>NC_088398.1:23080851-23427351 GCF_034236695.1 Oncorhynchus nerka | reverse complement strand
CCCAAAGGAATAAATGGCTGGAAAGCATACGAATAATGACATTGCCTGTGGAAAGATTCATAGCTCTATCTGCTCATTTCAAATCAAATAACTTTCTCCTAAAGTAGGATCCACTATTTGGTTTCCATAGACATTGCACTTTAAACCGAGCTCGCTCATTAATCAATGGTGTGCTTGTAGAGCTTATTGAACTCTGACTCAGCCATCAGAAAGCTGTAGAGCGAGAGCTCTGTTAAATCAGTTAAGGCTAGGATTTAGTCAATGTTCTTGAAAGTGGAATCTTTACACTTCTCCTCTGCACTGAATTGCCACTCCCCAGGCCTGTGGAAATATGGCAGTGATGAATAACATGAGTTGGGCAGTAGATATCTATCAAATCACACCATGCCAAGTGCTATAGTTATAAGGACTGAGCACCCGGGCTTATAACTTGCTCACACATCTCTCATCTCTCTCAGCTCCTCCCTTGTTCCCTAATGGATTCTCTGACTCTGTCCTCTCTTTGTCCTTCCTTCTGTCTGCCTGCTCTCTTTCTCTCTCACTCCCTTTCTTTCCCGGCCTCTCGTTCCTTAACATCTCCTCGGCTTCCTTCTCTTTCCTCTTCTTTCATGCTCACGTCCCACTGGGCACACTCCGCCATTTCGACGTGGACAATTGGATCATATTTGGTGGAGACATTGATCAATGAGATAAACAACCTATATTCACGCACTCGAAAAGGACAGCCAAAAGTTAAGCCGAACGTCCAATCAAATCACTGCACTCTCAGTCATCTGACAGCGCCAGAACATGCCAAATGGGGGAAAACCTCTCAGACGTTTTGTTTAGTTGCAGAGTAAAGTTGGGAAACCAACGTCAGACATGATGTGTATGTATACAACAACTGAGTGTGTTTTCACTGTGCTTCACCTAATAGTACAACCAAATGACCTGGGTTGCAGTTGAGATTACAGTCAGGTACACATGGTGCATCAGGATTCTTCACAGATTATTATAGCTATTGTGAAGATCTCCGTTGACCTGTGACAAACTATGCATGCTGTTTTGAACATGCACGCTTTATATGATTACAGAAGAAGACGTTTATAGTTACAGTAACCTCAAAATGTGGCCATGGATGTTGCTCATTTGAAGGTTGAATGTTACAGTAGTGAGTAAGAGCCTTACCTTTAGGGTTATTTACTGTATTACAACGTAATATTGAACTGTGTTTGGTTGACAATGCAACCATATATCAACATATAAAATAAATGTATCTACTGCTTGGATAGTTCCATCTCAGCCACTGGTTTAATCCCATTCATTAGCTGTTATTTTTGGTTGAGTTGGAGATATGAATCCAACACATTATTTGTTAACTTGTCGACAAGTTAATAGGTTATTTATTGTATTTCAAATATGATATTGAAATGTGTTTGGCTGCCAAGGCAACCAGATATCACCATGTGAAGGAGGTGTATTTTCTGCTTGGGTAATTCCATCGGTACCACGGACTTATTTTGGCTCCATCTTAACCAAAAATCTAAGTTAAAGAACAGGACTAAATCAAATCAAACTTTATTTAAAGTGCATATACAGTTTTGACTTAGTGCTATTCTTGAACTTTAATTGTTGGAGATTTTTGTTTGCGTTGACAACCAAACACAATTCAATAGCACCATTTAAAAAAATAATAACTAGAGCTTGAAATCCTAGTATAGTCAATTTGTTGTTTCGTTCTGGAGATCTCCCAACAAGCATTCTCACAATAGCACATTGGCAATAGTCAGAGACAAATATAATAGCTACGCAGGGAAGGGCTTGGTTAAAACCTCAACAGAGGAAAACATTCTTCATCATCCTCTGTCTTCAGAAATGGCTTCTTTCCCAAAAAATGTATTTCTCTTTCTTTTAACCTTTCTCTCTGTCTCTGTCTCTGTCTCTGTCTCTCTCTCTCTCTCTCTCTCTCTCTCTCTCTCTCTCTCTCTCTCTCTCTCTGATGATTCGGCTGTAATGAGTGCAGCAGCTGAAGGTGGGGATTGCTGTAGGTGAGCAGGAGTAAGCCAGTAAGTTAATGAGGATAGCGACCTTGGTTTGTGCCTGGGGTTGAAAGCGAGAGAAAACGTGGAAGGCAGAGAGACGAAGAGAGAAACATACAGAGAGACGGATGTTCCCATTTGTTGCTGTAATTCCTATTTCTGTCAATTCACAAATGCATTTCTTTCTAATTGCGGCGCTTGTAAATGCCACGGAGGTTATGTGGGTCGTGTGCATAATCAAAGGGATAATCTTAGAGTGAATGAGGAAGGAAGACAGAGCGGAAGTCTGGGTGGGTGTCTAGGGGAAAGATGTCCTTCATGCAGAAGAGATGTCCTCATTTAAACTTAGCCTGATGGTGCCTTTGATGCACTGCATAGAATGTGATGGGAGTTGTCATCCTCATTTTAGCAGGTCTTTCTCTCTCTCTATTCCTCTCTCTCACTCTCTCTCTCTCTCTCTCTCCTTTCCCCCCACTCAGTCTGCCAATTACTCCATCTAATGCAGACACCCTGTTGTTCTTGTTCACACTATTGTCCTCTCTCTCTCTCTCTCTCTCTCTCTCTCCCTCATTTGATCCCTGTTTCCTTTGTTGCGTTCCCAAATCAATCGTTCTCATTTAGTCTGGGAATTCATTCCGCCATCTCTTACCGTTGATCCCACCGTCCCCCCCCCATCTCTCTCCACGTCAACGCTATCTTCCCTCCATCTCTCTCTCTCTCTCTCTCTCTCTCTCTCTCTCTCTCTCTCTCTCTCTCTCTCTCTCTCTCTCTCTCTCTCTCTCTCTCTCTCTCTCATTCACTCCCTTGCTCCCTCTGTCTGTTCCACAGCAACTCATTTAGAATGGTCTTCTTTTGCACTCCTCTCTTCCAGGGTTCACTCCCCAGAGTTGGGGAACAATGAGTTGATTAGATGTGCATGGCATACCAGGGCACAGACTATTCCATCCCGGAAAATTGCATCGCACAAGGTGGCGTCATGCATAAGATATAGAGTTACCAGTCTGGCACTCTGAAATATGCTACACTGCTATACTGCTACGTATAGTGAGACGATATGCTATTGTGGGGTCGAGATGAATCGCTATCTACCCCGGCTCGGTCTACACACTGTATGGCAGTTTGTTATCTCCGAACGATTCATAAGTCACTCCTACCCCAAGTAGAGCCTGTGCTATTCTTTGACATTCACAGTGCAATAACAAATGGGTCCGAATGGCACATTATTTTGACTTAGGATAGCCAGCCGGGATATTTATCGGCTTTCACTGCAGAACAGAGTGATTACAGTGAGAATGTTTACATAGACTGGCTACCTTCCTCCTGGAACCATGATGTCTAACTTCAAATGCCTTTACATGTTTCATCATGAACCTCAGAACAGCTTCTTTGTGAAATGAACAAACATTGTTGTAAGAAAAAAATGTGAGTATCAATTCAATTTATTTGATAGTGAAAGACCATCAAACCCAATTGTTTCTTTGTTCCTCTGGTTCACTCTTTGATGGTCCTCCCTTTGTGAGGCTTGGCAACAGCTGCACAGAAACATCTTTCCCCCCCGAAGAAGAAGTTATGAAGTGTTAGTCTTGTGATTGATGGGGAAATGAAAGAGAATTGCTAAATAGTTGTCGGTGTCGAGGGAGAAGGGGCCAGCTAGACGGAGAAACGGCCGAGGACTTTGTCTACTCAGAGACTGACGGAGAAGGTTCAAATACTATTTTAAATCATTTAAAATATTCAATCTGGACTCAACCGCCCTCTGCGGCTTCGGGCGACGACCGGATGCATCTGGTTTTCCGGGGAAATAGAAGAGAGGCTGTGATGCGACTTCCGCTTTTTGGATGTTAACAAGGCGACTCTCCATGTTAACTCCTCCTCCACATTTACTGGATTGGTTCGACAGTGTAGAAGAGAACCTTCCGTAAGAACCAGAAAGAAAGAACGCTTAAGAGTTTTTTTTATGCCTGCTACGTTAGGTTAGTACTCGATTGAACTTGCCTGGCTTAATGGACCAATAAAATAGTCCTAAAACTACTAACCCAGCTTATCTGGCAATCTAGACAGACTAGAGAAAACACTCAAAGTTTTTCAAAGATTTCAAAGAGCATTTAATCCCAGGTATGGAAGGAAATCATCAAATGCAAAAGAAAAATTGAAATCATCAGGGTTTGGCTGAGGTTTTCCGTGAAGTTGGAGGTGTTTATATGCAAATCGTTACAAAAACGCCATGCCGAGTAACAATAGTCAGCTATTTGTACTGCATAATCAGATGGGGTGTAGACAGTGCAGAGGTATCCATCTTTGACGAAGCCACAACACAGCGCGAGAATGTGACCCTCTCCAGTGTACGAGCGCCGCGATATCATCAATCTTGGTTGATACATATTTTCTCAAAGCGTTGGCTGTGCTTGGTTGGTAAATTAAGAGAAGGAGGGAGGAAGGGGGATTGAGAAGTAAAAAAGAGAACGAGAGAGAGTGTGTGAGTCGTGGAAACGTAATCATTCTGGACACAGTTGAGGCATTCAGGGTTCGATATTGTTGAGATAACTCTCAAATGAATGCTTGCACATGACATTTATCCCTGAGCCGATTCAGGACCACTAGAGAGTTGACTGGGTGGCTTTTAAAATGTCTTTTTCTGCAGCATCTGCACTGTTAAAGAAAAACTCCATCCAAAAAAACAATCCTTTTGGTATTTGTTTTACTAGTCCAGTGTTGTCCCAAAAGGTTTTGTTGCCAGCAATCAAGTTTCATGCTGCGTTTCATGCTGCATAATGCATCAGACGGGGATGGTTTCTGTATTTTGAAAGTTACACATCTTGAAAACATGATTGCTGACAAGCTAAACATTTTGGGAGTATGTCAACAATGGACTAATGAAATGTATGATTAATAAAAACATATCATTTGTCAAATATAACTTTTTTGTAACTAGGCAAGTCAGAACCAATTCTTATTTACAATGACGGCCTAGCCCGGCCAAACCCGGACCAATTGTGCGCCGTCCTATGGGACTCCCAATCACAGCCAGATGTGATACAGCCTGGATTCAAACCAGGGACTGTAGTGACACCTCTTGCACTGACATGCAGTGCGTTAGACCGCTGCGCTACTCGGGAGCAGATTGTTTAGGCCCTTGTGATGTCATTCATTTCCTGCACTGTCTCTTTCCCCATTTATCATGGTTCATCAATACATTTTAGAGAGTCGTAGTGCGGATAAGTTCCACTTAATAGCATGACACGAGCACTCCGATTGGCCGCTCAGGGAAATCATTAAGCGACTCGGTTTTGTCATTAGCATTGTGGTGTGGTCATCACCATTATCACGCCAGTTCAATTTATGTATTGATCGGTGCCTCCCCCATCCCTCTCTTTTTCCCAACCGGATGGATGGATAGAGCAGAGTTTTATTCTGGGCCCCTGTGGCCCCGCCCCAAGAGCACTTGGTTAATCTCCTAACAGAGAAGTAGTTGGCCATTAATTAAACATGTCCCCTCCCCAGAGCACCCCGGACCCATTTGTCGATGCACTCTGAATCGAACGCTTCAGTGCTGACGTGGGCCACCATCCCAGCTCTGCCGGAGTGCCAATCAATGAAGTGTCACTCTGCATGCATCTCCTTCTTTCTCTACCTCTTTCTCACACTTTCTACCTCTAGCCCTCTCTCCATAGCTCTCTCATTCTCTCGTTCTCAGTACCTTACTCCCTCCCTCCCTCCCCTCTCTCTCTCTCTCTCTCTCTCTCTCTCTCTCTCTCTCTCTCCCACCCACCCACCCACCCACCCAACCACTCTCTCTCACTCTCCCTCCCTTTCTCTCTCTCTCTCTATCACTCTCTTTCTCACTCCCTCTCCCTCTCACTCAAATCAAATCAAATTGTATTTGTCAAGTGCGCCGAATACAACAGGCGTATATCTTACCGTGAAATGCTTACTTGCAAGCCCTTAACCAACCATGCAGGTCAAGAAATAGTTAAGAAAATATATACAAAATAAACAAAAGTAACACAAAAAAAGTAACACAATAGAATAACAATAACAAGGATATATACAGTCAATGTGCGGGGGTACAGGTTAGTCGAGATAATCTGTACATGTACTGTAGGTAGGGGTGAAGTGACTATGCATAGATAATGAACAGCGAGTAGCAGCAGAGGATGTCAATGTAAATAATGTCTGGGTGGCCATTTGATTAATTGTTCAGCGGTCTTATGGCTTTTGGACCTAGACTTGGCGCTTGCCGTGCAGCAGCAGAGAGAACATGGATGACTGGAGTCTTAGTCAATTTTTTGGGCCTTCCTCTGACACCGCCTAGTATATAGGTCCTGAATGGCAGGGAGCTCAGCCCCAGTGATGTACTGGGCCGTACGTACTACCCTCTGTTGCACCTTATGGTCGGATGCCGAGTAGTTTCCATACACTCTCTCCCTCTCCCTCTTTTCCCCTCTCTCTCTCCCTCTCCCTCTCTCTCTCTACCCCCTCTCTATCTCTCTCTCCCTCTCTCTCCCCCCTCTCTCTCCCTCTCTCTCTTCCTCCCTATCCCTCTCCCTCCCCCCGCTCTCTCCCTCTCCCTCTCTTCTCCATCTCCCTCTCCCTCTCCCTCTCTTCTCCATCTCCCTCTCCCTCCCCCCTCTCATCTACCCATGGCTCTCTTTACTTTTCTCTCCCTCTCCTTTGACTTCTCTTTCATAGCTCTCTGTGTCCGACATAAAGCACCACTGTCCTTTAGTCCCTGTTCGCCATGTTCTTAGTAAAGTCTCTGTTTAGTCTGTGTACCTGGGTATGCATTCCCATATAGATCATCGCTCCTAGAACAGACCGAGGTTCAAACACGATTTAATATCATTCTAAAGGCCATGGCATAAGACATAGGACGGTGTACAATTGGCCCAGTGTTGTCCGGGTTAGGGGAGGGTTTGGCCAGGGATGCTTTACTTGGCTCATTGCGCTCCAGCGACTCCTTGTGGCGGGCCTGGTGCATGCAGGCTGACCCAGTCGCCAGTTGAGCGGTGTTTCCTCTGACACATTGGTGCAGCTGCCTTCCGGGTTAACCTGGCTGGTGTTAAGCAGCGCGGTTAGGCGGGTCATGTTTCGGAGGACACATGACTCCACCTTCGCCTCTCCCAAGCCCATTGGGGGGGGGGGGGGGGGGGGGGGGGGGTTCAGCAATGAGATAAGATCGAAATTGGGGAGAATAAATAACAGTGCTCTTAAATACTTTATCTGGGCTTGATTGAGCTTGCCTAGCACATTTACATTTACATTTAAGTCATTTAGCAGACGCTCTTATCCAGAGCGACTTACAAATTGGTGCTTTCACCTTATGACATCCAGTGGAACAGCCACTTTACAATAGTGCATCTAGGTCTTTTAAGGGGGGAGGGGAGAAGGATTACTTTATCCTATCCTAGGTATTCCTTAAAGAGGTGGGGTTTCAGGTGTCTCCGGAAGGTGGTGATTGACTCCGCTGTCCTGGCGTCGTGAGGGAGTTTGTTCCACCATTGGGGGCCAGAGCAGCGAACAGTTTTGACTGGGCTGAGCGGGAACTGTACTTCCTCAGTGGTAGGGAGGCGAGCAGGCCAGAGGTGGATGAACGCAGTGCCCTTGTTTGGGTGTAGGGCCTGATCAGAGCCTGGAGGTAGTGAGGTGCCGTTCCCCTCACAGCTCCGTAGGCAAGCACCATGGTCTTGTAGCGGATGCGAGCTTCAACTGGAAGCCAGTGGAGAGAGCGGAGGAGCGGGGTGACGTGAGAGAACTTGGGAAGGTTGAACACCAGACGGGCTGCGGCGTTCTGGATGAGTTGTAGGGGTTTAATGGCACAGGCAGGGAGCCCAGCCAACAGCGAGTTGCAGTAATCCAGACGGGAGATGACAAGTGCCTGGATTAGGACCTGCGCCGCTTCCTGTGTGAGGCAGGGTCGTATTCTGCGGATGTTGTAGAGCATGAACCTACAGGAACGGGCCACCGCCTTGATGTTATTTGAGAACGACAGGGTGTTGTCCAGGATCACGCCAAGGTTCTTAGCGCTCTGGGACGAGGACACAATGGAGTTGTCAACCGTGATGGCGAGATCATGGAACGGGCAGTCCTTCCCGGGAGGAAGAGCAGCTCCGTCTTGCCGAGGTTCAGCTTGAGGTGATGATCCGTCATCCACACTGATATGTCTGCCAGACATGCAGAGATGCGATTCGCCACCTGGTCGTCAGAAGGGGGAAAGGAGAAGATTAATTGTGTGTCGTCTGCATAGCAATGATAGGAGAGACCATGTGAGGTTATGACAGAGCCAAGTGACTTGGTGTATAGCGAGAATAGGAGAGGGCCTAGAACAGAGCCCTGGGGACACCAGTGGTGAGAGCACGTGGTGAGGAGACGGATTCTCGCCACGCCACCTGGTAGGAGCGACCTGTCAGGTAGGACGCAATCCAAGCGTGGGCCGCGCCGGAGATGCCCAACTCGGAGAGGGTGGAGAGGAGGATCTGATGGTTCACAGTATCGAAGGCAGCCGATAGGTCTAGAAGGATGAGAGCAGAGGAGAGAGAGTTAGCTTTAGCAGTGCGGAGCGCCTCCGTGATACAGAGAAGAGCAGTCTCAGTTGAATGACTAGTCTTGAAACCTGACTGATTTGGATCAAGAAGGTCATTCTGAGAGAGATAGCGGGAGAGCTGGCCAAGGACGGCACGTTCAAGAGTTTTGGAGAGAAAAGAAAGAAGGGATACTGGTCTGTAGTTGTTGACATCGGAGGGATCGAGTGTAGGTTTTTTCAGAAGGGGGTGCAACTCTCGCTCTCTTGAAGACGGGAGGGACGTAGCCAGCGGTCAGGGATGAGTTGATGAGCGAGGTGAGGTAAGGGAGAAGGTCACCGGAGATGGTCTGGAGAAGAGAGGAGGGGATAGGGTCAAGCGGGCAGGTTGTTGGGCGGCCGGCCGTCACAAGACGCGAGATGTCATCTGGAGAGAGAGGGGAGAAAGAGGTCAGAGCACAGGGTAGGGCAGTGTGAGCAGAACCAGCGGTGTCGTTTGACTTAGCAACGAGGATCGGATGTCGTCGACCTTCTTTTCAAAATGGTTGACGAAGTCATCTGCAGAGAGGGAGGAGGGGGGAGGGGGAGGAGGATTCAAGAGGGAGGAGAAGGTGGCAAAGAGCTTCCTAGGGTTAGAGGCAGATGCTTGGAATTTAGAGTGGTAGAAAGTGGCTTTAGCAGCAGAGACAGAGGAGGAAAATGTAGAGAGGAGGGAGTGAAAGGATGCCAGGTCTGCAGGGAGGCGAGTTTTCCTCCATTTCCGCTCGGCTGCCCGGAGCCCTGTTCTGTGAGCTCGCAATGAGTCGTCGAGCCACGGAGCGGGAGGGGAGGACCGAGCCGGCCTGGAGGATAGGGGACATAGAGAGTCAAAGGATGCAGAAAGGGAGGAGAGGAGGGTTGAGGAGGCAGAATCAGGAGATAGGTTGGAGAAGGTTTGAGCAGAGGGAAGAGATGATAGGATGGAAGAGGAGAGAGTAGCGGGGGAGAGAGAGCGAAGGTTGGGACGGCGCGATACCATCCGAGTAGGGGCAGTGTGGGAAGTGTTGGATGAGAGCGAGAGGGAAAAGGATACAAGGTAGTGGTCGGAGACTTGGAGGGAGTTGCAATGAGGTTAGTGGAGGAACAGCATCTAGTAAAGATGAGGTCGAGCGTATTGCCTGCCTTGTGAGTAGGGGGAAGGTGAGAGGGTGAGGTCAAAAGAGGAGAGGAGTGGAAAGAAGGAGGCAGAGAGGAATGAGTCAAAGGTAGACGTGGGGAGGTTAAAGTCGCCCAGAACTGTGAGAGGTGAGCCGTCCTCAGGAAAGGAGCTTATCAAGGCATCAAGCTCATTGATGAACTCTCCGAGGAACCTGGAGGGCGATAAATGATGAGGATGTTAAGCTTGAAAGGGCTGGTAACTGTGACAGCATGGAATTCAAAGGAGGCGATAGACAGATGGGTAAGGGGAGAAAGAGAGAATGACCACTTGGGAGAGATGAGGATCCCGGTGCCACCACCCCGCTGACCAGAAGCTCTCGGGGTGTGCGAGAGCACGTGGGCGGACGAAGAGAGCAGTAGGAGTAGCGGTGTTGTCTGTGGTGATCCATGTTTCCGTCAGAGCCAAGAAGTCGAGGGACTGGAGGAGACATAGGCTGAGATGAACTCTGCCTTGTTGGCCGCAGATCGGCAGTTCCAGAGGCTACCGGAGACCTGGAACTCCACGTGGGTCGTGCGCGCTGGGACCACCAGATTAGGGTGGCTGCGGCCATGCGGTGTGGAGCGTTTGTATGGTCTGTGCAGAGAGGAGAGAACAGGGATAGACAGACACATAGTTGACAGGCTAGAGAAGAGGCTACGCTAATGCAGAGGAGATTGGAATGACAAGTGGACTACACGTCTCGAATGTTCAGAAAGTTAAGCTTACGTAGCAAGAATCTAATTGACTAAAATGATTAAAATGATAGAGTACTGCTGGGGTAGGCTAGCTGCGTTGTTGACACTACCCTAATCAAGTCGTACCGTTGAGTGTGAAGTTTCTACAATGCTGCTTATCGGGAGCTAGCTGGCTAGCTAGCAGTGTTGGTTACGTTACGTTGCGTAGGAGAACGACAATAGCTGGCTAGCTAACCTAGAAAATCGCTCTAGACTACACAATTATCTTTGAAACAAAGACGGCTATGTAGCTAGCTATGTAGCTAGCTACGATCAAACAAATCACACCGTTGGGACTGTAATGAAATGAAGTGAAAAAGTGATACTACCTGTGGAGCGACGCGGAATGCGACCGAATGCGAAAGTTCTATTCAGTAGACGTTGGCTGGCTATTGGCTAGCTAGGAGTGTCTCCTACGTTAAGGACGACAAAATAGCTGGCTAGCTAACCTCGGTGAATTAAGATAATCACTCTAAGACTACACACTCTAAACTACACAATTATCTTGGATACGAAGACAGCAAAGACAACTATGTAGCTATCTAATACTACACTAATCAAGTCGTTCGGTTGAGTGTGATAGTTACTACAGTGCTACGGTAGCCGGTGAACGTATGCTAGCTGCTAGGCAGATAGGAGGGCGACGAAATACGATAATAACGCAATTATCACTCTAAGACTCCACACTCTAAGCTACACAATTATCTTGGATACGAAGACAGCAAAGACAACTATGTAGCTAGCTATGTAGCTAGCTAACACTACACTAATCAAGACGTTCAGTTGAGTGTGATAGTACTACAGTGCTACGGTAGACGGTGAACGTGTTGGACAGATAGGAGACGACGAAATACGATAATTACGCAATTATCTTTGATACAACGACGACTATGTAGCTAGCTAAGAGGAAATTGCTAAGATTAGACAAATCAGACCGTTGTACTATAATGAAATGTAATGAAAAAGTTATACAACCTGCAGACCGAAGCGCGGATGCGACCAGATCGCTCCAACCCGGAAGCACCATAGCACAATAGAACAACTAGAAACGTCTCATAAGTGCAAACCCCACCCAGATTCAGATTCTGACCTGGCACTGCAGACAAGCTAAAGCAAAGATTTCAAATAGTATTTCAACCCAGGTCTGATAGCCCATTGCTTTGAGAAAGGACAGTCCTTATCAGTTGAGTTGTCATGAGGAGACAAGGGTTGCTGCCCAGGAGTTCCTGTTATAAAGTGTTCCAGCATTTCATTCTGAAGTGAACAGATTTGCAAACCAGCGTGACACTCATTACCATGTTATTGTCCCTTTTAGAATAATGTATTATGCATCCTTATACGGCACATAAGTAAGAAGTATGACACGTAGTTATAGGGTACGTCCCAAATTGCACCCCATTCCCTTTATAGTGCACTACTTTTGACCAGGGCTCTCGGAAATGATTCTGACCCCCTGACCTTTTTCACATTTTGTTTACGTTACAGCCTTATTCTAAAATGAAGAAAATACATGTTTCAATTCATCAATCTACACACAATACCCCATAATGACAAAGTGAAAACAGGTTTTTAGACATTTTTGCAAATTAAAAACAGAACGTTATTTACATAAGTATTCAGACCCTTTGCTATGAGACTCGAAATTGAGCCCGGGTTTATCGTGTTTCCATTGATCTTCCTCGACATGTCTAAGGTGCTGCATCTCAGTGCAAGAGGTGTCACTACAGTCCCTGGTTCGAATCCAGGCTGTATCACATCCGGCCCTGATTGGGAGTCCCATAGGGCCCAGCGTTGTCTGGGTTTGGCCGGGCTAGGCCGTCATTGTAAGTAAGAATTTGTTCTTAACTGACCTGCCTAGTTAAATAAAGGTTAAATTAAAAATATATAAAATTAAAAAAGGTTTCTACAACTTGTTTGGAGTCCATCTGTGGTAAATTCAATTGATTGGACATGATTTGGAAAGGCACACACCTGTCTATGTAGAGTTTCTCAGTTGACAGTGCATGTCGAAGCAAAAACCAAGCCATGAGGTCGAAGGAATTGTCCGTAGAGCTCCGAGACAGAATTGTGTCAAGGCACAGATCTGGGGAAGGGTACCAAAACATGTATGCAGCATTGAAGGTTCCCAAGAACATAGTGGTCTCTGTCATTCTTAAATGGAAGAAGTTTGGAACCGTCAAGACTTCCTAGAGCTGGCCGCCCGGCCAAACTGAGAAATCGGGGGAGAAAGGCCTTGGTCAGGGAGGTGAACAAGAACCCGATGGTCACTGACAGAGCTCCAGAGTTCCTCTGTGTAGATGGGAGAATCTTCCAGAAAGACAACCATCTCTGCAGCACTCCACCAATCAGGCCTTTATTTTGTAGTGGCCAGACTGAAACCACTCCTCCTCAAGCTTGTGGCGTCATACCCAAGAAGACTCGAGGCTGTAATCCCTGCCAAAGATGCTTCAACAAAGTACTGAGTAAAGGGTCTGAATTCTTTATGTAAATGTGATGTTTCAGTTTTTAATTTGCAATAAATTAGCAAAAATGTCTAGAAACTTGTTTTTGCTTTGTCATTATGAGGTATCGTGCTTAGATTGATGAGGGGGGGTGGGAACAATGTAATCCATTTTAGAATAAGGCTGTAAGGTAACAAAATGTGGGGAAAGTCAAGGGGTCTGAATACTTTCCGAATGTACTGTATAGGGAATAGGGTGCCATTTGGGACACAAGCATAGGAAGTAGCCACCTTCTCAACATACACTTCTCTCCTGACTTAGTAAGCTGAATGGTTCATAGAATCATGATGTTTCATTTTTTTCCATTACATATGAAGAATTGAATGTGTTGAAGGTAAGTACAGGGTTGTCAGTCAGCCACTGCAGTGTTCATTAGTCTCGTGTATGTGTGTGTCATGTTGACGCAGCTTGAACATTACAGCTCACAATTTGCGTCTCAATCTCAATTAAACAATGTAATAAGACACACATACAGTGGATATACATAAATATACTGGAAATAGACGTGCACGCACGGTTGCACGCACACACACCACATATGTGTTGGGTGTGTGTGTGTGTGTGTGTGTGTGTGTGTGTGTGTGTGTGTGTGTGTGTGTGTGTGTGTGTGTGTGTACAAAAACAATATCCAAACATATAAATAACATGTCACATTCCTGTGCATGATACATGGGGGGACAAAGTCCCTTGAATAAGGCTTTCAAATTTGGGGAAATGACACTCTCTCACTCTCACATGAGCCATCCTCTCCTCTCTCCCCCTCCTTATCGTCCTCTACGCCCCCTACGCCTTGGCCCGTATCACACAGACAGCCACTGCTAAAAGATTCATGCATGTGGATTTTAGGTCTTTAAAGAATGAGCTTGAGCAAGGCTTGCATTTTTCTCACCCTCAAAATGAAATCCAATATTCAAGAAGTTGATTTTTCTCCCTCTCTCTCTCTCTCTCTCTCTCTCTCTGACACACACACACACACACACACACACACACACACACACACACACACACACACACACACCAGGTGTAGCTCAGAGCTGCTCAGCATCATCCCTGGCAGATCGGAGGTTAAGACCTGATTAAGGCACTCGTTATAAACACGTTCTCCGTTAAACCTTTGGAACGTTGGTCTATTCATTTAACAAACAGCAACACAGCTTGGATACGGAGAACATCTCAAATTCGTGTCAGAGAGAATTTTCATTCCTGTCTTTTTTATGTATTCATTTCACCGGCATTTTCAAATGACCACTGGGATTCACCGGTTGATTGTTTCGGAAATGTACATTGCCTTTGGTCTACTTCAAATGCACATGGATTTTGGAGAAGAAAAAACAAACGTGTATATCAGGTACATGGAGAACTAGAGAGAGAGAGAGAGAGAGAGAGAGAGAGAGAGAGAGAAATAGCTATGCGTGAGATTGCGGTTTCTTCTTTTTTTTCAAGGAGAAACACATTCAGGTTTTTCTTTGCCTCCTGATTCGACCTCCAGGTGATTTATAGTCAGGTTCTGTGGGAAACGTTGATTTTGTCCCAAATGGCACCCTATTCACTTTAAAGGGGCGGCAGGTAGGCTAGTGGTTAGAGCGTTGTGCCCCTGAACAAGGCAGTTAACTCACTGTTCCTAGGCCGTCAATATAAATAAGAATTTGTTCTTAACTGACTTCAAATCAAAATGTTATTGGTCACATACACATGGTTGGCAGATGTTAATGTGAGTGTAGCGAAATGCTTGTGCTTCTAGTTTCCGACCATGCAGTAATATCTAACAAGTAATCTAACAATTTCACAATTACCTTTTACACACAAGTGTAAAGGAATGAATAAGAATATGTTCATTTGTTCACACTTCATGATGACGGAAGTGAGTGCTACGGGGCGATAGTTGTTTATTTTAAAAAAGGTTAATAAACAAATGTAAAAATGAAAGGGCCAATAGCGCTCCTGCCATAAGTAGGGTGACATTTGGGACACACCCACTCAGTGGATAAACAACTTTGGAGAGAGAGGCAGAGCTTATCAATGTAAATTGGTGTGTGAATGGTTACCCTGACCTTTAAAAGTCCTTGCAGGGAAAAGGAGAGAGAAAGAACTCGCTTCCATTACAGACGAGCAGTGGATGTGACCTCTCCAAGACAGTCCCTTTTAAGTTGAATGACCCTGTGTCTTGACTGAAACAAAACCGAGTAAGCATTTTGATGCTCTGTGCAATTCAACCAAGAAGGCACGGAGAAAAGCAACATGGCTGTGTTTGTGTGAGTGTGTGTGCGTGTGCGTGTACTGGATGTGTCACAGGCGTCGTAAGAAGTAGACCAAAGTGTGGCGTGGTGAGCGTACATTACTTTATTTCTAATGTCTCCAACAAAACAATAAACAATACAAAACGACCGTGAAGCTTAAGAGGGCTATAGTGCCACTAGCCAAGTCAACTTCCCACAAATAACAAAGGGAAAAAGGCTACCTAAGTATGATTCCCAATCAGAGACAACGAATGACAGCTGTCCCTGATTGAGAACCATACCCGGCCAAAACAAAGGAATACAAAAACACAGAAAATAGAACATAGAATGCCCACCCAAATCACACCCCGACCAAACCAAAATAGAGACATAAAAAGCTCTCTAAGGTCAGGGCGTGACAGTATGTGTATGTCTGTGGGTGAATGACTGGGCCTTTCCCTCTGTGTTTAGACATAGGCACTTAGCGCTAGGTAGCTGTGAAAGTCTTGTCTCTGCTTTCCCCCTGTGAAAAGAGGCTATAAAACTGGCATGTCGTGAGAAAAGCACTCTCAAGGTTGTTGTAGTCAAGATATTTTCGTGGTCTGTGACAGGGCCAGGCTGATTCCCCATGACAACACCCTCAGTGATCGAAACTCTGATATTTCCTTCCCCATTGAAGACATTTTGAATTATAAATTGTATGCACACGTCATTGAATATCTCGCTGATTGCCTATGAGATGGTTGTTTAATAATGCAAATAAAATATTTCCACTCTCCCCATTTCTATTTCCCTTTACCCCTCTCCAACTATTTACTTTAATCAACATGTTTCATTGCCTCTGAGAAGTATTACAGCATTCTCCTAGGTGCCTCCAGACACTCATGAAGTCAAGGCCCTGGACACTACTCTTGATCGGCCATCCTGCCTCTGATTGATCACCAAGGTCTTATTCACTAGGCATGGGGCGGTAGTAAACAGACCATTTTGAAACCTTTTGCCACAGTGTGCCTTAATGAATACGACCCTGAACATTTGGCCCGTTGACTTCAAATCCCAGCATGCACCTGTGGCTGGAGACAACAGGTGGTGTCGGATGCTGGGAAGGCACCTTTAAAAGGAAGCCATGTTTGCTCATTCACACCCAGTTAGGAGCCATACAGTGAAGGGAGCAGTGTGACATTCTCTCCTAAGGCTCCCCTGCTGCAGACTGGATGGCTCCATGGCTCCACTACCAACTACACTGGGCCTGTCTGCCAGGCTAGCTAGAGGATGGTTTATTCCACTCGGCATGCTTAGGGATTTAGCTCTTGATGCGGTCAGCTTTAGCTTTGTAGGCTTATAGGGGTTTCTCACAACCTGACTGAAAAACTCAACCACTGGCTCTTTCTCAGACCGGAGAGTGTTTTTGGTAACTCTTTAGTTTACATGGGCATCACTTTATAGACAAATGTGGGGAGTGACACTGTAACCGCATGTACTTAGGCTACTAGCTTATTGAAGAGTCATTGCGTAGGTTATTACCCTGTAATTACTCTGGTATAAGACATATTGTTAAGTGAGTATTGTTACGTCAAATGCAATAGGTTTTAAAGGTATTCATGTATTCATGAAGGCTGCTGTAGAAGCACGGAGATGTATGTTTGTTTGCAAGTAGAGGGTTTGTGTGTTTTATTCATTGCTGTATTTTTGTCTGTTTCGTCATTCTAATTGATTAAATGACAGACAAACCTTAATCTATCATTTATCTATGAATAAACCTTGATTTATTCATTACCTGCAAAGACCACAAATAAAACGGAAAAGTCAAGGGGAGTTTATGGTAAAAAAAAAAACGGTGTGAATAATTGATATCCGATTGCCTCGTTTCCACCTTGAAACTAGACTGAAACGTCCCTCGTGTTTTGACGTTCGGTGGTGACAGCAAGAGTTCAGGTGAAGCGACATACCGTGACACCCGCGTGGAATATCTTGATGTGCGATCGGCTTGATAATGAAGCGCGAGTGAAATGGTGGGCCGTTCTGTGTTCTCGCAGATACGCCAGATACGTCACTCCCGCTGCCCACCGTCGTTCTACGCCACAACACGTTCAGAAATAAAAACCCTGCTAGGAGACAGACGTATGACAGACAGAGAGAAGCATTTAGGGATGGAACAAAACGTCTCACGAGTTGATTTGGGTAAAGGGAGTTCTCAGCCAGCTAATGAAAAGTGAGCAGAGAGAGAGAGAGAGAGAGAGAGAGAGAGAGAGAGAGAGAGAGAGAGAGAGAGAGCATCAATCAACAATACCTTGTAAACCAAAGTTGCGTGATGTGTTAGGCTGTAGGCTCCGCCCTGGTCACTTCCTAGACATGTACGAGCAGTTGCAGAGCATCATGAAGATGGGACCAATGTTGGGTTTGAACGCCTAGTGTGTATCATGATATAGTCGTGAGAATTGTCGTGTATTGAAGTATTTAGAAGAGTTTTCCTTTCGGTGGATTATCCCACCCTGTTGGTGAGGACATGCTACTCTGCTACATGTGATCCTGTGATGTTCTGCTCCGGTCGGGCCACTTTTATCTACAGCCTACTATACCTTTTGGGCTTTTGTGGATTTCCTTTGGGTAGTTTTTCTGAACCGATCAACTTAACTGGTAAGGACTTTCCTTATTAAAAGGTTTGCCCTTTTGGATTTATTGGACTCCTTACCGGGATTAGGAACTGAACTGGCTACAGACTTTGTTGGCCGTCCAAAGCGGAGTTTTTCATTTGTGCTTCAGAGCCTTGTTTTGTTTTTTTGGGGGGGAGTTGGTTTGATTTTGTACGCCATCTTTTTTATTTGTAAAATACACATTCCTTCCATGACACACGTGCCCTCGTTTATTCTTCTATTAGCAGTGATGGGCTCCGTGTTTACCCACCGTTATAACCTCCACATGTCAAGATTGGTTTTCACTTGTTAAGCCGATGCATCTACCCTTGGCCCCAAGCATATAGAGCGATTGATTTTCTCTCTCTTCGTCCTCTTCATGTGTTTATACATACAGAGGCAGCATCAGGTTAAGTACCTAGCTTATGACTAAACATCAGTCTCCTTACCTTGGAACAGAATCCAATCAAATATACAACCCTCGGGTTATAAGTCTGCCTCCCCTTCATCTCCGCCGATGTGCAATACAATAATATGATGAGCTGAATAAATGTCTGTTTTACGTAAACTGTATGAACACTGGTCTCAAACGAAAGGGGAAAGAGTAGGGGTGAAGAAAGCTTGATTTGGGAAGCCATTTGAAGGACAATGGTTGTGAATGGTTGTGAATGGTTGTGAATGGTTGTGAACGGTTGTGAACGGTTGTGAACGGTTGTGAATGGTTGTGAATGGTGAGGACATGCTACTCTGCTACATGTGATCCTGTGATGTTCTGCTCCGGTCGGGCCACTTTTATCAGGTGTAATGAAATCGGTTTCTTTCCCTGTCTGAAAGGAGGCACTTGTGGCGACGGAGTAATGCACACTGAGAGTCAGTGGGAAAGTGAGACAGTGTATTTTGTTTTACAGATTGGGAGCCTATCGACTATTGAATGTCCTCTGGTGTTTACGATTTGGCTGCCATGGGAAATAGTCCAACAAATGTCGGATGATAACCTCAGTGAAGAAATACAAATAAAATATATCTACACGATAAAATGTCTGCACTACATTATTATGCATATCAATTGTATTAATTCAACTTTATCTCCATATTCAATAGAGCTGTATTTTTCTCTTCTGGTTCTGGGGACCTGTAGGAAAGCACAGGTTTGTTACAACTAATCTGAGAACACTGCATTGATGGTCATGCACCATACGCCTGAAGATGTAGGGTCTTCATTTGATCATTCTTTTGTTGCATGGCAATTCATAATAATTCACATTTCCTGTTGCTGCAGGATTGTATCTGTAGATAAGTTATGGTGTTCTTGTGGTGTTCATGGTAAAATAACAAAAACACAAGATGCTGGTTGAGAGTGAGACCACAATATGCTTTACAATAGCTGCCAGAGAGAGAGGCAAAGAGACAGAGAGAGCATCTTCTGAGTTTTCTCCTTCAACACAGAAGTGTCAAATCATAGTGCCAGTTGACAGTAAGTACTGACGCTTTGTGTTGAACCTGAGATTGCTGCCTCATTCTCTTCCATTCCCCAATACAGCCTTTTCTCCCCATCTTCAATTATCTCCTCCCTCTCCTCTCTTTTACCCCCTCCGTCTTTCTTTCCCTCCTTACCTTCTCCCCCTCCCTATGGCGACAGATGACACTGAAGGCAGGGGGTCTGCCTCGCTCTCTCTCTCCCTGGCTTGGCACATGCTAGCCTCGCCAGCCTCCTCGCCACTTCTGTGCCTTCCTCCTCCTCTCCTTTCAACACACTCAGTCAGAGCACCAACTACTTTGGCCCAACCTCTTTGACTTTCCCTCTCCGTCCCTGTCCGTCTGCGGGATTCAATCTGCAGCCGGTGTTTTCGTCTCCGTCGGGCCCTATTTAGGAGGAGCACAGCAGTCACTTCCACTGATGTTGCTGCGGCTGCTGCATCTCAGCAGTAGTAGCGAGGTCTGTCTGTCTGTCTGTCTGTCTGTCTGTCTGTCTGTCTGTCTGTCTGTCTGTCTGTCTGTCTGTCTGTCTGTCTGTCTGTCTGTCTGTCTGTCTGTCTGTCTGTCTGTCTGTCTGTCTGTCTGTCTGTCTGTCTGTCTCTCTGTCTCTGTCTCTGTCTCTGTCTGTCTGTTATGAGCCACTGATCAA
The DNA here is from genome assembly GCF_034236695.1 of Oncorhynchus nerka. Taxonomy (NCBI): domain Eukaryota; kingdom Metazoa; phylum Chordata; class Actinopteri; order Salmoniformes; family Salmonidae; genus Oncorhynchus; species Oncorhynchus nerka. Next base: position 23,407,430 of record NC_088398.1, on the reverse strand, counting down.
TGCTGTAGTGTAGCACTAAGGCAGTGACATGCATACGGCCCAGTGCACCACCATGCCAGATCATAGTGGGCTGCTGGGGAGAGGAGCCGGTTTGGCTGAAACGATACAGCATATTATGACATGGACCACACTTCATTGTTTGTGAGTGTGCATGCACGCAAGCACACATGCTGGCAAACAACAAATGGACATACAGTGCTGTTTACTGTTTGGTATTGCGTCATAGATTACCATCCGATTTTGGTTTGCAGTGCTGGTTACAGTTTTTCTCAGTCGCTTTGGTGCATTTCTTAGATCAAAAGTGCAATTCTTGATACTACTTGTACAAATTCCAAATCATCTAGTCACTTGTGCACGTCATTAAAGCAATTTCTTATTCCTTTGAACAAATTGCAATTGATAATGTACCAGTGTCAGCTTTTTTCCACATTATCAATTGCTCATGTCATGTTGATCAAAATATAGTAGATGGTTCTCTGTTGAATAGTCTTACCCCTCAAAACATCTAGGCATTAGTTCCTTGCATAAGCCATTACTTGCAAAATTGTTGAACTATTTGTCATAAACTGTCAAGCATAGTTTTACACGTTTCTATTAGACCTTTTGTACAAAAACGTGAATTGATGAATCATGCAGGTGAAATTGACCCTCACTCATGAAGGAATGTAAAGTGTTAGTTCAACCAACAATCAACCAGTTGTCTGAATTGCTCAAAGTTGCATCTCATGAAGAATCAATTGGCAAGCATATATAGACAGACCACAACACAGAGTTGTAATTTTCCAATAATGGATGGACCAGGAAACGAACAGGGTCAACAGCCAAGAGGAGGAAGAAGAGGAGCAAGGATTCGTGGTGGAAGGCAAAACAGAGGAAGAGGCAGAAGAGGACATAGGCGTATATCTGATGACATAAGGGACACTATTGTAGACCATGTTGTCAATCATGGCCTTACAATGGCTGAGGCGGGTCGAAGCGTGCAGCCAAATATTGGGAGATCAACCGTGTCCTCAATAGTTGAAACGTTTCGAAGAGAGAACAGGTATGTCCACCAATGTACAATGCACTGTTACTGTATATAAGCAGTATACTGTATACTTCCTACAATGCTTCATATTACAGTAGTCCACTTGTATTTCACAGAATACAGAAATATACTCTATACATACTGCACCTTACATGCACCCACCTGTATGTTTTACAGTCAAATGTGTGTTCGCATAGTTTTTGTCTATGTGAAAGTGTGCGATGCATCACTGCATTTTTCCCCACATAGGACTGCAAGATTACCTCAAACCGGTGGCAGAGGACGCCTTTTCACACCTCAACAGGAAGAGGCTATTTGCACCATGGTCCGAGCAAACAATGCCACAAGACTCAGGGAAATACAAAGGACCATTATAGAAGACAACGATGTCTTTGAAAACATCCGTGCGGTTTTAGCATCTCAACCATCGACAGGGTGCTGCATAGAAACCAGATGCTGTATGAAACAGCTGTACCGTGTACCATTTTTAAAGAATGAGGACAGAGTTAAGGAGCTACGGTACCAGTATGTACAGGTAAAACATATATCTCTGTAACTACTTTACAGCAACATTTTATAGTGATACATAGTACAGTAAGCATAAACTGCACACATTTCCATTGCTGTGGAAGGAACATGCAATATATGTAAATGTTATGTAACTCTTCCTTACCAAAACAAATTCAACTGTGTGTTCTGGGATATAGCGTATAATGGAGTTGGAATCAAGTGAACCCTCTCACAACTTTGTATACGTGGATGAGGCTGGCTTCAACCTGACCAAATGCAGAAGGCGGGGTCGGAATATCATCGGTCACAGAGCTACTGTGGATTTGCCAGGCCAACGGGGAGGAAATATCACCATGTGTGCTGCTATTTCGGAGCATGGTGTCCTAACCCATATCCCCCTTATAGGGCCATACAACACCCAGCATCTACTCAACTTTTTAGAGACTCTCTACAGGGCTCTCATCCCTGATGACGAGAGGCGTCTGTTTAGAGAGGATTTGCCAAAGTATGTGGTCATTTGTGATAATGTGAGTTTCCATCGAACAAACATCATAAGGCAATGGTTTGTGACCCACCCGAGGATGCTCATAGAATTCCGCCCACCTTATTCACCATTCCTTAACCCAATTGAGGAGTTATTTTCAACATGGAGGTGGAAGGTGTACGATCGTCAGCCACACACACAGATGACCCTGCTGGCTGCAATGGATGCAGCATGTGAGGACATCACAGTAGACGCCTGCAGAGGATGGATAAGGCATTCCAAAAGATTCTTTCCACGTTGCATTGGAAGGGAAAATATCCGGTGGGATGTGGATGAGAATATGTGGGCCGACAGACAGGAACGTCTGGATGTGTAGAGACAGTGCTGCAGGCAAAGTTGTGCCTTAGGGGTGGTTTCCTGTGTTTCTTTCTAATTTAGTTTTTTTTTCCTATGTGCCCCTTGGGTTGTCCAGTCTCTTTCAATCAATAACCCACATACAGTAATATGTAAATAGTACTCTTGAAATTGATATATGCCATAGAAGTGCAGCCTTGTGCATTTTCAATACAGTAACTGTCATCCAAAGTTTACATCAGGTAATACTGTCAAAGTACACAGTTACATTGACAACATGCCTAAACATTTTGACGACCTTGTTCGTGAACAATGACTCAATGACTTATCATTCTGATGACACTGACATGATCATTGGCATGAATATTTACTGTTGAAAGATGTACTAAGGATTTTTAGTGACTGACTAGCTTTAGAAACATATCTATTGTATATTGCAGTTTGTACAAATTGTTCTGAGAAATGCACTTATTATTTTGCACATGTTAGGGATGATGTGATAAATTGTACTGCACACAACTTTAACACAGACATACATATCCTTTGTCATTCCGTGTCGTCCAGACACTCCTGACTCCAGGCATCCTCATACCCTCTCACACCACCTCAAGCTGGGGATCCGGACCCTCCTCTGGGCCCCCTGGTCAGGTGTACTATTCCCGAGTTAATGGGCCTTGTCCCTCTCCTCTCTCTTGCTCTGTGGACCCTGTCTGGCCCACCCTGCCACCCCCCAATACACTCCCTCTCTATTTCATGCCCTTCAATCCGCTGGACACACAAATCTCTCTCTCTTTTTTTCTCTCATTCTCTCTCTCTCTCATTCTGCTTCTCTCCTTCTCATTCTGTCTATCTCTCTCTCTCGCTCTCTCTGTCTTTCTCATTCTCTCTCTCTCTCATTCTGCTTCTCTCCTTCTCATTCTGTCTATCTCTCTCTCGCTCTCTCTGTCTTTCTCATTCTCTCTCTCACTCTCTGTTTTGCTCTCATGCTACCTCGCACATGCTTTCCCATTATGCAGTACCTGTGTGTATCTATTTCTGGTAGGCTTCTATGCTTTCTTTCTTCTTTGCTTATCCTACCAGGCTGTCTCCATGTTGGTTTCCTCATACCCCTTCATCTCTCTCTCTCTCTCTCTCTCGCTCTCTCCTCTTTCTCTCCTTCTCCCTTTCCCTCATTTTCATTTTCTCCTCCCTAATGCGGCTCCCGCTCTCCTTCTCTCACACATTCCACATCCCAAATGTGCTTTATTGATGCAGTGTAACAACGCCTTGCCAACACATTTCTCATGGTTGAGATGTGGCGCGTACAGCATTCAAATATGATATAGACTCTGCCATGCAGAAACAATACAGGACATAAATATTTATTATTATTTTCTCTGCCTCCATCTCCATCTGTTCCTCACCAAGACCCCCCTCTCTGTTCTTTTCCCGCCCTTCATTTCCTCCATCATTTCTTTGACTGCTCTCCGTTCCAACCTGCTTTGGGCTCGGTCCAAACACACTCGCGGCGAGAGAGAGAGAGGGGAAAGAGAGAGAGGGAGAAAAAAGTCTTCATATGAAAGAAAACACTTCTGAAAAATTGATCCGCAATATCAAAGACCTTTTAAAGAAAATCAAAAAGGAATCCATTTTACAGGGGGAGCCCGGAGAAAAGTGCAGGAAGGCTGATGTGTTTCACTGAGACGATGAGTAACAGGACATTGAGGCAGATAAAGGAGAGATTCAAAGCAAAAAGAGACATGATGAAAGACCAGCATAATCAAGTCATCTCTTTACACTTCTTATTTCACTTATCAGTCCAATTACCTTCCCTATTTCATTCTCTCTGCCAAGACAGTGTGTACAGTATGAACAGTGTCAAACTAATTGAGCTCATAAAACAAAATACATTTTTACCTCTTTGCATACATTTTCTCCCAGGAAGAAAAACATTCAATCTCTCATAATCAACTGAAATTCAATAAGGAGTTTATTTGTTCTCATTAAGCCTGAAACCAAGAAACAAAGCGATTGGCACAATTACAACAGATTCATTCCAAGCATAGGGTCTCAAGAGAATTCCTATGTTATCATTCTTTGTTGATCTCACAATGCTGTTACCTATCCATCTTTGTTGTGCCTTGATCAGATGATTTAAAGTGGCATCCTTCCTTCCTCTCTTTCATGAAGAAATCACTGATTAGAAATAAGTGGCCAGGTAAAAACAATGTGTTGGAGCCCTGATGTTCACCTGTAAAATCATGTCTAATCACTTTACTTCAAGGAAGGGGGGAAGGAAGAATGGATTCAATTGGGGCCAATCCTACCTGTTCTTCTTTGTTGATCTCCAGACGCACTTTGACCTATTGCATGCTATGCTGGGTTCGGGTTGCCAAGTTGACAGGCCTTAGCATGGGCACCCAGATGATTGGCTGCTGTGGGACTGTCCTGGGTCACGATTGGGCGGTGAGTGACAGGGAGGAGATCCCTGGTGTGACTGGGCCCAGTCGAGTGGAGAACAGATTCCCTTCCCACGATGCCTAGGAGCTCTGAATCAGCACTGGGCTCCGGATGAGACGGGGCATCAATCACAACACGACACCACTTGTGTCAGCTTTTTCCCCCACCACGCTCGATGGTGCTATCTGCAGGATCCACGCAATGGAGATCATACAAATGAACGAATAGAGGGCATTATAGCAATCGAAGCTGGTTTTGTTTTGACATTCAATGTACGCCATCGGGGATCAGAGGGTTTCTGTATACAATCAGTGATGCTTGGGTTGTGTTTTGTAAATCCTGTTTTTGTATGCACATGTGCGTTCATGTGTCTGTGTGTGTTTTCGTGTGCATATCAATGACTCTGAGAAATGTTCTAAATGTGTCTCCCCCCATTGAATTCAATAGAAAAATCATGCGTAATCAATATCTTCCATTCAGTATGTAAATTATTTATTTTCCTTCTTCTATACCTCAGTGCACATGTAAGAGAGTGTCTGGTGTGTGAAATGTTTTTCCCTCTGATGCCTCTGTGTGTGTGTGTGTGTCTGTGTCTGTGTCTGTCTGTCTGTCTGTCTGTCTGTCTGTCTGTCTGTCTGTCTGTCTGTCTGTCTGTCTGTCTGTCTGTCTGTCTGTCTGTCTGTCTGTCTGTCTGTCTGTCTGTCTGTCTGTGTGTGTGTGTGTGTGTGTGCCTCAGTGTCTTCTCTCCCCACCTGGCCTTGTTACATGACTGGTGCCTGTAGCTGGCACCACCTACAAGTCTGGTGTAATTAAAGTATTTGATCTCCCTCCCTCCCTGCGGAGACACCACCCCGGCACTGCTTTCTAGACCAGCACACACACAACGCTGTTGCTACTGTGATCAATGGCTGAGCGAGAGGCGCTAGCCACAAACTGACAGTGCAGAGATTGAACAAGGGGAAGGAGGAGGGGGAGAGGAAGGGGGAAGGAGGGGAGGCAGTGGGAATGAGTGAGGGTTAGGAGAGAGAGAGAGTTCAGGGAGGTACTGTAATAATGCAGTGCAAGAGGAAGTCAAAATGATAATTGAGAAAACATAAAAATGGAGAATAGGTTGTTGATGCAAACACAGTCTTTTACACACGCACACACACACACTTATACACACACATGCACAGACATATACACACATATACACACACACACACACACAAAGGTCACCTAGATCTGACCAGACCTGAGTCAGACAAAACCAAGCACCTTGCACATATTCCTCCTTCGGACTGTCTTGCCTCCATGCCTCACACACACCTCCTGACCCCTTCCCTCTCTGCCTCCACCACCCTCTCCATTCAGCCACCCCCACGCCCCCACACACACTAATCCAGGCCTCTCTCCTGGCTGACCATGGGGTCTGAGAGGCGGATCAGGGACAGAGAGGCTGGAGTAGAGGCCCTATCTATGTTGTTGTCTTCATGTCAGCCCTGTGTGTGTGTGTGTGTGTGTGTGTGTGTGTGTGTGTGTGTGTGTGTGTGTGTGTGTGTGTGTGTGTGTGTGTGTGTGTGTGTGTGTGTGTGTGTGTGCTTTTTAATTATTTGTTACTTTTATTTCTTATTTTTTACTTTCTATTTTTTTTTACCTAACACAAATTTTTCTTAAAACTGCATTGTTGGTTAAGGGCTTGTAAGTAAGCATTTCACTGTAAGGTCTACACCTGTTGTATTCGGCGCATGTGACAAATACAATTTGATTTGATTTGATCTTTCTACATCACCCTGTCAATTATTTTCTCCTGTCAGCTCGTGCTGTCCCAATCAGTATTATTGTATATCTCTTTCTTTTCCGTTTCATCCTCCCCCTCTTCCCTGTCCCTGTCTTCCCCCTCCGCCTCCCTCGTTCCCTCCCTCTCTCCCCCTCTCTATGTTATACATCTCTTTCAGCGAAAAAGTGACACGTCGTCGGATCCGACCTGGGTGCTGGTTCTATTTTTTCCTGATGGTAATCAGTTTGCAAATCAGTGCAGTGTCAGGAAGAGTGTTGCCAAGTTGTTTGTATCACTCCGCCTTAATCTGAGAGACGGTGGAAGCGTTGCGGACTGTAGAACACACCGTTTGGAGTGGATTTGTGTTCTAAGAGAGGCTCACAAGGCAGAGAAGAGAGAGCTATTACTTTTTGAATGTGACGCGTTCTATAAAACCCTCAAGAGTTGAAGACGAGGGCTGTGTCCCAAACGGCACCCTATTCCCTATATATTTTTAAACATTTTATTTTATTTAACTAGGCAAGTCAGTTAAGAACAAATTCTTATTTACAATGACGGCCTAGGAACAGTGGGTTAACTGCCTTGTTCAGGGGCAGAACGACAGATTTTTACCTTTCAGCTCGGGGATTCAATATTGCAACCTTTCGGTTACTGACCCAACGCTCTAACCACTAGGCTACCTGCCGCCCCAGACCTATGGGCCCTGGTCAAAAGTAGTGCAGTACACAGGCAATAGGGTGCCATTTGGGATGCGGCTGAGGATGTAACAGAATAAAGAAGCTCTGCATAACAATGTTCCGTACTTTATGATTCACGGTTCATTGATTAATTATTATGTTATGAAAGGAGACGGCCGCAGGGCTGGAAAAGCATTAATGTGGTCCCGTGTGCTTTTAGTATGGACAACACAAGATTTGGTCCCAAAACTGTCCCTGCAGACTGGGTTTTTAACTAAGAAATGTAATTAAGCCTTTAGGGCCAGTTTCCCAGACACATATTCAGCCTAGTCCTGGAGTGAGAAACAATTTTAATGGCATGATTTTTACTCTAGAATCAGGCTTAATATGTGTCTGGGAAACTGGCCCAGTTCGAACTGGAAACTGGCCCAACTAAAGAGATATTTGTTCAATGTTTAAATAAATTGTTTTGTTAATTTACTGTTTCTCTTTTCACTGAGTACACCAAACATTAGGAACACCTTCCTAATATTGAGTTGGACTCCCCCTTTTGCCCTCAGAACAGCCTAAACTTTTCAGGGCATGGACTCTACAAGATATCGAAAGCATTCCACAGGGAGGCTGGCCCATGTTGACTCCAATGCTTCCCGCAGTTGGGCCACACTTTCACAATCCATGTCTCAATTGTCTCAAGGCTTAAAATCCCTTCATTAACCTGTCTCCTCCCCTTCATCTACACAGAAAACCCAGCCAGCTCTATATTATCCATGTATTATCCATGTCATCGTTCAGCCACGACTCGGTGAAACATAAGATATGACAGTTTATAATGTCCCATTGGTAGGATAGTCTCGACCGTAGATCCGCCTCGTGTTGAGTTGGGTATATCGCTCCTGTTTTCTACCGTTTGCACACTTTTATTTTATAGTCTGCAAGTAAAGGCAATGATCGTTGAAACGCGAGCGGCCTGTTAATTACAAACAAAACAGCGAAAGCAACTTTGTATTGAAGTGGGATTGTGCATTTTCCAACTCATGATTATACCTTCGGTCGTCGTGGGAAAGACACAGCTTTAAAAACATTTGTAAACAACTGGTTGCAGTTCAGAGACAACCTGGAGACCCTGAGGGAAATCGACATGCTCCATCGTGGAAAGATCTGACTCACAAAATAATTCTAACCCGACAAAAAAAAAAAGGAAGACAGATACATCTACAGACACGGGCGATTTACTTACCGTTGAAGTAGAGGCTAGTGCTCCTGCTGGATTCCAGCAACACTTCAAAAGTTGTGTGAGGAGGTAGCAGGGTTGAGGGGGAATTTGGAGTTTTAGCCAGAGTGAATTCTCACGCTCCAAGGAGAGAACAAGGCACTCACAGCTAAGGTAAAGACCCTTGATTCCAACATGGATTGTCTACTCAGGGAAAACAGGGTGATGAGGGAGTTGCTACTAGACATACAAAGCCGTAGCATGCGTGAAAATCTAATATTTTCGGGGGATTCCCGAGGACGCATCCAGTAATCCAGATGGGTCGATACGAGAGTTCATGCAATCCGCCTTGAAACTTCCAAGAATCCCCAACCGATCATCGCAAAATGTGAACACAACCAACAAAAGGAGCTGATCAAAAGCAGGGGAAGGGAGATTAAAGGGACGAAATTTGGTCTCAATGACCAATTTCCCCGGGAGAAAAAACTAACGTCTGTACCCTGTAGAGGCTGTACCCCATACAGAGGCAACAGAGGGAGAGGAGTAAGCGTGCCTTTCTCATTGTGGACAAACTTTTTATAGATGGACAGCTCCATAAACCATGGCTGTACTAAATTCTATGGGGAGGTCCCGAAAAAAAAAAGTATGTAAAAAAATATCTGAACACTATGAAGTTGATATGAACACACACACACACACTCAATTACATGCTCACTTGCACATACGGACTTCTACATACACACACACCCACTTGATCTCTTCTCTCTCTCGCTCTCTCTTTCTCTCTTCTCTTCTTTCCCCTCTCTCTCTATTGTCGAGAACTTTTCTATAATTGAATGCGTTTTTTGTTCATCTATCTTTTCTATGTCTTCGTCTACATGTTTACCTATGTGTACAACTAGCAAGGGGAAGAACAGGGACATTGGGAAATAATAACAACATATTGTATGGGATACATTTGTACTGTAGTGAAGCCATCTCTATAGTAATGCAAGGTCTCTTTCAAGATCATGTGAAACATCAATTGCTATGGAAATGTTGGGATGTGTGTGTTTTTCTATGAAAGTTCTGTTAAAGGTAATTATGATGCAACTATGATGGTGATGCAATGTGGATTACAGTTATCATCATGAATATTAAGGCTTTACTCACTTCATGTCACACACAGACACCCAACTATGGAAATAGTCTGGGTTATTATTTATTTGGACATCACACATTATAGTCGTACTCTTATAGAGACATCGTACACACTCTGACTAAATCACATCCAATATCATACTCAGATTTACTACACACATCATATCTTGACTCAATTTTCTAACATCTGTGGCATTGGCTCACAGGCAAACAGGCAAGGGAATAAAACAAATATTGCTAGAACCTGTTCTAGATATCAGACAGTTGGTTTAGCAGATTATAAAAAAAGAAGATCTGTCTTTGCGTGGCTGAAAGAAAAGGAATATAACACATATTGTTTACAGGAAACTAACTCTACATGCTGAGATGAAGTTGTGTGGAAAAGGGAATGGGCTGGTGAAATCATTTTCTGCCATGGACAAAGGAACTCAAAAGGTGTGATGATATTCATTTACAAAATGTTGATCTGAATGTGCAAATAGTCAGGAATGATTCTCAAGGAAGGTGGATCTTTTTTAATGTGAAAGTGGATGAAAAACAGATTTGGCTCATGAATCTATATGGTCCAAATCAGGATGATCCATACTTCTTTGAAAATATTTATTCCAATTGATTGAACTTACAGGCAACAAATGATCTAATCATTATGGTAGGAGACTATAACACCGTGTTGAGTACGTCAATGGACCGTAAAGGAATTCACTCTACAAACTATCATCACAGTGCCCATAAGGAAATCACAAATATTATGGACACATTAGAAATAGTGGATATTTGGAGACTGGAGACTGGAGGTTTTGGGGGGCTGGTGGGAGATCTGTCGACATGCCCTTGAGCAGGGCGTTGACCCTGGTGTGACGCTCTCGATGAAAGGCTGTTAAATGACTAATGTGATGTAGCTGTTGAGTGGCTTCACTGCAAGTATATTGTATGTATTAAATATTCAATACATTTTTAAAAAATATATAAAAATGGGATCGCAGCTTTCACCTGGATTCACCTGGTCAGTCTATGTCATGCAAAGAGCAGAAGTTCCTAATGTTTTGTACATTTCAAGCTTGACGTTCTGCTGTGTTTACATTGTGTCATAGAACACGTACTGCAGTCAGAACAGCCGTCGGCAGATCGTCTAGGGCTTTGTGATGCGTTGGTGTGGTAATGATATTCTACGAGCCTTGTTAAAAGACAGCTTAAGGTCATGATGGTTTACAAGCGGAGCAGTCAATACTTTGTCTGTCCCTGTAGAGCTGCCGTGTCTTTCGGAGTGCATAAAACAGGGAGGGAATCTCCTGTGGGATCGTGGTGTTCTAGCCCCACCATATATTTTCTGATTTTCCCACCCAGGTGTTTAAGAGAATTCCTTGTGGAGTTTGGTTCATCTCCTAGCCTAGGCTCTTGCTTGGATAGCTTTCAATAAAGCCCAGTGATTGTCTGGAAGACTGGTTTTCCAGGAGTGAATAGCCTGGTCCTAATTCGGTTTGTGCTGTCTTGAATAATAATGACCATAGGAGTTGGCAAGACAGCAGAAACAGATCTGGGACCAGAGGAGAATACAGAACAAACAGGCCTGGGACCAGAGAGCAATACAGCACAAACAGGTCTGGGACCAGGCTACCAGACAGTACAAACAGGTCTGGAACCTGGCTACAAAACAGTACAAACAAATCTGGGACCTGGCTACAAGACAGTACAAACAGGTCTGGGACCAGGCTACAAGACAGCTGTGGTGGACTATACTAAGTGGCGAACTGTGACTATTGGAGCTAGGCCCTCAGTTGCAGAAAAAGATCTGACGTCATACATATAGATAGAGAACTCGAATGCCTGTGTATACAGAGAATGACTTGAGACCTTTCTTTTGCAGACCTATGTAGTTGAGTACATAGCAGTGAGTTCTGTTTTAAGCCGCGGCAAATCAAAACTAGGGCCATAGCTTTCCTCGAGACTTGAGTACGCAGTGTTTGGAACGTTTGGCGTTTCCCTATATATTGGGAGATTTTGTGGGTCAAGGAGGGCAAGGAACAGGAGCCTTTCATGGTCATTGAACCTGTTCCTTAGCTGAGTGACAATGTTGTCGATGATCGCACTGTGTAGCTGTTGGTACTGCCCGCGAACGTCTCCTTGCATATGTGTCCCGCTTCCCCTTGGAACTCTGGTCTCACTCACAGGGTCCTCGTAGATGGAATCGAATGTTCCCTTTTTCCTCTCTCTGTGGTGTTGCAGAAGTCGTCCACCCTGGACAATCAGAACTGCATGTCAAACTCTCTTTTAGTTTACCAGCACCTTGTGACATCACCGGATAGTCAGTGTGCGCAAAGCAATGAATGAACAGAGCTTGCGGGATAGTTTCTTTCACTTTGGCTTTGTACTCCATTTATACCAGAGGCCATGACTGTGGCCCCATCCTAACACTGTGCCACAACTTTGGCCACAGCATTTAAACTCCTCTAAAAAGCTGATCAATCGGGCAGCAACCGCTTCTGCCCGTTTATCCTGTTACATCATCAAATTTGAAAAACCTTTTCCTCCACACCACCCATCGGTAGTGAAACACTTAAGACATTTGGGCTACATTTCTGAAGTCTGTCGTCTCGTCAGCTACGATGGTTACCAAGGGGGTTTTCTTCAATTCTTCCTTCACGACGTCTGTCACTACATTCGCGACCTCGTGTATCAGGTCATTTTGGGATTTTTCTGGAAGTGCCTGTGAACACGGTAGCCGTAGCCAAATGCCAGTCTAACATGCTGTCATACTCAGCCAAGAAATCCAGTATTTCCAAGTAGTTTCCCTTATTAGCCGATTCTTTACCCTCATCATGTCCTCTGAATGCTAATTCTCGCTTGCCTAAAAACACAACCGTATGAATAAGGCGCTTTAGAATCTGCCAGTTGTGCTTGACTTTATCATTGTGAGCAAGTGTCTCATTGTGCCACTGCTCGTTAAAAAGAAGGTCTACTCTTGTTTCCCCGGGTGTTTTTAAACTCACTGTGGCTCGCAGGTGGGAAGTTGAGTTGTGGTCAAAGTGCTGACTTTGTCAAATCTTTCAAACCAGGTTGAGTTGTTATCGGTGCTGAAGAGTAGGCAATTCCAATAGTGAAGCTTTTTTGTCAGTTCACAGCCAGTTATCCACAGATAGCGCTCATAATTATTAACTTGAAAATGCCTTTCAAAACCTTTTTCTTCGTTGCACCAAATCAGGTTGTGCAGGAGTTGGTGTCCCGGTCTGTACAAGATTGAACTTTTCATTAAAAGTTAGTCTTGAAAAGGGCAACGCTAACAATTTAGCCACCACATCGTCCTCGATTATTCTCTCTGCAGTTGCCATCGCCATCGTTACACATACTCACTGCAAAAAGCTAGCCAGCTAGCTAGGCTCAAGCGTGAGAAAACAAGATTGACTCTGAATTAGTGATGTATACTTTGGCCTTCTAGAGGGCATTGAGGTATCATACAATTGTTCCACCTATTACAAGACAATTTGCGATTGGTTGATTCTACTGTCATTACAAAATGCTGCTATAATTGAAGTCAATGTCAATGACGTTGGGGCGGCAGGTAGCCTAGTGGTTAGAGCTTTGAACTAGTAACCAAAAGGTTGCAAGATCAAATCCCAGAGCTGACAAGGTAAGAATCTGTTGTTCTGTCCCTGAACAAGGCAGTTAACCCACTGTTCCTAGGCCCTCATTGAAAATAAGAAATTGTTCTTAACTGACTTGCCTAGTCAAATAAAGGTAAAATAAAAAAAAGTTGTCTGGTGCCTTCTATTCAAAGCCTGAGGGCCTAGCCAATGAGCATTGAGCCCAGCTAGATTATTTCTACCAAGAGACTAGCAAAGAAAATATTGGATATTTGTTTCTCTTGGATATTAACCCTTCTTTTTCCAACACAAACTGAAGAAATTCAATAGGAAGATCACTACAATTAAGACAAAAAAAAGGTTAAATCAATGAAAACAAAATGACAAATTATATTAATATATAAAAATATATACAGATTTGTATCTATCCTCTATGCCATCTCCGAGGGCATGGAGGCCCTGATGGTTCCCCACTAACTATACTGTGCTGTTTAATTAGAACTACTATGCTGTTTTGACCCTGAGAATTGTCCATTGTTATATGTTAGTATTATTTGCTAATACAGGATTGTCCTGTTTTCACCATCTATATGAACTTCGATGGGTGTAAGCATGCAGGAAGAAACAGACAATGGTGCACATAGATAGGGCAGCCCCTAGGCAACTTTGCAGTATTTAAATGTTTTATTGGATATTTCTTACATTATTAGCCCAGAAAATGTTTTGTATTATTGCATACAGCCGGGAAGAACTTTTGGATATCAGAGCAACAGTCACTCACCAGCATTACCAGCATTATGACTAGGAATACAACTTTCCCGAATCAGATTCTTCGTTCGTACCTCCCAGGGCAATTGAACTGATTCCAGAGGCTGATCCAAAACCCCACCGGCGAAGAAGAGGTATTCGGAGTGGACTTCTTGTCCGACTCAGGACGTGCGCACACCACCCACCGCTTCAGAGTATATTACTCGCTAATGTTCAATCTCTGGATAATAAAGTTGACGAGCTCAAGGAGATCATTTCCTTCCATAGAGACATCAGGGAATGTAACATACTCTGTTTCACGGAAACATGGCTCTCTCGGGATATACTGTCTGAGTCCGTACAGCCAGTTGGGTTCTCAGTTCATCGTGCAGACAGGAATAAATATCTCTCCGGGAAGAAGAAGGGTGGGGGTGTATGTTTCATGCTTAACTACTCATGGTGTGATTGTGATAACATAGAGGAACTCAAGTCCTTTGTTCACACGACGCAAAACTGAAAGCACGAACCACCGCATTTGACATTGGAAAGGTGACTGGGAATATGCCCGAATACAAACAGTGTAGTTATTCCCTCCGTAAGGCAATCAAACAGGCAAAACGTCAGTATAGAGAAAAAGTCGCAATTCAATGGCTCAGACACGAGACGTAATGGCAGGGTCTACAGACAATCACGGATTACAAAGGGAAAACCAGCCATGCCGCGGACACCGACGTCTTGGTTCAGAACAAGCTAAACACCTTCTTCTCCCGCTTTGAGGATAATACAGTGCCATCGACGCGGCCTGCTACCAAGGACTGTGGGCTCTCCTTCTCCGTGGCTGATGTGAGTAAGACATTTAAGCATGTTAACCCTCGCAAGGCTGCTGGCCCAGGAAGCACCCCTAGCCAAGTCCTCAGACCAGCTGGCTGGAGTGTTTACGGACATATTCAATCTCGCCCTATTCCAGTCCCTATTCCAGTCTGCTGTCCCCACATGCTTCAAGATGGCCATTGTTCCTGTACCCAAGAAAGCAAAGGTAACTGAACTAAATGACTATCAACCCATAGCGTTGACTTCTGTCATCGTGAAGTGCTTTGAGAGAGTAGTCAAGGATCATCTCTCCTCTACCTTACTTGACACCCTAGACCTACTTCAATTTGCTTACCGCCCCAAAAGATCCACAGACGATGCAATCGCCATCGCACTGCACACTGCCCTATCCCATCTGGACAAGAGGAATACCTATGTAAGAATGCTGTTCATTGACTATAACTCAGAATTCAACACCATAGTACCCTCCAAGCTCATCGTTAAGCTTGAGGCCCTGGGTCTGAACCCGCCCTGCGCAACTGGGTCCTGGACTTCCTGACGGGCCGCCCCCAGGTGGTGAAAGTAGGAAACAACACCTCCACCCCTCCTGTACTCCCTGTTCACCCATGACTGCGTGGCCACGCACGGCGCCAACTCAGTCATCACGTTTGCAGACGACACAACAGTAGTAGGCCTGATTACCAACAATGACGAGGCAGCCGAAAGGGAGGAGGTGAGGACCCTGGGAGTCTGGTGCCAGGAAAATAACCTCTCACTCAACTCAACAAAACAAAGGAGCTGATCATACACTTGGAAACAGCAGAGGGAGCACACCCGTATCCACATCAATGGGACCGCAGTGGAGAAGGTGGAAAGCTTCAAGTTCCTCGGTGTACACATCACTGACTAACTGAAATTGTCCACCCACACAGATAGTGTGGTGAATAAGGTCTTCCCAACGCATTACGGGGGGGACTACCTGCCCTCCAGGACACAGCACCCGATGTCACAAGAAAGCCAAAAAGATCATCAAGGACAACAGCCATCCGAGCCACTGCTTGTTCATTGCTATCATCCAGAAGGCGAGGTCAGGACAAGTGCATCAAAGCTGGGACCGAGACTGAAAAACAGCTTCTATCTCAAGGCCATTACTAGCACATTAGCGGCTGCTGCCTCTAAAAAAAATACTTATTTTCCACCATAATTTGCAAATAAATTCATTAAAAGTCCTACAATGTGATTTTCTGGATTTTTTTTTCTCATTTTGTCTGTCATATTTGAAGTGTACCTATGATGAAAATTACAGGCCTCTCTCATCTTTTTAAGTGGGAGAACTTGCACAATTGGTGGCTGACTAAATACTTTTTTTGCCCCGCTGTATATATGTATATGTTTTTTTCCCATCCTCTTTGGAATGCAAGAGAAAGGCCAATATATGACTTAGGAATTCAGGTGCAATTTAGATTTTGGTACTAGATGGCAGCAGTGTATGTACAAAGTTTTAGACTGATTACAATGAACCATTTAATTTCTGTTCAAAATTCTGCATTTATGTTTTATCAAGACTGCCCAAATGTGCCTAATTGGTTTATTAATACGTTTTCAAGTTCATAACTGTGCACTCTCCTCAAACAATAGCATGGAATTATTTCACTGTAAATTGGACAGTGCAGTTAGATTAACAAGAATTGAAGCTTTCTGCCCATATCAAATATGTCTCTGGTCTGGGAAATGTTCTTGTTACTTACAACCTCATGCTAACCACATTAGCCTACATTAGCTCATCCATCCCACGGAGGGGACACCGATCCCATAGAGGTTTGACAGTATACACTAACTAGAGACCGGGCTGGCAACGTTCCTCTGGCCAGGGATACAGTACAGCATATTGGATAATGGTAACAGCTGGGGCCATCACACACACATACACATGCACGCACGCACGCACTAATGGATGAACGCATGAACACACACACACACACACCCCCCCTCCCTCACACACACACACAAACAAACACACTCCCCAAATTCTGTTCCTCTCCATTTGGCGTGTCATGCAGTGGTGAGCACAGACGGAGAGCACTCTGGAGCTTTGGAGGGGAAAGTCACTCTGGAGAGGACCGAGGGGACCCCACAGCTGCACCGCCCATGTGGAATGTGCATGGCTGTCCCTGGCCAGGCTGTGGAGTATGTGTGCCGTGGAGAGGGTGGAAGGAGGTGGTGACAGATGGGTCTGACAGCTAGGCCCACAATGCACTGAGGCTTCTGGACGTAGCCAGAACGCTAGGTCAACCAAGGCGTTGAGTTGCTTAATTCCAGAACCTTCGTCCTTATCAGTGTCTTGACTGTCTTTAATACCCTTTAGTGAGAGTATGGGGGAACCTCTTAGGGGTCCTTACCCACTTGCCCCCTGTCCAGATCTCTGTGTAATGGGTTTTTGAGGAGCGCATCTTCTCTGAATCCGGAGCCCTAGGGGACAAGCGGAGACAACACAATGCAAATGTCTTTATTGATCAAGTCAGATTGTCATTGTAACGCTGAGTCATCATCACACACACGCACGCATGCGCGCACACGCACACACACACACACACACACACACACACACACACACACACACACACACACACACACACACACACACACACACACACACACACACATTTAAGATTAAGCCGAATGGGTTGATAAGGGTAAGGCCTGGATCACCTTGCCGTTGATGCCTCAGGGGGCTGTGAGGCTGCGGTAAAGCAAATAATGATGATTCTTCAATGTGCTGTGTGCTGTTGTCATTACCGTGTTGCTTTGAAGACAAGTTCAGACAAAATCCTCCCAGGCCTTTCAGGCATCAGCAGAATATTACATAAGAGGATATGGGGAAGCCGTGTAGAGAGCGTATAGAGAACTACACAGTAAAGCAGGAAATGGAGAAGCCTGATAATTAGAATGTGTGTGTGTGTGTGCGTGCGTGCGTGCGTGCGCGTTTATGTGTGCACGTCTGCAGCACCAGCGTGGTTTAGTGTAGTAGGATTCTGTGAAAGACTTCACATACTCTCGTGTGTCGAGCTAGCATCCATTAGCCGCCACTCATTGCTGGTGTTGTTTACTTGAGTATAGTCATCATGCATAACATTTTTATGCATAAAATGTTTGTTTACTGACCTACTTGGAGAAAAAAATATTTGTTGTTTAAGAAAGAGGGTGATTGTCTTTTGTTTTATCTGTCTAATTTCTGTGGAAACTTTCGTAGTTTATTCCCCAAAGCAAGAAGCATTCAGTTTTGTATTTGCCATGAGAAGATGAAAAACAAAGCAGTGCATGTGACTGTAAAGTCAAACCAATCCTATTGAGTCCCAGGGAATTGGAATAGGTCCAATGGGAGAGGGAGATGGAGGGAAGAAAATAGGATTGGATGAATGGCGCAGCCCGGCTATACTAGCGACACATTTCTTTAAATCCCGTGGAAGCTATTTGTGCAGAAGCCGTGGCACCGGTGGATCAGTGAACACATTTGCCTACAAAAGAGATGATGTCAGCAGGAACTATACGGTCCCCAGGGAACCACAAAGGCAAGCTAATATCAGTTGCCTTTGCCTTCTACCCACATGTGACCTTCTAAATCACAGCATTACACCACTCAACCATGGATCTGCGTGTAATACACACACATGCTGCTAATCGGACCCATCTATTACAGGACTGTAGACGTTGATTCAAGCCACTCGCCTTACCCTGTGATGGATGTTTCAGACAAGAAATTAATGGAGGGGGTGATAGAGAGAGAGTTGGGAGATATCCAGTGTATTACTATTCGTTATATAAATCCTAGACTCATTTGTCAACACTGAACACTGTCACATTTCATATTACACAGGTTTCAATACAAATCTATGGTAGTGATCTCATTCAGTTCAAAGGCTATAAGCATGACTATTAAAATGCACCTCACAACGCTGCTACGCTACACCTCTTTGTGATTCTCAGAATAAAATATAATTTTCTATGTTTTTTGATTCAATGGTATATTTGCTTTCAATATTCAACCCCTCTTTCGTCAATTTCTCAGAGCACATTCTACATAAACAGAAACTAGGGAGTGGGTGAAAATGTGTTTGGTGATGAAATGTCACTTCCTTTTGATATGAAATACATTTTACCAAGACAAATATGATTCTTCATGTTCTGAATCATTCAGTGGGGTCTTTCTCTAACATATCGTTAACATTATATCCAAAAAGTCTGATTTCGTAACCTAATGGTCCTGCCACACTATTGCCATCGGGCAATTGAGAAAATTCTTCCTTTGAAATAAATGAAAGCTCCTATACTGCCCGTGTTGTCCAATGGCAGCGTCCAAGTTCAAGGATCGTTGAGGCTTTCATTCTATCCTGTGTATTGAAATAATGAGCAATAAAGTTGATTTTGTTTGCATATGGACTCGACTATACGCCACTGGTTACTGTGCTAAGATTTATGAAGTCAAGAAGCTACTAGCTAGCAGAAACTCTAGCTTACAGAAGAACAGAGCTTCTGGACATCAGGACAGCGATCACTCACCTCGGATTAGACAAAGATTTCTTCAACAACAACAACAACAGCAGCAGCAAGCAGGACTCACACGATATTCTCCAAACACCCCACAGGGCAGACATCCCAATTATTCACAAAAGGAAAGCGGCGCAGAGGAAGGAGAGCCGGATCCCTCGTCCGGACCTGCAGAAGACAACTAGGAAAGCTGCCGTTACCGTCAATATTACTCGCCAACGTGCAAACATTGGACAATAAACTAAACGAGGTACGATCACAAATATCCTACCAATGGGACATCAAAAACTGTAATATCCTATGTTTCATGGAATCGTGGCTGAATGACGACATGGATATTCAGCTAGCGGGATACACCTTGCACCGGTAGCATAGAACAGCACACTCTGGTAAGACCGGGGGTGGGGGGGGGGACGGTCTGCGCATATTTGTAAACAACAGCTGGTGCACGAAATCTAAGGAAGTCTCTATAGTATATTATGATAAATTGCAGGCCACACTACTTGCCTAGAGAGTTCTCAGCTATACTTTCCGTGGCTGTTTATTTACCACCAGAGACAGATGCTGGCACTAAGACCGCACTCAGCCAGCTTTATAAGGAAATTAGCAAACAGGAAACCACTAAACCAGAGGCGGCGCTCCTAGTGGCCCGAGACTTTAATGCAGGGAAACTTAAATCAGTTCTACCAAATCTCTATCAACATGTTAAATGTGCAACCAGAGGGAAAATAATTCTAGATCACCTCTACTCCACACACAGAGATTTGGTAAATCCGACCACAACTCTATCCACCATATTCCTGCTTACAAGCAAAAATTAAAGCAGAAAGCACCAGTGACTCGGTCTATAAAAAAATGGTCAGATGAAGCAGATGCTAAACTACAGGACTGTTTTGCTATCACAGATTGGAACATGTTTCGGGATTCTTCCGATGACATTGAGGAATACACCACATCAGTCACATCAGTGCATTGAGGACGTCATACCCACAGTGACTGTACGTACATACCCCAATCAGAAGCCATGGATTACAGGCAACATTCGCACTGAGCTGTCGCTTTCAAGGTGCGGGACTCTAACCCGGAAGCTTACAAGAAATCCCGCTATGTCCTGCGACGAACCATCAAATAGGCAAAGCTTCAATACAGGGCTAAGATTGAATCGTACTACACCGGCTCCGACACTCGTCGGATGTGGCAGGGCTTGCAAACTATTACAGACTACAAAGGGAAGCACAGACGCGAGCTGCCCAGTGAGCCTACCAGACGAGCTAAATCACTTCTATGCTCGCTTCGAGGCAATCAACACTGAGGCATGCAACACTGAGGCATGCATGAGAGCATCAGCTGTTTCCGGACGACTCCGTAGCCGACATGAGTAAGACCTTTAAACAGGTCAACATTCACAAGGCTGCGGGGCCAGAAGGACAACCAGGACGTGTGCTGACCAACTGTCAGGTGTCTTCATTGACATTTTCAACATGTCCTTGATTTAGTCTGTAATACCAACATGCTTTAAGCAGACCGTCATAGTCCCTGTGCCCAAGAACACAAAGGCAACCTTCCTAAATGACTATAGACCTGTGGCACTCACATCCGTAGCCATGAAGTGCTTTGAAAGGCTGGTAATGGCTCACATCAACACCATTATCCCAGAAATCCTAGACCCAATCCAATTTGCATACCGCCCAAACAGATCCACAGATGTTGCAATCTCTATTGCACTCCACACTGCCCTTTCCCACCTGGACAAAAGTAACACCTATGTTAGAATGCTATTCATTCATTACAGCTCAGCGTTCAACACCATAATACCCTCAAAGCTCATCACTAAGCTAAGGAACCTGGGACCAAACACCTCGCTTTGCAACTGCATACTGGACTTCCTGACGGGCCGCCCCCAGGTGGTGAGGGTAGGTAGCAACACATCTGCCATGCTGATCCTCAACACTGGAGCTCCCCAGGGGTGCGTGCTCAGTCCTCCCCCCTGTACTCCCTGTTCACCCACGACTGCATGGCCAGGCAGGACTCCAACACCATCATTAAGTTTGCTGACGACACAACAGTGGTAGGCCTGATCACCGACAGCGACGAGACAGCCTATAGGGAGGAGGTCAGAGACCTTGCCGGGTGGTGCCAGAATAACAACCTATCCCTCAACGTAACCACAACTAAGGAGATGATTGTGAACTACAGCAAAGGGAGCACCGAGTACGTCCCCATTCTCATTGACAGGGCTGCAGTGGAGAAGGTTGAGAGCTTCAAATTCCTTGTTGTCCACATCAACAACAAACTAGAATGTTCCAAACACACCAAGACAGTCGTGACGAGGGCACGACAAATCCTATTCCCCCTCAGGAAACTAGAAAAATTTGGCATGGGTCCTGAGATCCTCAAAAGGTTCTACAGCTGCAACATCGAGAGCATCCTGACCGGTTGCATCACTGCCTGGTACGGCAATTGCTCGGCCTCCGACCGCAAGGCACTTCAGAAGGTAGTGCGTACGGCCCAGTACATCACTGGGGAAAAGCTGCCTGCCATCCAGGACCTCTACACCAGGCGGTGTCAGAGGAAGGCCCTGAAAATTGGCAAAGACCCCAGCCACCCCAGCCATAGACTGTTCTCTCTACTACCGCATGGCAAGCGGTACCAGAGTGCCAAGTCTAGGACAAAAAGGCTTCTCAACAGTTTTTACCCCCAAGCCATGACTCCTGAACAGGTAACCAAATGGTTACCCAGACTATTTGCAGTGTGTGCCCCCTGTTTATCTTATATGCATAGTCACTTTAACTATACATTCATGAACATACTACCTCAATTGGCCCAACCAACCAGTGCTCCCACACATTGGCTAACCGGGCTATCTGCATTGTGTCCCACCACCCGCCAACCCCTCTTTTTACGCTACTGCTACTCTCTGTTCATCATATATGCATAGTCACTTTAACGATATCTACATGTACATACTACCTCAATAAGCCTGACTAACAGGTGTCTGTATATAGCCTTGCTACTCTTATTTTCAAATATCTTTTTACTGTTGTTTTATGTCTTTACTTACCTACAGACACACACACACATACTTTTTTCTCCGCACTATTGGTTAGAGCCTGTAAGTAAGCATTTCACTGTATGCCCAAGCAAGTCTCTTCTAGTTATTGATGTCCTTTAGTGGTGGTTTCTTTGCAGCAATTTGACCATGTAGGCCTGATTCGCGCAGTCTCCTCTCCTCCTGAACAGTTGATGTTGAGATGTGTCTGTTACTTGAACCCTGTGAATCATTTATTTGGGCTGCAATTTCTGAGGCTGGTAACTCTAAGGAACTTATCTTCTGCAGCAGAGGTGACTATGGATCTTCCTTTCCTGTGGCGGTCCTCATGAGAGCCAGTTTCATCATAGCGCTTGATGGACAGACCCCCCTTCCTAGAAGGTTTATTTTTATTTAGTGTATAACCTTCTCTTTGCTCCCCATTTATTTATAAATCCCCATCATAGTACTATTTCCTGCATCATATCGCCCCACGATACCTTCCCCTATTTCTACCCCCCATGGACTTGAAATTAACCCCCCTAAAATGGTTTCATCCCTGTTTAGATTTTGGTCTACAGTTAGGCTAGGCAGTAGGATTGTATTTGATGTGATGATCTGTGAGGTGAAAATTTGCTTATGATTTGTCAAAAACGGTAAATGACTTTTGGTCATGTGCTCCGGTTCTTGTATACACTGTAACAAGTACATCAACGATTTGTAATATGTTGAAAAGTGTTTAAACTAAGTTCATATTTTTCAGGCAATGAGCGCAGACATCTTGACTTCGTTTATTTACATTTTGTAGTGAATTGCATTCTGGGATTAGGGAGCTTTTGCTTGTCAAACGTAAACAAACATGGCTGCCATCATAAAGAATTTAGCTGCCGTTAGCTTAGCTGACACGCATTTCTTTTCTAAACAGCATTACATTGGTCTCTTGTGCTCACCAGAGAGATGGTACATTGTAAACTAGATTAGCTGTTAGGTCGCTAACATATGTTTTGTTTTTGTCACCGCAACCTGTTATTTAGACTGGTTTATGGAATGAGTTTGGCTGTGGATGTGTTCCGTGTGATACTTGGATGATGAAGTTCGCATTTATCTTTTACAATAAAAGGTCAAATTGAGGGATAAAGTTTAAGACCTTTGTTTTCCATAAGTACAAAAAATATATAATTAGATTCTGTTCAGACAACAGTGGTGTTTAGACACATTTGTTGCGTCATACGTTCTGTGACTACTGTTCCAATTTACATTTACATTTAAGTCATTTAGCAGACGCTCTTATCCAGAGCGACTTACAAATTGGTGCGTTCACCTTAAGACATCCAGTGGAACAGCCACTTTACAATAGTGCATCTAAATCTTTTAAGGGGGGTGAGAAGGATTACTTTATCCTATCCTAGGTATTCCTGAAAGAGGTGGGGTTTCAGGTGTCTCCGGAAGGTGGTGATTGACTCCGCTGTCCTGGCGTCGTGAGGGAGTTTGTTCCACCATTGGGGGGCCAGAGCAGCGAACAGTTTTGACTGGGCTGCGCGGGAACTGTACTTCCTCAGTGGTAGGGAGGCGAGCAGGCCAGAGGTGGATGAACGCAGTGCCCTTGTTTGGGTGTAGGGCCTGATCAGAGCCTGGTGGTACTGAGGTGCCGTTCCCTCACAGCTCCGTAGGCAAGCACCATGGTCTTGTAGCGGATGCGAGCTTCAACTGGAAGCCAGTGGAGAGAGCGGAGGAGCGGGGTGACGTGAGAGAACTTGGGAAGGTTGAACACCAGACGGGCTGCGGCGTTCTGGATGAGTTGTAGGGGTTTAATGGCACAGGCAGGGAGCCCAGCCAACAGCGAGTTGCAGTAATCCAGACGGGAGATGACAAGTGCCTGGATTAGGACCTGCGCTGCTTCCTGTGTGAGGCAGGGTCGTACTCTGGGATGTTGTAGAGCATGAACCTACAAGAACGGGCCACTGCCTTGATGTTAGTTGAGAACGACAGGGTGTTGTCCAGGATCACGCCAAGGTTCTTAGCGCTCTGGGAGGAGGACACAATGGAGTTGTCAACCGTGATGGCGAGATCATGGAACGGGCAGTCCTTCCCGGGAGGAAGAGCAGCTCCGTCTTGCCGAGGTTCAGCTTGAGGTGGTGATCCGTCATCCACACTGATATGTCTGCCAGACATGCAGAGATGCGATTCGCCACCTGGTCATCAGAAGGGGGAAAGGAGAAGATTAATTGTGTGTCGTCTGCATAGCAATGATAGGAGAGACCATGTGAGGTTATGACAGAGCCAAGTGACTTGGTGTATAGCGAGAATAGGAGAGGGCCTAGAACAGAGCCCTGGGGGACGCCAGTGGTGAGAGCGCGTGGTGAGGAGACAGATTCTCGCCACGCCACCTGGTAGGAGCGACCTGTCAGGTAGGACGCAATCCAAGCGTGGGCCGCGCCGGAGATGCCCAAACTCGGAGAGGGTGGAGAGGAGGATCATGTATTCCAATCATGTATTTGAAATCGTACGCTGTAGGGACCACTCAACAATGATTCCAAATATGTGAGTGTACGTGTCAAAGGGTTAACAAGGAACATCTGTTAATTGAAATGCATTCCAAGTGACTACCTCATGAAGCTGGTTGAGAGAATGCACGCTGGGTATGTACATAGTCAACGGTAGGCTTCGAGGGGACTCCTATGGTAGGTACACCTATAGCTCATCTCTTGGCAGTAGTACTGTAGACTACTTTATCACTGACCTCAACCCAGAATCTCTCAGAGCGTTCACAGTCAGCCCACTGACACCTCTATCAGACCACAGCAAAATCACAGTCTACTTAAACAGAGCAATACTCAATCATGAGGCATCAAAGCCAAAGGAACTGAGTAACATTAAGAAATGCTATAGATGGAAGGAATGCAGTTTGGAAACCTACCAAAAAACAATTAGGCAACAAAAAATTCAATCCCTTTTAGACAATTTCCTGGGTAAAACGTTCCACTGTAATAGTGAAGGTGTAAACCTGGCAGTAGAAAATCTTAACAGTATATTTGACCTCTCAGCTTCCCTATCAAATCTAAAAATCTCAAATAGAAAACCGAAGAAAATTAACAATAATGACAAATGGTTTGATGAAGAATGCAAAAATCTAAGAAAGAAATTGAGAAACCTGTCCAACCAAAAACATAGAGACCCGGAAAACCTGAGTCTACGCCTTCACTATGGTGAATCACTAAAACAATACAGAAATACACTACGGAAAAGAAGGAACAGCATGTCAGAAATCAGCTCAATGCAATTGAAGAATCCATAGACTCTAACCACTTCTGGGAAAATTGGAAAACACTAAACAAACAACAACACGAAGAATTATCTATCCAAAATGGAGATGTATGGGTAAACCACTTCTCCAATCTTTTTGGTTCTATAACAAAGAACAAAGAGCAAAAACATATACATGATCAAATACAGATCTTAGAATCAACTATTAAAGACTACCAGAACCCACTGGATTCTCCAATTACATTGAATGAGTTACAGGACAAAATAAAAACCCTTCAACCCAAAAAGGCCTGTGGTGTCGATGGTATCCTCAATGAAATGATCAAATATACAGACAACAAATTCCAATTGGCTATACTAAAACTCTTTAACATCATACTTAGCTCTGGCATCTTCCCCAATATTTGGAACCAAGGACTGATCACCCCAATCCACAAAAGTGGAGACAAATTTGACCCCAATAACTACCGTGGAATATGTGTCAACAGTAACCTTGGGAAAATCCTCTGCATTATTATTAACAGCAGACTCGTACATTTCCTCAATGAAAACAATGTACTGAGCAAATGTCAAATTGGCTTTTTACCAAATTACCGTACAACAGACCATGTATTCACCCTGCACACCCTAATTGACAACCAAACAAACCAAAACAAAGGCAAAGTCTTCTCATGCTTTGTTGATTTCAAAAAAAAGCCTTCGACTCAATCTGGCATGAGGGTCTGCTATACAAACTGATGGAAAGTGGTGTTGGGGGTAAAACATACGACATTATAAAAACCATGTACACAAACAACAAGTGTGCGGTTAAAATTGGCAAAAAACACACATTTCTTCACACAGGGTCGTGGGGTTAGACAGGGATGCAGCTTAAGCCCCACCCTCTTCAACATATATATCAACGAATTGGCGCGGGCACTAGAAAAGTCTGCAGCACCCGGCCTCCCCCTGCTAGAATCCGAAGTCAAATGTCTGCTGTTTGCTGATGATCTGGTGCTTCTGTCACCAACCAAGGAGGGCCTACAGCAGCACCTAGATCTTATGCACAGATTCTGTCAGACCTGGGCCCTGACAGTAAATCTCAGTAAGACCAAAATAATGGTGTTCCAAAAAGGTCCAGTCACCAGGACCACAAATACAAATTCCATCTAGACACTGTTGCCCTAGAGCACACAAAAACTATACATACCTTGGCCTAAACATCAGCGCCACAGGTAACTTCCACAAAGCTGTGAACGATCTGAGAGACAAGGCAAGAAGGGCATTCTATGCCATCAAAAGAAACATAAATTTCAACATACCAATTAGGATTTGGCTAAAAATACTTGAATCAGTCATAGAGCCCATTGCCCTTTATGGTTGTGAGGTCTGGGGTCCGCTCACCAACCAAGACTTCACAAAATGGGACAAACACCAAATTGAGACTCTGCACGCAGAATTCTGCAAAAATATCCTCCGTGTACAACGTAAAACACCAAATAATGCATGCAGAGCAGAATTAGGCCGATACCCACTAATTATCAAAATCCAGAAAGAGCCGTTAAATTCTACAACCACCTAAAAGGAAGCGATTCACAAACCTTCCATAACAAAGCCATCACCTACAGAGAGATGAACCTGGAGAAGAGTCCCTAAGCAAGCTGGTCCTGGGGCTCTGTTCACAAACACAAACACACCCTACAGAGCCCCAGGACAACAGCACAATTAGACCCAACCAAATCATGAGAAAACAAAAGATAATTACTTAACACATTGGAAAGAATTAACAAAAAACAGAGCAAACTAGAATGCTATTTGGCCCTACACAGAGAGTACACAGCGGCAGAATACCTGACCACTGTGACTGACCCAAAATTAAGGAAAGCTTTGACTATGTACAGACTCAGTGAGCATAGCCTTGCTATTGAGAAAGGCCGCCGTAGGCAGACATGGCTCTCAAGAGAAGACAGGCTATGTGCTCACTGCCCACAAAATGAGGTGGAAACTGAGCTGCACTTCCTAACCTCCTGCCCAATGTATGACCATATTAGAGAGACATATTTCCCCAGATTACACAGATCCACAAAGAATTCGAAAACAAATCCAATTTTGAAAAACTCCCATATCTTTTGGGTGAAATTCCACAGTGTGCCATCACAGCAGCAATATTTGTGACCTGTTGCCACGAGAAAAGGGCAACCAGTGAAGAACAAACACCATTGTAAATACAACCCATATTTATGCTTATTCATTTTATCTTGTGTCCTTTAACTATTTGTACATTGTATATATATATATATAATATGACATTTGTAATGTCTTTACTGTTTTGAAACTTCTGTATGTGTAATGTTTACTGTTCATTTTTGTTGTTTTTCACTTTATATATTCACTTTGTATGTTGTCTACCTCACTTGCTTTGGCAATGTTAACACATGTTTCCCATGCCAATAAAGCCCTTGAATTGAATTGAATTGAAATTGAATGCCAAGAGTGTGCAAAGCTGTCATCAAGGCAAAAGGTGGCTACTATGATGAATCTCAAATCTAAAATATATTTGGATTTGTTTAACACTTTATTGGTTACTACATGATTCCATATGCATTATTTAGTCATTTTGATGTCTTCACTATTATTGTATAAATGAAGAAAAACCCTTGAATGAGTAGGTGTGTCCAAACTTTTGACTGGTACTGTACATACTGTATATACATATCTTTTTAAAATGTATTTTCCTTTACTATTTTTTGCTAACCCTACCACCCCTCCCCTAATTGGAGTAAACTAATGAACAACAACACTTAGTCTTCTACTTCCATCTTATACATACTCTATACATTTTACGGACAGAATCTATTTTACAACAGTTATATCCTTTTGTTTTGAGTCCAGCACTTCCTCTTCCCTCAACCTCTCCCATCTATCTCTGATGTCCATCCAGTTTGATGTTTATTTGCCATATATTTTCAACTATGTTCACAATGTAAACAAAAGCAACTTGTGGAATTAGAGGATAATTTAGTATAACCACGAGCAAAAATGTAATGAGTACAGGATCGAAGCTTTTGTGCTTATGCATAATCGCTGAATATAGTACAATACAGTAGGGGAATATAGAATAAAGACGCTCCTCCCCTCTGCTCCTCTCCTCTCTCAGAACAACGAGCTCTGTGTAAGCAGGTAGAATGTCACATTGACACAACACTGATAGCAAAGCAACCCAACACTTATAGCGGAGCTGAAGTGTAATACATCCGATAATATGCACGAGCTCTGTTGACATAGCATGGTAAGTCATCATCTTCAATGTTGTTTCAGCGGGTCAGAACAGGAATTTTTAAATAGCTTCCCTGTAGTTAAATGACCAGATCGTCTTCTCATGGGTGGAATGTTCTTAATATTTTTATTTCGTTATTTCAAAAACCCAGCAGAAAATTCGGTGTTTCTATGTTATATTTCAGTCTTCTGTGATATATATAACGTGTAATACTGGAATGCAAACTCAAAATTGAATACATCTCAACTCTTTTTCTGACATGGTACAGGTGTCTTCTTTTTTTAAGCCCATAACCATGTGTGTGAGGTGTATACTTTTGTTACAAAGTAGATTTGTTTAAAATGACCAAGAAACACTCTGTGTCCCTGACTGCGGACTGCACTAGCATTGAATAGTCCCCATGATATGCAACTTTTCAGGAAAATCAGGAACCAATGCACTCAGTCAGTCAGAAAAGCAAAAGCTAGCTTTTTCAAACAGAAATATGCATCCTGTAGCTCTAACTCCAAAAGGTTTGGGACACTGTAAAGTCCATGGAGAATAAGAGCACCTCCTCCCAGTTGCCCACTGCACTGAGGCTAGGTAACACTGTCACCACCGATAAGTCCACGATAATCAAGAATTTCAATAGGCATGCTTTCCTCCTGGCTGCCCCAACCCCGGCCAACAGCCCCCCCCCCCCCCCCTTCTCCTTCACCCAAATCCAGATAGCAGATGTTCTGATAGAGCTGCAAAACCTGGACCTGTACAAATCAGCTGGGCTAAACAATCTGGACTCTCTCTTTCTAAAATCCGCCGCCATTGTTGCAACCCCTATTACCAGTCTGTTCAACCACTCTTTCGTATCGTCCGAGATCTCTAAAGATTGGAAAGCTGCCGCAGGCATCCCCCTCTTCAAAGGGGGTGACACTCTAGACCCAAAATGTTATAGACCTATATCAATCCTGCCCTGCCTTTCTAAAGTCTTCGAAAGCCAAGTTAGAAACAGATCACTGACCATTTCTAATCCCACCGTACCTTCTCCGCTGTGCAATCTGGTTTTCGAGCTGGTCACAGGTGCACCTCAGCCACGCTCAAGGTACTAAATGATATCATAATCGCCATCGATAACAGACAGTACTGTGCAGCCGTCTTCATCGACCTGGCCAAGGCTTTCGACTCTGTCAATCACCGTATCCTTATTGGTAGACTCAACAGCCTTGGTTTCTCAAATGACTGCCTCGCCTGGTTCACCAACTACTTCTCAGACAGAGTTGTCCGGACCTCTGGCAGTCTCTATGGGGGTACCACAGGGTTCAATTCTCGGGCCGACTCTTTTCTCTGTATATATCAACGATGTCGCTCTTGCTGCTGGTGCGGAGTCAATCACCACCTTCCGGAGACACCTGAAACCCCACCTCTTTAAGGAATACCTAGGATAGGATAAAGTAATCCTTCTCACCCCTCCCCCCCCTTAAAAGATTTAGATGCACTATTGTAAAGTGGCTGTTCCACTGGATGTCATAAGGTGAAAGCACCAATTTGTAAGTCGCTCTGGATAAGAGCGTCTGCTAAATGACTTAAATGTATGTAAATGTGATTTCCTGATCCACCTTTACGCAGACGACACCATTCTGTATACATCTGGCCCTTCTTTGGACACTGTGTTAACTAACCTCCAAACAAGCTTCAACGCCATACAACACTCTTTCCATGGCCTCCAACTGCTCTTAAATGCTAGTAAAACCAAATGCATGCTTTTCAACTGTTCGCTGCCCGCACCTGCCCGACCGACTAGCATCACTACTCTGGACGGTTCTGACTTAGAGTATGTGGACAACTACAAATACCTAGGTGTCTGGCTAGACTGTAAACTCTCCTCCCAGACTCATATTAAACATCTCCAATCCAAAATTAAATTTAGAATCGGCTTCCTATTTCGCAACAAAGCCTCCTTCACTCACGCCTCCAAACATACCCTTGTAAAACTGACTATCCTACCGATCCTCGACTTCGGCGATGTCATTTACAAAATAGCTTCCAATACTCTACTCAGCAAACTGGATGCAGTCTATCACAGTGTCATCCGTTTTGTCTCCAAGCCCCTTATACCACCCACCACTGCGACCTGTATGCTCTAGTCGGCTGGCCCTCGCAACATATTCTTCGCCAGACCCACTGGCTCCAGGTCATCTATAAGTCTTTGCTAGGTAAATCCCCACCTTAACTCAGCTCAATGGTCACGATAACAACACCCACCCGCAGCACGCGCTCCAGCAGGTATATCTCACTGGTCGTCCTCAAAGCCAACAACTCTTTGGCCACCGTTCCTTCCAGTTCTCTGCTGCCAATGACTGGAAGGAATTGCAAAAATCGCTGAAGCTGGAGACTTATATTTCCCTCACTAACTTTAAACATCAGTTATCTGAGCAGCTAACCGATCCCTGCAGCTGTACATAGCCCATCTGTAAATAGCTCACCCAATCTACCTACCTCATCCCCATATTGTTTTTATTTACTTTTCTGCTCTTTAGCAAGATTCTACTTGCACATCGTCCTCTGCTCATCTATCACTCCAGTGTTAATTTGCTAAACTGTAATTACATCGCTACTATGGCCTATTTATTGCCTTACCTCTTCACGCCATTTGCACACACTGTATATAGACTCTCTTTTTTTCTATTGTGTTATTGACTATACGCTTGTTTATTCCGTGTGTAACTCTGTGTTTTTGTTTGTGTCGCACTGCTTTGCTTTATCTTGGCCAGGTCGCAGTTGTAAATGAGAACTTGTTCTCAACTAGCTTACCTGGTTAAATAAAAATTTTAAAAAATAAAAAAATTGCCCACTGCAGTTCATATGAAAAGCGTATATCACAATATGAAAATACTACATGTCACGTCTCAAACTCAATATACATCTTAGCCCTGTATTGGTTCATGTCCTGTGTATTCAAGAAGAAAATAGACGTGTTCAACGGGAAAGTGAGCCTGTCAGGTAGCCAGTAGCCCTGATTTTGGACCACTTTTTTTTCTCTGGCCTCCATTGATTTAGTCACCCTAATTCTGTGGTTTTTGAATGGATACCCTGCGTAACTGAAGAATGCCTGTGGGTGAATGACAAATCAACGGTTTGCGACTTTGTGGTGCCATTAGGACAACGGACTGTACTACTGGGGATTCTATCCAGGCTCCATGGTTAAGCATGAACCAGTGAAGCAATGTCAAGGCCTATCTATCCACCCCAGGGTGGCTCTGGGTAAATCAGCAGTATTAACCTTATTATACCTTCATTCACAGTTTAACCGGAGGGAGAGCGAGGAGAGCGAGGAGAGATGGAGATGCCCCCTCTTTAAGCATTCAGGCCGTGCTGCATATTGTTTGATATAATCAGTGTGGGCCCGAGGGTAACGCTAGCCAGCGCTGCACTCAAATACACAGCTCTCCCAAGGGTAATATACGTCTAAATAACACAGACATGATTTATGTGGATCTAACACATGCTGTGGGAGATATTACGTGTGAGAGAACATGGCATATTTCCCTCAGCTCTTGGTTCAAGATGTTACAGTATGTGTTTTTGGGGGGTGGAAAGGTGTGTGTGTGTGTGTGTGTGTGTGTGTGTGTGTGTGTGTGTGTGTGTGTGTGTGCATCTAGATCAGAGGATTGTACCTATGGGTGTATTTGATGTGCATGGATGAGGATCACAAAGCTGGTCCACCTTGCTATGCTTCACCTGAAATGCATATTTCTTCCCACCGTGGCCCTGCTATCACAATGTGGACAGACACAGGGAGTATACAGTGCAACGGCTGAGCACACACGCTCTATTCATTTCCATAGTTTGCTTAGGATTCAAGTAGCCTTGGAGAGGTAAAGGTTCCTCTTGCCTGGGTCTAGATAAGACTTTACATATGAATGGAACAAGTCGGGTGTCTCAAGTTTGAAAAACAATGGACTTATTCCTCGATAGCACCAGATCCCTCTTCAGACAACAATCAGTTTGGTTTTGAATGTGGGCTTACGTTTTGAATAATGTTGGGGGCCCACTAACCCATTCTAGTGTGTTGAGCTGTGGGTTGAGTGTTTGGTGGAGAGGGACAGGTGGAGGAGGTTATAGGCAACGTGTATGGTGTACTATTCGTTATTGTGTGTGTGTGTGTGTGTGTGTGTGTGTGTGTGTGTGTGTGTGTGTGTGTGTGTGTGTGTGTGTGTGTGTGTGTGTGTGTGTGTGTGTGTGTGTGTGTGTGTGTGTGTGTGTGTGTGTGTGTGTGTGTGTGTGTGTGTGTGTGTGTGTGTGTGTGTGCGCGCGTGCGCATCTGAAGCAGAGCGACATCCTATCAGACAGAACACTTCAAATGCAGCTTTGAATAAAAAGGAAGAAGATAGAGGAGAGAAGAGTTGGCTATGGGTACTACAATATTTGACAAACAGGACTGATTTCAGTTCTGACCTCAATGAAATTAGACCAGCATGAATTGGCTTCCACTGTACCCCGGCATATTATTAGTTAAAACTAACAGTAATTAATACTATTCAAATATTTCCAATGTGTTTCCAGTCAGGTAGCTAGCATATACACTCTTAGAAAGAAAGGTGCCCTGTAGAACCTAAAAGGGTTATTCGGCTGTCCCCATAGGAGAACCCTTTGAAGAACTATTTTTGGTACCAGGTAGAACCCTTTTGGTTCCAGGTGGAACCCTTATAAACCCAAAAGAGTTCTACATGGAACCAAAAAGGGTTCTATCTGGAACCAAAAAAGGTTCTCCTATAGGGACAGTCTAAGAGTGTATAATCATGCATAAAGTTAACAACATATTAATTCATCTATTCAAATGAACTTGTGAATATACGTATTTACTGATTTATTCACTTCATGCATGCAGGCCTGCTGAGCCCGGGTAAGATTATGTAGTTGTTGGTGTAAAACATGTCATTGGAAGCCTGAGTGTAGGCTGGCCACCAGTATAGTATTCAGTATTCTGGAGCAATCAGTATTTCTGAGCATACAGTCAGAGAAGAGAGGAGGGAGGGGAGAGAAGCCCCTATCACTCCCCTCTGCTAATTAAAACTAACGTCTCCAGGTGCTGCAAGGATTCGGACAGAAGAGGGGCCGGGCGGCTGTGTTTGTGTTGGTGGTTCACCTTCGTTATGATCCCCATCCATTCTCTTTAGGAATCTCCTCACTATCGACTCCATCGCGCCCGACGTCCAGTATGCAATCCAGTATGCAATCCAAGAAAAGGGGCGATCTAAATGCAAATGACATGACATGATCTATTATACTGGTGTGATGGAACTATAATATAGATAGGCAGCCGGAAGACATTTTTTAATGACAGAATCTCAATATTAGCTGACGGTCAATAGGCCTCGGTTATTACTCTCTAGCTGTAGGCCTGCTGTTGGAGAGTACATCGACACTCTCTCTCTCTGTCAATATTAACCCATTCAGTGGCCTTAGAGCTCATAATATATTGAGATTGAGAGAGAGAGGCTGAGAGAGAGAGGGGAAGAGACAGTGAGAGAGGCAGAGGGAGAGAGAGAGAGAGAGAGAGAGAGTGGGAGAGAGAGGCAGAGAGAGAGGGGGGGGCAGAGGGAAAGGGAGAGGCAGAGGGAGAGAGAGATGGTGAGAATATGTTTATCTTAGACCTACTCTGCTTCTTCAATCGCCTAGCTCTGAATTAATGTATTCTGTGGCATTTTACATATGGATGGAGCGAGAGAGCATGAGAGAGAGAAAAGGCTGAGAGTGCCCAAGTTTATTCGAATATGTGACATGTTGAATCACACTTTAATGAGCAGTCATTATGGCGATTGCTCGAATAGGGGCCTATTTAAATGTAACAATCCCTGTTGTCTAGCACTCCCTATATGCTGACAACTGTATTACACAGAATACTGAGCAACAATGTCAACCACCCTCCCACCTCAAAGGGTTACCAGGTGCAATTGACTGATCATAAAACATTGACAACTTAGACTCTCAGAACAGCCCAGGAATTAATAGTGTGTGTGTGTGTGTGTGTGTGTGTGTGTGTGTGTGTGTGTGTGTGTGTGTGTGTGTGTCCACACGCACACGTGTGTGTATTCATACCCTTTGACTTACTCCACATTTGGTTGTGTTACAACCTGAATTCCACCCCAAAAATCAAACCCATCTACACACAATACCCCCTAATGACAAAGTGAAAACATGTTTTTAGAAATGTTTGCATATTTATTGAAAATTAAATACAGAAATGTCATTTTCAACGATGGAGGATGGAGCAGCACCTGAGGAGGGGCGCTTTATGGAGGCAGAGAGGCCACCGGAGGCAGGGCAGAGGGAAGATGGTAGTGCAGTCGGAGGCGAGTTACAAGTGGTTTGGGAATACAGTGAGGCCTTTGGGAAGAAGGGTTTACTTTTTGTGCACTTAAACGTCCAAAGCCTCCTACCGAAGATTGATGAGATACGCCTGTTGGTTTGCAAATCAGAGGTGGGTGTCTTATGTTTTACTGAGACGTGGTTGGATTCATCTGTTTGTGATTGAGATGAGTCAGGAAGGATCGGAATCGGAACAGTGGGGGAATATGTGTGTTTGTGAGATCGGACATTGCTTTTAATAACATCAGATCGGATTTAAGCGTTGATCTGGAGATTGTCTGGCTGGATATCTGCCTTCCCAAAACCAAGCTGATTTGGTTGGGGGTGTGTCAGAATGCATTCTATGAAGGTCTCAAAATTGTGTTGTCAAACTGTAATGATTTCCTGGTGAAGGAAGTCATTTTGTTTGGGAATTTCAATACTGATGTCTGCAAAAAGGATATCTCAACCCACAACGTATTTATGCACCTGTAGATCACTTGCTCTGACCTAAATGATAAAACATCCCATCGGGGTATGTAAAACAGTGCAAAGTACGATTGACATAATAGTGGATTAATAGTATATAGAATCATAGAATATAGAATCAGTGATAATTTTATTACATTTTGCACAAGTAGGGATTTTTAAATATATATTTAAGTGTAACCAAAACCATCAGAGGACTCCAAAAATACTGTGTTGAAATCTTTAGGGAGCAAGTGGATAAAATTGACTGGTCACCTGTGTTGGATAGTGTAAGGGTAGACAGTGCCTGGGAATCCTTTAAATGTAGATTCCTGTAGATTCCTTAAATGTAGATTCCTTGGGGTGGTGAATGTGATGGCTCCCAGGGTAAAGCAGAGCTCTAGCCCTTGGTTTAATCATGAGATTCTAGAATGTATCTACTTTGATGAGAAAATCATTGCTTTGGAAATCATTTAAGTTCTAGAACTCAGCTGAATCTGTTAATGAATAGTGTGGCTGTTGAACAAGTTGAGGAGACTAAATTACTTGACGTTACTTTACATTGTAAACTGTCATGGTCAAAACAAATAGATTCAATGGTTGCAAAGATGGGGAGAGGTCTGGCAGTGTGACACCACACTCCAAATAGCAAGTCCTGCAGACTCTAGTTTTGTTTCATCTTGATTATTGCCCAGTCATGTGGTTCAGTGCTGCAAGGAAATACCTAGTTAAGCTGCAGCTGGCCCAGAACAGAGCAGCACATTTTGCTCTTATTTGTAATCAGAGGGCTGATATAAATACTATGCTGCCAATCTCTCTTGGCTAAGAGTTGAAGAGAGACTGACTGTATCACTTTTTCTTTTTGTAAGAAACATTCATGTGTTGAAAATCCCAAATTGATTGCATAGTCAACTTACACACAGACATGCCACCAGGGGTCTTTTCACAGTCCCCAAATCCAGAACCAATTCAAGAAAGCGTACAGTATTATATAGAGCCCTAATCGCATGGAACTTCCATCTCATATGGCTCAAATAAAAGCAAACGTGGTTTCAATAAACAGATAAAGCAACACCTCGCGGCACAACTCCTCTCCCCTATTTGACCTAGATAGTTTGTGAGTAGGCATTGATATGTAGGCTACGTGTGCCTTTTAAAAATGTTTTATGTAGTTCTGTCCCTGAGCTGTTCTTGTCTATTGATGTTCTGTATTATGTCATTCTGTATTATGTCTTGTTTTGTGTGGACCCCAGGAAGAGTAGCAGCTGCTTTTGCAACAGCTAATGGAGATCCTAATGAAATACCAAATCCCAAAATACCTGAAGATCACTGACGTCATGAGTTGACCTCGTATTTTTCACTTCCCAGCTGTCTTGAAAGCACCATATGTCGGTCGAGTGAACTATTCCTTCACCTCATCTTTTATAACAGCTTTGGTCTGGCAGACGGTAACATGACAACCAGAATGTCAACAAACATGGCACCACACATAGCTGGCAAATAGCTTAGCATTAGCTTATTATAATCAGTACAACTTTCAACAAACATGGCACCACACATAGCTGGCAAATAGCTTAGCATTAGCTTATTATAATCAGTACAACTTTCAACAAACATGGCACCACACATAGCTGGCAAATAGCTTAGCATTAGCTTATCATAATCAGTACAACTTTCAACAAACATGGCACCACACATAGCTGGCAAATAGCTTAGCATTAGCTTATCATAATCAGTACAACTTTCAACAAACATGGCACCACACATAGCTGGCAAATAGCTTATTATAATCAGTACAACTTTCAACAAACATGGCACCACACATAGCTGGCAAATAGCTTAGCATTAGCTTATTATAATCAGTACAACTTTCAACAAATATTTTACACACATCATATGTGTCGATTACAATCTACACAAGAATCGGAATGCATGATTTGTCACCAGGACCTGAACATGTGAATAGATACATACATACATACATACATACATACATGCATACATACATACACTATATGCTACAGTAGAAACGGCAACACAATATACAGAAAATAAGGCACTTATTCTCGTCGAAGAGGGAAGTTTGTCCGCATCACTAAAGCCTCAAATGCAAATTGTCCGCAACAGTGAAATGGGCTACTTGTTATGTGAATTAATGAGGAGGGGGAACACACCTCAATTCAAACTGTTGTTAGAATTTCAAACTTGTTAGAAAATGATTTGAAATTGCCAAGTTGAAACATAGCCGATAGATAATTAGCATGCAGCGTGCCTTGGTTTGAGGACAGCGCGGGTTAACTGTCCTGCTGCGCAACAACCACATTTTGGAACAGTGAGTGCATAATGACATGACGCCCATAAAAAACTCACACTGGGGCTTGTTAGAGATATTTGGATCTCACTTGTGAAAAGGTTAACGATTGCAAGCATACCCATAACATGATGCAGTCACCAAAATGCTTGAAAATATGGAGAGTGGTACTCAGTAATGTGTTGTATTGGATCTGCCCCAAACATAACACGTTGTATTCAGGACAAAAAGTGAATTGCGTTGCCACATTTTTTTGCAATATTACTTTAGTGCCTTGTTACAAAAAGGATGCATGTTTTAGAATATTTTTCTCTGTCAATTAGGTTAGTATTGTGGAGTAACTACAATGTTGTTGATCCATCCTCAGTTTTCTCCTATCACAGCCATTAATCTGTAACTGTTTTAAAGTCACCATTGGCCTCATGGTGAAATGGAGCTATTTTCTTCCTCTCCTGCAACTGAGTTAGGAAGGACACCTGTATCTTTGTAGTGACTGGGTGTATTGATGCACCATCCAGAGTCTAATTAATAACTTCACCATGGTCAAAGGGATATTCAATCTCTCCTTCTTTTTTTACCCATCTAAGAATAATTACCCTTCTTTGTAAAGCATTGGAAAAGCTCCCCGGGTCTTTTTGGTTGAATCTGTGCTTGAAATTCACTGCTTAACTGAGGGACCTTACAGATAATTGTATGTGTGGGGTACAGAGATGAGGTAGTCATTCAAAAGTCATGTTAAACACTATTATTGCACTCAGAGTGAGTCCATGCATGTGACTTGTTAAGTACATTTTTACTACTGAACTTATTTAGGCTTGCCATAAAAAAAGGGGTTGAATACCTCTTCAAAGAATGTATTTATTTAAATTTTAAAAGGCACTATAAGAACTGATTTACAATAACAACATCTTAGAATGAAAACATTGCAAACGTGCAAACTAGATTTTTTTTTATTTATAAAATGTACAAAATAGAAAATAAAAGAAGAACATGCTATACAACATGATACAAAACATGTACAAGACTGAGGTTGCAGTGAGAAAGACATCAATGAGATTTGCATCTTCTCCACAGAGTCCAAAGGAAATGTAGAAGAATAGGGGGGAAATTAAAGGCAATAAGTTAATAAGATGGTTTTAATGCAGGCAGGTCCTCAGAATTTGCAGCAGAAGCCACAGCCCTTGTTGTGACAGCAGTTGCAGCACCATCGGCACAGGGAGAGGTGGCTCTGACGCTTGAACCTGAAATGCTCCTGTATCCCGGCCAAGAAAAGAATATGAAGAAAAAGAGGGAAAAGGCACATGGTAAGTCTTTTTGTCCAAGTCTCCACTTCCCAACCACGTTGCACGCTGCTCGCCCTAAAGCCCTCTCTAACGGCTCACAATCAAATGATAACAGGTAGCACAAGTAGGTTAATTCAATTCTGCGGGGCAAACGCAACCACTTCGATTTTAATTTGCTAAAGGTAATTAGCTTAATTCATTTATTCAATTGAACGTACCGGCAGACGCATGGACTCGGCTGTTGATGTTCCCCAACTGGACTGTCAATGCTTCCAACCTCCTCCGTTAGCACCTGCAAAGACATTAGGCACAAATGAGTCATGAACATCCTCTAAAATCGATGCAGATATATTTTTTGTGGGTTGGTATTGGAGAATGAGACATACCTCGGAGAAAGGAACAGCGGTGCTTTCAAGGATGAACATACATGCGAGGACGAGTACCACTGCAACTGCAACACTGAAGGCCTTCATTTTCGGTTTTGTTATGAAGTTTATAGCCTATTTAAAAGTCCTGTTGAAATGAGTTGGAATTGATATGACAGCCTATGAAGATAATCAGAACTCTTACATTTTCCCATAAAGAGACGCTCTCCAACGCACAATTTTACATGCAATAGATGAGCCCCAAGTTAGTTGATTGTCCTTTTGGTGTCCGTGGTTGAGGGACTTCTCTGTCTTGTGTTGAGACTGCGGTACACCGGTATTCATACACACTTTGGCCACTGTTTTTCAAACCTGCCACTTGACCCGATTTCCTCTAGGTAACACAGCCACAAATTCAAAACAACTTACCCATTTTGACAATGGATTCCACACCGGTGGAAGAAATCAATTGACAGATATCACAGCCAATCACACCACTGTAAGTAATACTTTGAAACGCTATAAATTCCACTATTACTGCAGATATATTATTGACATTTTCAGTATAGCACAATGCAAAAATGTAAGAAAACAAATCCTATGTGTGGCAC
Source organism: Oncorhynchus nerka (assembly GCF_034236695.1). NCBI lineage: Eukaryota > Metazoa > Chordata > Actinopteri > Salmoniformes > Salmonidae > Oncorhynchus > Oncorhynchus nerka. The sequence goes on along the minus strand of NC_088398.1, from coordinate 23,367,240 downwards.
CTTTCATTCAGTTGTTTCAAGTGTTATTAGTAATACAAGAATATGATAGTATTATGTGGCAGGTATTATGTAGTATCAGACCTAATGAAAGAGGAAATATTTTAAAAGGTCTAGATAGGCTATATAATAGTGATTCACGCATTCATTGTTAGCCAAATGTATTTTTGAAGTTGAGAAGAAAAACTAGACCCATTTGAATGTGTAGGCAGCTGAAATGTCCAGTGTGGCTCAGTTGGTAGAGTATGTTGCTTGCAATACAGAGTTGTGGGTTTGATTCCCAAGGGGGACAAATACAAGAAAGAAAAAAAAAGAATGAGGTTAATACACTTACAGTAAGTTGCTCTGGATAAGAGGGCACCTTTAAAAATAAAAATAATACAATGATGCATTTAATGATATGCTGCTATATCACATTTCAGAAACACAAAATTATACTGTGAAAATTGTAAGCCTCTGAATGCATAATTTGCATCCTCAAAATAGTCTGTGATAAGTGGTTAATGGCCTAATAACAATGAATTGCATGTGCTCTCTAGGGATCAACTTGTTTGACACTATACTATTCCATTTGAATCCATTCAAAAATGATTTAATTGGCTGTGCCCAACTTGTCCCTGTAAGTGAAATAACATGTTGTGTGGAACCCTGAGCCCATCTGTTTTGAATATAGAGAACCTTTCGCCATCGCTTGTTGACTTTGGGTGACCGGAACATCAGTGTCAACAAATATAACCACAAATGACTACTCATTGGAATCCACCCAGCTAGCTTAATTTGTTGAGTAGTAGTGAAAGTGGGGGTGAGGGAGGAACTTTCTGCTATGACACCAGTTGCCAGCACTATCTTTGTGAACCTTCTGGTCAAACAGAGCTCGGCTCCAGTGGGGCGGACACAGAGACACAGTCATCTAGACAGGCGCCAGTCCACCACTCGCTCCTCCTGGGACGGGACATTGGCCCCATGTTTCCCCCCTCTGTCATCCTAACTACCTCTGTCTCCCCCCTCCTCTCTCACCACCTCACATGCACTTTATTTGTCTGGACACTTGACACAAAATGTCCCAAAAATGAAGTTAAGAAATATATTTACTACTGAAATAGCCAACCGCCCCAAAATAACTATTCTCAGTTTTCTTCCGACCCCCCACCTTCTCCAGACCAGCCTGTCGTCTTACACGATTTCTGTTGCTAATTTGTTCATGTAGAACTGGGTTACTATCAGCTCATTATTGAGAACAACTCTGTCCAACAATTTGCTGTGACATTCTCTGCCTCATGGGGCAGTGTGGAGCACTGACTGTTTTAGTAGGCTGTACTAACAAGTCAGACCTAGTTCATACAGTAGAGAGGATTTTCAAAGTGCATATACTAATGCCAATTCCAGTCCCCTTTTTCTAAGAGTAATATGGACTACACTGAGTGTACAAAACAATTAAGAACACCTTCCTAATATTGAGTTGCTAATTGTCTCGGCATGAACTCTACAAGGTGTCGAAAGCGTTTCACAGGAATGTTGGCCCATGTTGACTCTAATGCTTCCCACAATTGTGTCAAGTTGGCTGGATGACCTTTGGGTGGTTGACCATTCTTGTTTCACACGTGAAACAGTTGAGCTTGAAAATTCCAGCAGCGGTGCCGTTCTTGACACAAACCAGTGTGCCTGGCAGCTATTACCACACCTCGTTCAAAATGATTGAAATCTTTTATCTTTCCCATTCACCCTCTGAATGGCAGACATTCACAATCCATGTCTCAATTGTCTCATGGTTTTAAAAAAAAACATTTGACCTGTGTCCTCTGCGTCATCTACACTGATTGAAATGGGTTTAACAAGTGAAATCAATAAGGGATCCTAGCTTTCACCGGGACTCACCTGGTCAGTCTATGTCATGGAATGTGTGCCATTCAGATTAAATATCCCTATTTTGACATACAGTCCCTTCAGAAAGTTTCTCATACTTGTTCCAAATTGTGTTGTGTTACTGCCTGAATTCAAAATGGATTAAAAATATTGTTTTCACTCACCCATCTACACACAATACCCCATAATGACGAAGTGAAAACATGTTTTTAGAAATATTAGCAAATTTATTGAAAATTAAATACAGAAATATCTCATTTGCATAAGTATTCACACCCTTGAGTCAGTATACTTTGTAGAAGAACCTTTGACAGCGATTACAGCTGTGAGTCTTTCTGGGTAAGTCCCTAAGAGCTTTCCACACCTGGATTGTGCAGCATTTGCCCATTATCATTTTCAAAATTCTTCGAGCTCTGTCAAATTGTTTGTTGATCATTGCTAGACAACCATTTTCAGGTTTTGCCATAGATTTTCAAGTAGATTTAAGTCAAACTGTAACTCGGCCACTCAGGAACATTCACTGTCTTCTTGGTAAGCAACACCTGTGTAGATTTGGCCTTGTGTTTTAGGTTATTGTCCTGGTGAAATAATTCATTCCCCAGTGTCTGGTGGAAAGGAGACTGAACCATGGTTTCCTCTAGGATTTTACCTGTGCTTAGCTCCATTCCGTTTATTTTTTATCCTGAAAAATTCCCCAGTCTTTAATGATTACAAGCATACCCATAACATGATGCAGCCACCAATATGCTTGAAATTATGGAGAGTGGTACTGAGTAATGTGTTGTATTGGATTTGCGCCAAACATAACACTTCGTATTCAGAACAAAAAGTGAATTGCTTTGCCACATTTTTTGCAGTATTACTTTTGTGCCTTGTTGCAAACAGGATGCATGTTTTGGAATATTTTTATTCTGTACAGGCTTCCAACTTTTCCCTCTGTCAATTAGGTTAGTATTGTGGAAATACTACAATGTTGTTGACCATCCTCAGTTTTCTACTATCACAGCCATTAAACTGTATAACTGTTTTAAAGTCAAATCGCTGAGCTGTTTCCATCCTATCTTTGTAGTGTTTTGACACACCATCCAGAGTCTAATTAATAACTTCAACATGCTCAAAGGGATATTCAATGTGTGCTTTTTTTTACCCATCAACCAATAGGTGCCCTTCTTTGCTAGGCACTGGAAAACCTCCCTGGTCTTTATGGTTGAATTTGTGCTTGAAATTCACTGCTCGACTGAGGGACCTTACAGCTAATTGTATGTGTGGGGTACTGAAATTAGGTAGTCAATCAAAAATCATGTTTATTAACCCATAACAGCCTAAGCCCTTTCAAATCTATATGGAATTGTTTTAAGAAGGTCATGACAAGAATCATTTGGCTATTTTATTTTAAGACTCCTTGAAGTATCCCAAAAACATATAAAAAACTATTTTATGGAAGGAAGTGTTGTGCCGTATTGTTATTAGCCCGTATTGTTATTAGCCCATAAACACAATGAATGAACAGATTCACTACATGGAACAACAGATAGTCCTGAAAAATACATCTAAAGGAAGTTGGTTCTGAAGTGTCTGTCCTATATCAGAGAGATATAAGAAAAATCAGGAAGCATATATATACAGTTGAAGTCAGAAGTTTAGATACACCTTAGCCAAATACATTTAAACTCAGTTTTTCACAATTCTTGGCATTTAATCCTAGTAAAAATGCCCTGTCTTAGGTCAGTTGGGATCACCACTTTATTATAAGAATGTGAAATGTCAGAATAATAGCAGAGAGAATTATTAATTTCAGCTTTTATTTCTATCATCACATTCCCAGTGGTTTAGAAGTGTACACGCACTCAATTAGTATTTGGTAGCATTGCCTTTAAATTGTTCAACTTGGGTCAAGCATTTTGGGGGTAGCCTTCACAATAAGTTGGGTGAATGTTGGCCCATTCCTCCTGACAGAGATGGTGTAACTGAGTCAGGTTTATAGGCCTTCTTGCTCGCCCACGCTTTTTCAGTTCTGCCCACAAATGTTCTATTGGATTGAGGTCAGGGCTTTGTGATGGCCACTCCAATACTTTGACTTTGTTGTCCTTAAGCCATATTGCCACAACTTTGGAAGAATGCTTGGGGTCATTGTCAATTTGGAAGACCCATTTGCGACCAAGATTTAACTGATGTCTTGAAATGTTGCTTCATAATATCCCCATAATTTTCCTACCTCATGATGCCATCTATTTTGTGAAGTGCACCAGTCCCTCCTGCAGCAAAGCACCCCCACAACATGATGCTGCCACCCCCGTGCTTCACGGTTGGGATGGTGTTCTTCGGCTTGCAAGCCTCCCCTTTTTCCTCCAAACACAACGATGTTCATTATGGCCAAACAGTTATATTTTTGTTTAATCAGACCAGAGGACATTTCTCCAAAAAGTGTGATCTTTGTCCCCATGTGCAGTTGCAAACCGTAGTCTGGCTTTTGTATGTCGGTTTTGGAGCAGTGGCTTCTTCCTTGCTGAGCGGCCTTTCAGGTTATGTCGATATAGGACTCGTTTTACTGTGGATATAGATATTTTTGTACCTATTTCCTCCAGCATCTTCACAAGGTCCTTTGCTGTTGTTCTGGGATTGATTTGCACTTTTCGCACCAAAGTACATTAATCTTTAGGAGACAGAATGCGTCTCCTTCCTGAGTAGTATGACGGCTGCATAGTCCCATGGTGTTTATACTTGCGTACTATTGGTTGTACAGATGAACGTGGTACCTTCAGGCATTTGGAAATTGCTCCCAAGAATGAACCAGACTTGTGGAGGTCTACAATATTTTTCTGAGGTCTTGGCTGATTTCTTTTTCCCATGATGTTAATTAAGCAAAGAGGCACTGAGTTTGAAGGTAGGCCTTGAAATACATCCACAGGTACAGCTCCAATTGACACAAATGATGTTAATTAGCCTATCAGAAGCTTTTAAAGCCATGACATCATTTTCTGTAATTTTCCAAGCTGTTTAAAGGCACAGTCAACTTAGTGTATGTAAACTTCTGACCCACTGGAATTGTGATACAGTGAATTATAAGTTAAATAATCTGTCTGTAAACAATTGTTGGAAAAACTACTTGTGTCGTGTACAAAGTAGATGTCCTAACCAATTTGCCAAACTATAGTTTGTTTAGAACAAATTTGTGGAGTGGTTGAAAAACAAGTTTTATTGACTCCACCCTAAGTGTATGTTAACTTACGACTTCAACTGTCTATTTTTTACATGTATTTAATCCCTTATTTTTGCCACTAAACAGTCTCCATATATATAGTATTTCTGGTACCTGGGGACCTTCAGACAAGTCATGTGAAGCCTGTGGGCATCCTCACCTTTCCATAGAGGTCATATTAGCCCAAACGGTTCAGACACTACAGACAGAAGTTGGCAGATTGGCTGTACCGATTTCAGACAAGTCCCAAGACACTTGTGGGGGTTCTAGGGCAAAATTGAGAACACCATTGTGTTCCGTGAGACTCATCTTTCCATAGATGGGTCTTAATAGTTTGAAGGCTAAACCTTTCGCTACAAAAGGACTTGGTAAGAAGACCAATTTTTGGGATGTCTCATGGTCTGACAAACACTGCTGTAGCTCTGTCACCTTTTACCACAGATGCGGAAGTGTGAAATCGGCAGATTTAGTGGATTTTTAAAAAATGATTTCACCTTTATTTAACCAGGTAGGCTAGTTGAGAACAAGTTCTCATTTACAACTGCAACCTGGCCAAGATAAAGCACAGCAGTTCGACACATACAACAACACAGAGTTACACATGGAATAAACAAACATACAATAATACAGTAGAAAAAAGAAAAGTATATATACAGTGTGTGCAAATGAGGTGAGATAGGGGAGGTAAAGGCAATAAATTGGCCATGGTGGCGATGTAATTACAATATAGCAATTAAACACTGGAATGGTAGATGTGCAGAAGATGAATGTGCAAGTAGAGATACTGGGGTGCAAAGGAGCAAGATAAATACATAAATACAGTATGGGGATGGGGTAGTTGGATGGGCTGTTTACAGATGGGCTATGTACAGGTGCAGTGATCTGTGAGATGCTCTGACAGCTGGTGCTTAAAGCTAGTGAGGGAGATATGAGCCTCCAGCTTTAGTGATTTTGGCAGTTCGTTCCAGTCATTGGCAGCAGAGAACTGGAAGGAAAGGTGGCCAAAGGAGGAATTGACTTCGGGGGTGACCAGTGAGGTATACCTGCTGGAGCGCGTGCTACGGGTGGGTGCTGCTATGGTGACCAGTGAGCTGAGATAAGGTGGGGCTTTACCTAGCAGAGACTTGAAGCGAGGGCCAGCTAACGAGAGCATACAGGTCGCAGTGGTGGGTGGTATATGGGGCTTGGGTGACAAAACGGATGACACAGTGATAGACTGCATCCAATTTGTTGAGTAGAGTGTTGGAGGCTATTTTATAAATGACATCGCCGAAGTCGAGGATCGGTAGGATAGTCAGTTTTTATGAGGGTATGTCTGGCAGCATGAGTGAAGGATGCTTTGTTGCGAAATAGGAAGCCGATTCTAGATTTCATTTTGGATTGGAGATGCTTAATGTGAGTCTGGAAGGAGAGTTTACAGTCTAGCCAGACACCTAGGTATTTGTAGTTGTTCACGTATTCTAAGTCAGAGCCGTCCAGAGTAGTGATGCTAGACAGGCGTGCAGATGCGGGCAGTGATCGGTTGAAGAGCATGCATTTAGTTTAACTTGTATTTAAGAGCAGTTGGAGGCCACGGAAGGAGAGTTGTATGGCATTGAAGCTCGTCTGGAGGGTTGTTAACACAGTGTCCAAAGAAGGGCCAGAAGTATACAGAATGGTGTCGTCTGCGTAGAGGTGGATCAGAGACTCACCAGCAGCAAGAGAGACATCATTGATGTGTACAGCGAAGAGAGTCTTGAGATGCATCAAAAAAACAGATATCTCTAGCTTAAACTGACAGATTTTAATGGGGATGTTTTTAACACTATTATTGCACACAGAGTGAGTCCATGCAACTTATTATGTGACTTGTTAAGCACATTTTTACTACTGCATTTATTTAGGCTTGCCATAATAAAGGGGTTGAATACTTATTACCTCAAGACGTTTCAGCTTTTTGTTTTTTTTATCAATCCGTACAAATGTCTAAAAACATTATTCCACTTTGACATTATGGGGTATTGTGTAGGCCAGTGACACAAAATCTCAACTTAATCCATTTTAAATTCGAGCTGTAACACAACAAATGTGGAAAAGGTCAAGTGGTGAAGGCACTGTAGACTCCATTCCCAGACCTCAGGGCAAAAACTACTACGTGGCTAATTTGAATAAGCCTCTGGCTGTCAGGCCCGAACATTTGGCCACAGGAAACACATCTATAACACATTCATCATTCATAAACAACCGCGTTTGTTATTCAAAGAATGTGTGTTTTCTTTTTTTTAAGTGTCACAATAAGAAGTGATTTTATAAATCATTATCGTAGTTACAAAAACAACATCTCAGAAAGAAAACATTGCAACATGTACAAACTAGAAAATGTACCAAATTTTTTAAACTAAATGTACATAATAGAAATTATTATTTCAATTAGCTGTCTTCTTCCTGTGTCACTAGGCTATAGAACATGATACAAAACATGTATGTACAAGACTGAGGTTGCAGTGAGAAAGACATCAATGAGATTTGCATCTTCTCCACAGAGTCCAAAGGAAATGTAGAAGAATAGGGGGGAAATTAAAGGCAATAAGTTAATAAGATGGTTTTTATTGCAGGCAGGTCCTCAGAATTTGCAGCAGAAGCCACAGCCCTTGTTGTGACAGCAGTTACAGCACCAACGGCACAGGGAGAGGTGGCTCTGACGCTTGAACCTGAAATGCTCCTGTATCCCGGCCAAGAAAAGAATATGAAGAAAAAGAGGGAAAAGGCACATGGTAAGTCTTTTTGTCCAAGTCTCCACTTCCCAACCACGTTGCACACTGCTCGCCCTAAAAGCCCTCTCTAGCGGCTCACAATCAAATGGTTAACAGCTAGCGCTACTGGTCTAATTCTATTCCGATGGTGAAACGCAACCACTTAGATGTAAGTTGCTAAAGGTAATTAGCTTAATTCATTCATTCAATTGAACGTACCGGCAGACGCATGGACTCGCTGCCAGGCTGTTGATGTTCCCCAACTGGACTGTCAATGCTTCCAACCTCCTCCGTTAGCACCTGCAAAGACATTAGGCACAAATTAGTCATGAACATCCTCTAAAATCGATGCAGATATATTTGTAGTGGGTTAGTGTTGGAGAATGAGCCATACCTCGGAGAAAGGAACAGCGGTGCTTTCAAGGATGAACATACATGCAAGGACGAGTACCACTGCAACTGCAACACTGAAGGCCTTCATTCCCGGTTTTGTTATGAAGTTAATAGCCTATTTAAAAGTCTGGTTGAAATCAGTTGAAATTGAAGTGACAGTTTATGAAGAAGATCAGAACTCTTACATTTTCCCAAAAAGCGATGCTCTCCAGCGCACAATTTTCAATGCACTAAGACGAGTCCAAAGTTGATTGATTGTTCTTTTGGTGTCAGCGGATGAGGGACTTCTCTGTCATGTGGTGAGACTGCGGTGCACTGGTATTTATACACACTTTGGCCACTATTGTGCAATCCTACCCTCCTCCTCCTCCTCCTCCTCCTTTGGACAATGGAGCGCAATCCCGTCACATATTACCTAATCCACTTTCCCGCTTTCAAAAATGGAATTTGTACGTCTAGGCCTATTGGTCTACATAGTGACATTATATAGTTTTTTTTGTCATTCCTTTAGGGTGGATAACTGAATATTGCCATAGTCTAATAGCATAGACTATTAATTAAACATTTAAGCAGGCCTACTTCTTAAAAAAAAAAAAGTGATTAATTTATTTTCTCAGTAGAAATCTGAAAGAATTGTGGAAATTACCCAACAGCAGGAGTCATGGACGAACAGTTACTGGAAGTGCATGGCTGGCTGCACAGCCCTTTGTCTGACCTGGGAAATCCCTACAGATGAGGGAGTGAGCCATTACAGTATCCATTCCTCTGTATAAAGGACGTAATTATAACCCTTCCAATGGAGTAATTAGCCCTCCTTTTGCCACGCTTTCATTTGACGTATAATGTGGTGTAATGTGAGGAACCTGCAGTCTAACAGAATAAAAATTCATTTGAAAGAAGAGGAGCAGTAAAACAGTAGAAAGGGAAAGAGAGGTGCAAATAGAGCATCCAGGGTGTTTCACGTGTTATTAGAATATGTACAATATGACAATAATATGTGACACGCATTCTGTCGTGTTTATCAGACCTAATAAAAAATACAATATTTCAAAAGGTCAGGTAGACCGGGTTGGAGCGAGCGGTCGCATCTGCACTCGGTCCGCAGGTAGTATTACATTTCATTTCATTACATTTCATTATAGTACAACGGTTTGATTTGTCTAATCTTAGCAATTTCTTCTTAGCTAGCTACATAGCCGTCTTTGTATCATAGATAATTGCGTAATTATCGTATTTCGTCGTCCTAACGCAGTCTACACTGCCCTGCAGCTAGCCAGCTAGCTAACGTCCACCGTTAGCTAGTCCACCGTCTACCGATTAGCAGCACAACTATTACACTCAACTGAACGACTTGATTAGTGTAGTGTTAGCTAGCTACATAGTTGTCTTTGCTGTCTTCGTATCCAAGATAATTGTGTAGTTTAGAGTGTGTAGTTTTATGTCGTCCTTAACATAGGAGACTCTGCTAGCTAGCCAACAGCTAGCCAACGTCTACCGAACAGAACTTCTGCACTCAACAATCCGGTCGCATTTCGCTTCGCTCCACAGGTAGTATCACATTTTTCATTTCATTTCATTACAGTACAACGGCTTGATTTGTTTGATCGTAGCTAGCTACATAGCTAGCTACATAGCCGTCTTTGTATCAAAGATAATTGTGTAGTCTAGAGCGATTTCCTAGGTTAGCTAGCCAGCTATTGTCGTTCTTTTAACGCAACGTAACGTAATCAACACTGCTAGCTAGCCAGCTAGCCCCGAATAGCAGCACAGTAGAAACTATTACACTCAACGGAACGACTTGATTAGTGTAGTGTCAACAACGCAGCCAATGCCAGCTAGCCTACATAGTCAACAACGCAGCCTCTGCCAGCTAGCCTACTTCAGCAGTACTGTATCATTTTAATCATTTTAGTCAATAAGATTCTTGCTACGTAAGCTTAACTTCCTGAACACTCGAGACGTGTAGTCCACTTGTCATTCAATCTCCTTTGCATTAGCGTAGCCTCTTGTGTAGCCTGTCAACTATGTGTCTGTCTATCCCTGTTCTCTCCTCTCTGCACAGACCATACAAACGCTCCACACCGCGTGGCCGCGCCACCCTAATCTGGTGGTCCCAGCGCGCACGACCCACGTGGAGTTCCAGGTCTCCGGTAGCCTCTGGAACTGCCGATCTGCGGCCAACAAGGCAGAGTTCATCTCAGCCTATGTCTCCCTCCAGTCCCTCGACTTCTTGGCACTGACGGAAACATGGATCACCACAGACAACACTGCTACTCCTACTGCTCTCTCTTCGTCTGCCCACGTGTTCTCGCACACCCCGAGAGCTTCTGGTCAGCGGGGTGGTGGCACCGGGATCCTCATCTCTCCCAAGTGGTCATTCTCTCTTTCTCCTCTTACCCATCTGTCTATCGCCTCCTTTGAATTCCATGCTGTCACAGTTACCAGCCCTTTCAAGCTTAACATCCTTATCATTTATCGCCCTCCAGGTTCCCTCGGAGAGTTCATCAATGAGCTTGATGCCTTGATAAGCTCCTTTCCTGAGGACGGCTCACCTCTCTCACAGTTCTGGGCGACTTTAACCTCCCCACGCCTACCTTTGACTCATTCCTCTCTGCCTCCTTCTTTCCACTCCTCTCCTCTTTTGACCTCACCCTCTCACCTTCCCCCTACTCACAAGGCAGGAAATACGCTCGACCTCATCTTTACTAGATGCTGTTCTTCCACTAACCTCGTTGCAACTCCCCTCCAAGTCTCCGACCACTACCTTGTATCCTTTTCCCTCTCGCTCTCATCCAACACTTCCCACACTGCCCCTACTCGGATGGTATCGCGCCGTCCCAACCTTCGCTCTCTCTCCCCCGCTACTCTCTCCTCTTCCATCCTATCATCTCTTCCCTCTGCTCAAACCTTCTCCAACCTATCTCCTGATTCTGCCTCCTCAACCCTCCTCTCCTCCCCCTTTCTGCATCCTTTGACTCTCTATGTCCCCTATCCTCCAGGCCGGCTCGGTCCTCCCCTCCCGCTCCGTGGCTCGACGACTCATTGCGAGCTCACAGAACAGGGCTCCGGGCAGCCGAGCGGAAATGGAGGAAAACTCGCCTCCCTGCGGACCTGACATCTTTTCACTCCCTCCTCTCTACATTTTCCTCTTCTCTCTCTGCTGCTAAAGCCACTTTCTACCACTCTAAATTCCAAGCATCTGCCTCTAACCCTAGGAAGCTCTTTGCAACCTTCTCCTCCCTCCTGAATCCTCCTCCCCCTCCCCCCTCCTCCCTCTCTGCAGATGACTTCGTCAACCATTTTGAAAAGAAGGTTGACGACATCCGATCCTCGTTTGCTAAGTCAAACGACACCGCTGGTTCTGCTCACACTGCCCTACCCTGTGCTCTGACCTCTTTCTCCCTCTCTCTCCAGATGAAATCTCGCGTCTTGTGACGGCCGGCCGCCCAACAACCTGCCCGCTTGACCCTATCCCCTCCTCTCTTCTCCAGACCATTTCCGGAGACCTTCTCCCTTACCTCACCTCGCTCATCAACTCATCCCTGACCGCTGGCTACGTCCCCTCCGTCTTCAAGAGAGCGAGAGTTGCACCCCTTCTGAAAAAACCTACACTCGATCCCTCCGATGTCAACAACTACAGACCAGTATCCCTTCTTTCTTTTCTCTCCAAAACTCTTGAACGTGCCGTCCTTGGCCAGCTCTCCCGCTATCTCTCTCAGAATGACCTTCTTGATACAAATCAGTCAGGTTTCAAGACTAGTCATTCAACTGAGACTGCTCTTCTCTGTATCACGGAGGCGCTCCGCACTGCTAAAGCTAACTCTCTCTCCTCTGCTCTCATCCTTCTAGACCTATCGGCTGCCTTCGATACTGTGAACCATCAGATCCTCCTCTCCACCCTCTCCGAGTTGGGCATCTCCCGGCGCGGCCCACGCTTGGATTGCGTCCTACCTGACAGGTCGCTCCTACCAGGTGGCGTGGCGAGAATCCGTCTCCACACCACGTGCTCTCACCACTGGTGTCCCCCAGGGCTCTGTTCTAGGCCCTCTCCTATTCTCGCTATACACCAAGTCACTTGGCTCTGTCATAACCTCACATGGTCTCTCCTATCATTGCTATGCAGACGACACACAATTAATCTTCTCCTTTCCCCCTTCTGATGACCAGGTGGCGAATCGCATCTCTGCATGTCTGGCAGACATATCCGTGTGGATGACGGATCACCACCTCAAGCTGAACCTCGGCAAGACGGAGCTGCTCTTCCTCCCGGGGAAGGACTGCCCGTTCCATGATCTCGCCATCACGGTTGACAACTCCATTGTGTCCTCCTCCCAGAGCGCTAAGAACCTTGGCGTGATCCTGGACAACACCCTGTCGTTCTCAACTAACATCAAGGCGGTGGCCCGTTCCTGTAGGTTCATGCTCTACAACATCCGCAGAGTACGACCCTGCCTCACACAGGAAGCGGCGCAGGTCCTAATCCAGGCACTTGTCATCTCCCGTCTGGATTACTGCAACTCGCTGTTGGCTGGGCTCCCTGCCTGTGCCATTAAACCCCTACAACTCATCCAGAACGCCGCAGCCCGTCTGGTGTTCAACCTTCCCAAGTTCTCTCACGTCACCCCGCTCCTCCGCTCCCTCCACTGGCTTCCAGTTGAAGCTCGCATCCGCTACAAGACCATGGTGCTTGCCTACGGAGCTGTGAGGGAACGGCACCTCAGTACCTCCAGACTCTGATCAGGCCCTACACCCAAACAAGGGCACTGCGTTCATCCACCTCTGGCCTGCTCGCCTCCCTACCACTGAGGAAGTACAGTTCCCGCTCAGCCCAGTCAAAACTGTTCGCTGCTCTGGCCCCCCAATGGTGGAACAAACTCCCTCACGACGCCAGGACAGCGGAGTCAATCACCACCTTCCGGAGACACCTGAAACCCCACCTCTTTAAGGAATACCTAGGATAGGATAAAGTAATCCCTCTCACCCCCCCTCCCCCTTAAAAGATTTAGATGCACTACTGTTCCACTGGATGTCATAAGGTGAATGCACCAATTTGTAAGTCGCTCTGGATAAGAGCGTCTGCTAAATGACTTAAATGTAAATGTAATTCACACTTCAATTGTTTCATAAAGGAATGTTTGAAGTTTCATTTAATTTGTATTTTTTTAATGTGTAGGCTATTACAATGGCACATTTAATATCCTGCTATGCTGCTACGCTGAGTGAACAAAACATTATGAACACCTTCCTAATTCATCGGGGAATGGACTCTAAACAAGATGTCGAAAGCGTTCCACAGAAATCCTGGCCCATGTTGACTCCAAAACTTCCCACAGTTGTGTCAAGTTGGCTTGATGTCATTTGGATGTTAAACCATTCTTGATACACACAGGAAACTGTTGAACATGAAAAACCGAGCATCATTGCAGTCCTTGAGACAAACCGGTGTGCCTGGCACCTATTACCATACCCCGTTCAAATGAACTTTTTTGTCTTGCTCATTCACCTTCTGAATGGCACACATTCACAATTCATATCTCAATTGTTTTAAAGTTTAATAATCCTGCTTGAATCTGTCTCCTCCCTTTCATCTGCACTGATTGAAGTGGATTTAACAAGTGGTGACATCAAGAAGGGATCATAGCTTTGGAAATAGCAGGTGTTCTTAATGTTTTGTACACTCAATGTATATCACATTTCATGCACACAAAATTATACTGTAAATTGTAAGCCTCTGAATGGATCATTTGCATCTACAAAGAGTCTGTGATGAGTTGATAAGTGATTAATAGCCTAATAATAATTAATTGGATGTTCACTCAATGACTGATGGATATTATATCATTATAATATTACATTTGAATTCTTTCACAAAGTATTTTATTGGCTGTGCCCAACTTGTCTCTTTAAAGGGATACTTCAGGAGTTTTACAATGAGGCCCTTTATCTACTTAAAACTGCACGCAGAGACATAAAAATGGTATCCACAAGTTAATCTGACTCTGGGGAAGTAGATAAAGTACCTTATTGCCAAAATCCCAAAGTATTAAGTGAAATAACATGTTGTGGGGAACCCTGGGTCAGTCTGTCTTGTATATAGATAACTCTTTGCCATCGCTTGTTGACTTTGGGTGACCGGAACATCAGTGTCAACAAATATAACCACAAATGACTACTCATTGGAATCCACCCAGCTAGCTTAATTTGTTGAGTAGTAGTGAAAGTGGGGGTGAGGGAGGAGGTTTTTGCCAGTGTCACCAGTTGCCATCACTATCTTTGTGAATCTTCTGGTCAAACAGAACTCAGCTCCAGTGGGGCGGACACAGAGACACAGTCAGCTAGACAGGCGCCAGTCCACCACCGGTTCCTCCTGGGCTGGGGCGTTGGCATTGTTTCCCCCCCCTCTGTCATCATAATTACCTTTGTCTCCCCCCTCCCCCGTCTCACCACCTCACATGCACTTTATTTGTTCTGGCACTTGACCCAAACTTTCCCCCAAATTAAGTTGAGAAAAATAATATTTACTACTGAAATTTCTTCCGACCCCCCACCTTCTCCAGACCAGCCAGAAAACCTGTCGTCTTGCGCGATTGCTGTGGCTAATTTGTTCGTGGAGAACTGGGTCACTATTAGCTCATTATTGTGGGAAGAAAGTCAACAGTATGCTAGTGAACTCTAGTAGCGTTTAGTATTCAAAGACCCTACCCTGTACCTGACTATAGCAACTATGTTCAATTAGTTCTCCTTTTGCTGTGACATTATCTGCCTCACGGGGCAGTGTTGAGCCCTGACTATTTTAGTGAAATGTACGAGCAAGCCAGACACAGTTAGTACAGGGGTCAGGATTTTCCCAGTGCAGATACTGTACTACTGCCAATCTTCTTGGGAAATTCCAGTCTCCTTTTAGCAGAGTAATATGGACCAAGTTAAATGTTCAATTTAGAAATGGACCATCTTGGTTCCCTTGTCTTGCAGGACCTACCAGAGAAAAACTGAAATATCCACATAAGCAATGCAGATAACTTGTCTTGTAGGTCCGCCTGAGCACATGACTTGTCCTTCTTTGCCACTGATTGGCTGCTCAGTCTCTTGTTGTAAATAAGAAAAGATGTCTCCTGTAGTGCTTACTGTAGAGCCAGATGAGAGTCTGTGGAGAATAGTGGTACTGGGGGGAGTGTGAATCACTAAAGCTCTTCTGCCTTGCACTCTTGACAGGCTGAGTTCATGGACAATGACCGTTATTGAAATGCAATTTCTTAAGGTAGAGAACATCTCAGCACAAAAAGGAGGGACAGTCAGGCCAAGTTTTCTAACTCTTGAGTACAAAAGTGTATGGAGGGCTGTGGAATTTGTTGGAGTCAGCCATGCATGTTATTTACTTGCCAGCAACTCTGCATTGTAATTATAAAGACCTCCCGTTCAAATTCTCCTCGATGAACTGAGGACAGTTGTGCTGTGTAGTGCTTACAAGAATAAAAATAGTAGAGGGAGCTAGTGAAAGAAAAGCGAATCTCAGGTATGATATGAAACGCACCCAGACCGTTTCAAACAAATAGCCATATGAGGATTCATAGTTCTACTCATACACTATAGAATAACAAATATGGAACACAACTATTGTAATAACACTGCTATATTTATTACAACATTACGACATTTATTACAATATTGCAATATGGAACCATTGTAGTTATATGCCTGGATGACATCCCACTGGGCACAAACGTCAGTTCAACGTCCAGTTTTGATTTACATTCATAACGTGAAATCAACAAAAAAATGTCACCCTGTAATTGGATTGAGGTTAAAAGTTGAGTGGGAAAAAAAAGCTAAATTCCCTGACGTCGATGACTTTTTGCGAATCCTATCAGTTTTCCACGTTGATTCAACATCCACACGTTATAAAAAAAGGAAAAAGAAAGAAAGACATTTGTTTGGTAAAAACAGCAGGATATTATGTCAGCCTTGGCGACATACTGAATAACTACAATAGTTAAATATCCCTATTTTGTCATATCTAATGAGACCATGTTGAATCTTAACATGGCACCTAATGTTGACATTTTTAAGGCTTATTATGTGAGTGCCCGATGTACCATAACTTAAGCCCTGTACGGCTGCTACTCTTTGAATACGCCGGTTGTCTGCATCGGTCTGTTAGAGTACCATCCTAACAGTGGGGAAAGAAAGAGAGAGACTATGTCTCAATCTGAGGTACATGGGATCAACCACTTCAAACAGAACAGGGGGAACACAGGCGCCTGGCTGGCTGTGTGTGTTTGACTGGCGGCTGTCAGACTGGCCCGAGAGACATGCACAGAGAGAGGGAGGGAGGGGGGATCGTGTGGCAGAGAAGGAGGGAAAATAAGATGCATCAGTATTAATAAGGATCATGGTGATTTTGCAGCAGCATCTGTCCATCTCTGAGTGTTGACTGAAGGGCCTGTGCAAATTTAAATAAATCCAGGGATTCATAGCTATGATGAATTTACAGGTGATAAGATATTGGGGTTACTTGTTAAAGTCATTGGATTGTTCATATGAAGATGTAAATAGAGAGAAAACAAGACAAATGTGAAACGTCTAACATTAAGTGACTTTTGCGCTAAATATGTCATTTATTTTATGTGCAGTACATCTGACTATGTAAATAATTGTATACTGACATGCTGTATGACTGATATGCTGTATGATAATTTATTCATAATTCACCAAATAATAATTAAGAATAGTCACCAAAAAAATGATACTTCGAAATTGTTCACGTTTTTTTCATCTTCTGGCGCCAGTGGAAAAAGGGGAAGGCAGCCGCCAGGAAAGATAAGGGAGAACCTGTTTGTTATCTGAGCTGAGGTCTTGATACTCTGTTTGTGGAGATGGAGGCCCTTTGGATGAAGATCCTGGTCATTCTGGGGTTAACTGTTACTGTGTTCTCTGAACCAGCTGGCGACAAAGTCGCCTGTATATGAGCCAGGGATGGGGAACAGTTTCCTGTCCTCTGTGGCTTTTGTACGTGTCACGGAGGCACGCCTCTCTGCGAAGAGATACACTGTTATACGTTGTGCAACAACCCTTACACACCACCAGGACACTGCTGTGGAGAATGTAACCAAAGTCCTCAACAACAGCCAGTCCACCCACGCCCCCAAACATCCGTTACATGTACAGTACCAGTCAAAAGTTTGGACACACCTATTCATTCAAGGGTTTTTCTTTATTTTCCTATTTTCTACATTGTAGAATAATAGTGAAGACATCAACACTATGAATTAACACATATGGAATCACGTAGTAACCAAAAAAGTGTTAAATAAATCCAAATTTAGTTTCTTCAAACTAGCCACCCTTTGCCTTGATGAAGGCTTTGCACACTCTTGGCATTCTCTCAACCAGCTTTATGAGAAATGCTTTTCCAACGGTCTTGAAGGAGCCCTTAAAGGTGTGTTTTGGGTCATTGTCCCACTAAGAGCAAAGCAAATGGGATGGCATATCGCTGCAGAATGCAGTGGTAGCCATGCTGGTTAAGTGTGCCTTGAATTCTAAATGAATCACTGACAGTGTCACCAGTAAAGCACCCCCACACCATTACACCTCCTCCATGCTTCACGGTGGGAACCATACATACGGAGATCATCCGTTCACCTACTCTGCGTCTCACAAAGACACAGCGGTTGCAGCCAAAAATATCAAATTTGGACTCATCAGATCAAAGGACAGATCTCCACCGGTCTAAAGTCCATTGCTGGTGTTTCTTGGCCCATCAAGTCTCTTCTTATTATTGGTGTCCTTTAGTAGTGGTTTCTTTGCAGCAATTCGACCATGAAGTCCTGATTCACACAGTCTCCTCTGAACAGTTGATGTTGAGATATGTCTGTTACTTGAACTCTGTGAAGCATTTATTTGGGCTGCAGTCTGAGGCTGGTAACTCTAATGAACTTATCCTCTGCAGCAGCGGTAACTCTGGGTCTTCATTTCCTGTGGTGGTCCTCATGAGAGCCAGTTCCATCATAGTGCTTGATGGTTTTTGCGACGGCACTTGAAGAAACTTTCAAAGCTCTTGAAATGTTCCGTATTGACAAACCTTTTTGCCTTAAAGTAATAATGGACTGTCATTTCTCTTTGTTTATTTGAGCGGTTCTTGCAAAAATATGGATTTGGTCTTTTACCAAATAGGGCTATCTTCTGTATACCATCCCTACCTTGTCACAACACAACTGATTGTCTCATACGCATTAAGAAGGAAAGATATTCCACAAATTCACTTTTAACAAGGCACACCTCTTTGTTGAAATGCATTCCAGGTGACTACCTCATGAAACTGGTTGAGAAAATGCCAAGAGTGTGCAAAGCTGTCATCAAGGCAAAGGGTGGCTACATGTGCAATGGGAAGCGTCGGCTGGAGTGGAGTTAAAGCTTGCCGTAAAAGCACTCTTGGCATGATGAATTTACTGTGATAAATGAGGCCTCACCTCCTGGTTACACTAGTGACCATATCCCCTGTATATCCCGCAAAGGCGAAGGTGTTGCTAACATTTACAGAGAGCAAATTTCAATTTACAAAAAAAACCCAACGTTTTTGTCTTTTGAGCTTCTAGTCATGAAATCTATGCAGCCTACTCAATCACTTTTTATAGCTACTGTTTACAGGCCTCCTGGGCCATATACAGCGTTTCTCACTGAGTTCCCTGAATTCCTATCGGACCTTGTAGTCATAGCAGATAATATTCACATTTTTGGTGACTTTAATATTCACATGGAAAAGTCCACAGACCCACTCCAAAAGGCTTTCGGAGCCATCATCGACTCAGTGGGTTTTGTCCAACATGTCTCTGGACCTACTCACTGCCACAGTCATACTCTGGACCTAGTTTGTCCCATGGAATAAATGTTGTGGATCTTAATGTGTTTCCTCATAATCCTGGACTATCGGACCACCATTTTATTAAATTTGCAATCGCAACATATAATCTGCTCAGACCCCAAACAAGGAGCATCAAAAGTTGTGCTATAAATTCTCAGACAACCCAAAGATTCCTTGATGCCCTTCCAGACTCCAGGACAAAAATCACTTAACCACCTAACTGAGGAACTCAAACCTTGCGCAATACCCTAGATACAGTTGCACCCCTAAAAATGAAAAACATTTGTCATAAGAAACTAGCTCACTGGTATACAGAAAATACCTGAGCTCTGAAGCAAGCTTCCAGAAAATTGGAATGGAAATGGCGCCACACTAAACTGGAAGTCTTCCGACTAGCTTGGAAAGACAGTACCGTGCAGAATCGAAGAGCCCTCGCTGCTGTTCGATCATCCTATTTTTCCAACTTAATTGAGGAAAATAAGAACAATCCCGAAATGTATTTTTGATACTGTCGCAAAGCTAACTATAAAGCAGCATTACCCAAGAGAGGATGGCTTTCACTTCAGCAGTAATAAATTCATGAACTTCTTTGAGGAAAAAATTATGATCATTAGAAAGCAAATTACAGACTCCTCTTTAAATCTGTGTATTCCTCCAAAGCTCAGTTGTCCTGAGTCTGCACAACTCTGCCAGGACCTAGGATCAAGGGAGACAGTCAAGTGTTTTAGTACTATATCTCTTTGCACAATGATGAAAATAATCATGGCCACTAAACCCTCAAGCTGCATACTGGACCCTATTCCAACTAAACTACTGAAAGAGCTGCTTCCTGTGCTTGGCCCTCCTATGTTGAACATAATAATCGGCTCTCTATCCACCGGATGTGTACCAAACTCACTAAAAGTGGCAGTAATAAAGACTCTCTTGAAAAAGCCAAACCTTGAACCAGAAAATATATAAAACTAATCGGCCTATATCGAATCTTCCATTCCTCTCAAAACTTTTAGAAAAAGCTGTTGCGCAGCAACTCACTGCCTTCCTGAAGACAAACAATGTATACGAAATGCTTCAGTCTGGTTCCAGACCCCATCAAAGCACTGAGACAGTACTTGTGAAGGTGGTAAATAACCTTTTAATGGTGTCAGACCGAGGCTCTGCATCTGTCCTCGTGCTCCTAGACCTTAGTGCTGCTTTTGATACCATCGATCATCACATTCTTCTGGAGAGATTGGAAACCCAAATTGGTCAACACGGACAAGTTCTGGCCTGGTTTAGATCTTATCTGTTGGAAAGATATCAGTTTGTCTCTGTGAATGGTTTGTCCTCTGACAAATCAACTGTAAATGTTGGTGTTCCTCAAGGTTCCGTTTTAGGACCACTATTGTTTTCACTATATATTTTACCTCTTAGGGATGTCATTCGAAAACATAATGTTAACTTGCGGATGACACACAGCTGTACATTTCAATGAAACACGGTGAAACCCCAAAATTGCCCTTGCTAGAAGCCTGTGTTTCAGATATAAGTAAGTGGATGGCTGCAAACTTTCTACTTTTAAACTCGGACAAAACAGAGAATCCTGTTCTAGGTCCCAAGAAACAAAGAGATCTTCTGTTGAATCTGACAATTAATCTTGATGGTTGTACAGTCGTCTCAAATTAAACTGTGAAGGACCTCAGCATTACTCTGGACCCTGATCTCTCTTTTGACGAACATATCAAGACTGTTTCAAGGACAGCTTTTTTCCATCTACGTAACATTGCAAGAATCTGAAACTTTCTGTCCAAAAATGATGCAGAAAAATGAATCCATGCTTTTGTTACTTCTAGGTTAGACTACTGCAATGCTCTACTTTCCGGCTACCCGGATAAAGCACTAAATAAACTTCAGTTAGTGCTAAATACGGCTGCTAGAATACCTGACTAGAACCACATTTTTTAAATCATTTTATTCCAGTGCTAGCCTCTCTACACTGGCTTCCTGTTAAGGCAAGGGCTGATTTCAAGGTTTTACTGCTAACCTACAAAGCATTACATGGGCTTGCTCCTACCTATCTTTCTGATTTGGTCCTGGCGTACATACCTACACGTACGCTACGGTCACAAGACGCAGGCCTCCTAATTGTCCCTAGAATTTCTAAGCAAACAGCTGGAGGCAGGGTTTTCTCCTATAGAGCTCAATTTTTATGGAATGGTCTGCCTCCCCATGTGAGGGACGCAGACTCGGTCTCAACCTTTAACTCTTTACTGAAGACTCATCTCTTCAGTGGGTCCTATGATTGAGTGTAGTCTGGCCCAGGAGTGTGAAGGTGAACGGAAAGGCTCTGGAGCAACGAAGCACTCTTGCTGTCTCTGCCTGGCCGGTTCCCCTCTCTCCACTGGGATTCTCTGCCTCTAACCCTATCACAGGGGCTGAGTCACTGGCTTACTGGTGCTCTTCCATGCCGCCCCTAGGAGGGGTGAGTCACTTCAGTGGGTTGAGTCACTGACTGGTCTACCTGTCTGGGTTGGCGCCCCCCCCTTGGGTTGTGCCGTGGCGGAGATCTTTGTGGGCTATACTCGGTCTTGTCTCAGGATGGTAAGTTGGTGGTTGAAGGTATCCCTCTAGTGGTGTGGGGGCCGTGCTTTGGCAAAGTGGGTGGGGTTATATCCTGCCTGATTGGCCCTGTCCGGGGGTATCATCGGATGGGGCCACAGTGTCTTCTGACCCCTCCTGTCTCAGCCGCCAGTATTTATTCTGCAGTAGTTTATGTGTCGGGGGGCTAGTGTCAGTCTGTTATATCTGGAGTATTTCTCCTGTCTTATCCGGTGTCCTGTGTGAATTTAAGTATGCTCTCTCTAATTCTTTCTTTCTCTTTCTATCTCTCTCAGAGAACCTGAGCCCTAGGACCATGCCTCAGGACTACCTTGCATGATGACTCCTTGCTGTCCCCAGTCCACCTGGCCGTGCTGCTGCTACAGTTTCAACTGTTCTGCCTGCGGCTATGGAACCCTGACCTGTTCACCGGACGTGCTACCTGTCCCAGATCTGCTGTTTTCAACTTTCTAGAGACAGCAGGAGCGGTAGAGATACTCTCAATGATCGGCTATGGAAAGCCAACTGACACTTACTCCTGAGGTGCTGACTTGTTGCATTCTCGACAACTACTGTGATTATTATTATTTGACCATGCTGGTCCTTTTTGAACATTTGAACATCTTGGCCATATTCTGTTATAATCTCCACCCGGCACAGCCAGAAGAGGCCTGGCCACCCCTCATACCCTGGTTCCTCTCTAAGTTTCTTCCTAGGTTTTGGCCTTTCTAGGGAGTTTTTCCTAGCCAAGGTGCTTCTACATCTGCATTGCTTGCTGTTTGGGGTTTTAGGTTGGGTTTCTGTACAGCACTTTGAGAAATCAGCTGATGTAAGAAGGGCTATATAAATACATTTGATTTGCTGCCATTGGACTCTGGAGCAGTGGAAACGCGTTCTCTGGAGTGATGAATCACGCTTTAACATCAGGCAGTCCGACAGACAAATCTGGGTTTGGTGAATGCCAGGAAAACGCTACCTGCCCCAATGCATAGTGCCAACTGTAAAGTTGGCTAGGCCCCTTAGTTCCAGTGAAGGGAAATCTTAACGCTACAGCATACTACATTTTAGATGATTCTGCGCTTCCAACTTTGTGGCAACAGTTTGGGGAAGCCCCTTTCCTGTTTCAGCATGACAATGCCCCCTGTGCACAAAGCGAGGTCCATACATAAATGGTTTGTCGAAATCGGTGTGGAAGAACTTGACTGGCCTGCACAGAGCCCTGACCTCAACCCTATCGAACACCTTTCGGATGAATTGGAATGCTGACTGCGAGCCAGGCCTAGTCGCCCAACATCAGTGCCCGACCTCACTAATGCTCTTGTGGCTGAATGGAAGCAAGTCCCCGCAGCAACGTTCCAACATTTACAAGAAAGCCTTCCCAGAAGAGTGGTGTCTCTAATAGCAGCAAAGGGGGGACCAACTCCATATTAATGCCCATGATTTTGGAATGAGGTGTTCACATACTTATGGCCATGTAGTTTACTTTTGTATTTTGTGTTTTCAAACGACAAAATACTACACATTTTTGGGGGGTAATATAAGTCTTATGGCAGTGAATTAGTGCATAAGCTTGAAAGAAAGTTGATGCACATGGATGCACTTCCAGAGCGAGAATAACACAGCGAATTTGGTCCAAAAGGGGGCTAGTGAACTGGACTTTGAAAGCAGACACACTATATTATTATTGCCACACTATCACTACACTCACTTGGAGTCTTGTGTCTCGACTTTCATTCAAACACCTTTGCACCTCAGATATCATCACGCTCATGGTCACAGCATCTCATTTCTGACACAAATGCAGAGATTTTGTAGCAATACAAAGCTAAGAGGACTAACAACTGTGTCAATTGTCTGGGCTATTTGGTACTGTTCATAGCATGTTAACCAAGGGTCACAGTTTGTTTTATAACTATACTGAACAAACATATCAACGCAACATGTTAAGTGTTGGTCCCATGTTTCATGAGCTGGAAAAAAAACAAGTTCCATAAGCACAGAGCTTATTTCTCTCTAATTTTGTGCACACATTTGTTTACATCCTCATTAGTGAGTATTTCTTCTTTGCTAAGCTGATTAAAGAGCATGATCATTGCACAGGTGCACCTTGTGCTGGGGACAATAAAAGACCACTCTAAAATGTGTAGTTTGGTCACAACACAATGCCACAGATGTCAAGTTGAGGGAGCGTGCAATTGGCATGCTGACTGCAGGAATAGCCACCAGGGCTGTTGCCAGAGAATCTGTTAATTTCTCTACCATAAGCTGCCTCTAACATCGTTTTAGAGGATTTGGCAGTACGTCCAACCGGTCTCACAACTGCAGACCACGTGCAACCACACCATCCCAGGACCTCCACATCTGGCTTCTTCGCCTGCGGGATCGCCTGAGACGAGCCACCCGTACAGCTGATGAAACTGAGAAGTATTTATGTCTGTAATAAAAGGAAAAACGTATTCTGATTGGCTGGGCCTGGTTGCCAAGTGGGTGGGCCTGGTTCCCAAGTGGCTGCGCCCATGCCCAGTTATATGAAATCCATAGATTAGAGCCTAGTGAAGTAATTTCAATTGACTGAATTCCTTATATCAAATCAAATCAAATTGTATTTGTCACATACACATGGTTAGCAGATGTTAATGCGAGTGTAGCGAAATGCTTGTGCTTCTAGTTCCGACAATGCAGTAATAACCAACAAGTAATCTAACTAACAATTCCAAAACTACTGTCTTATACACAATGTGATAAAGAATATGTACATAAGGATATATGAATGAGTGATGGTACAGAGCAGCATAGGCAAGATACAGTAGATGGTATCGAGTACAGTATATACATATGAGATGAGTATGTAAACAAAGTGGCATAGTTAAAGTGGCTAGTGATACATGTATTACATAAGGATGCAGTCGATGATATAGAGTACAGTATATACGTATGCATATGAGATGAATAATGTAGGGTAAGTAACATTATATAAGGTAGCATTGTTTAAAGTGGCTGTGATATATTTACATCATTTCCCATCAATTCCCATTATTAAAGTGGCTGGAGTTGAGTCAGTGTCGGTGTGTTGGCAGCAGCCACTCAATGTTAGTGGTGGCTGTTTAACAGTCTGATGGCCTTGAGATAGAAGCTGTTTTTCAGTCTCTCGGTCCCAGCTTTGATGCACCTGTACTGACCTCGCCTTCTGGATGATAGCGGGGTGAACAGGCAGTGGCTCGGGTGGTTGATGTCCTTGATGATCTTTATGGCCTTCCTGTAACATCGGGTGGTGTAGGTGTCCTGGAGGGCAGGTAGTTTGCCCCCGGTGATGCGTTGTGCAGACCTCACTACCCTCTGGAGAGCCTTACGTTTGAGGGCGGAGCAGTTGCCGTACCAGGCGGTGATACAGCCCGCCGGGATACTCTCGATTGTGCATCTGTAGAAGTTTGTGAGTGCTTTTGGTGACAAGCCGAATTTCTTCAGCCTCCTGAGGTTGAAGAGGCGCTGCTGCGCCTTCTTCACGATGCCGTCTGTGTGAGTGGACCAATTCAGTTTGTCTGTGATGTGTATGCCGAGGAACTTATATGAACTGTAAGTCAGTAAAATCCTTGAAATTGTTGCATGTTGAGTTTATATTTTAGTACAGTATAATTAAGGAGGGTACTTGCAAATGTATGTACTATATTTTAAAAATGCATGTATTTTGTATTTTAATTAAATACATTTTGGCAACAGTATTTGTTTAGTATATTTTGGTCTTTTGGGTATTTTTATGAATTTTTGCCCATCTCTGTCCCCAAATCCTTTGTGAAATACCACCTGAAAGAGGGGCCCAGGCAGGAGTTGTCTCAATGCCTACGGGTTGTCCATCGACACAGAATGAAACACACACGTATGGATGTGACACCACACACCTGCTGCAGAACATAGTTCAATAATAGGATCATCTTACTACCAGATTTTTGTATTTATTTCAGAAAAATAAAATGAGCAACCATCTGTTGCAGCTTATAATGAGGATGGCTCTTTCTACCTTTACCGTGATCATTATTCATGGCTGGGGCCCAGATCGGTTTGTGCTCGTCTACTCCATTGCTGTCAGTGTCAAACATGTTTGCTTTGGCCTGACAATTCCAAAAGGAGTTGGCGAGAACAGAAACAGACTGGCACCCAGGCTACATTATTCACCCATGTGCCTTCAATGTCTTATTAACCATCATTAATTCTATTCAACCTTGGTTATTAATATACCATTTTAGTAGGCATGCCTTTTGATCTTGATTTTAATCCAAAGTAAATTGATAATTATGAATACATTAGTAGGGGAAAAGACAATGAGCCAGAACACATGCTGACAAGGTTAATAGCAAGTCAATTATTTATTTTTCTGCCATTTTACTTAGAAAAGTCTTATAATCTAACCTGAGAATAGCACGTCTGCTAAAGGGGACAAACAAAATGAACTACAGCAAACAAACAAAAAAACAAACTATAGCCAACAATTTCCTTTCGCTACCTTAGTTATTTTCACCATAATTGACAGTGCTCACTTCCCACTAAACGTGAAGAATTTGACTGCAAAATAAACATTATCAATCTACTTCGGCTATATTCAGCTGAAGAGCAACAGTTCTGAGAGACAGTTTCGAGCAAAACAGGGTAACAATTTTATTTTGCACTTACAAAGCACAAGGCCATAGAGTAGGAGAGCTTGTCGAGGTGGAATCATTGAGTACACATGACTTTTCGCAGGGTTGAGTATTATTGCTGCTTTGCTGATTCGAGGCAGACTGTACATGTCTAAAACTCCCTGATTAGGGACTAAAACACTAAATGTACCTATTTCCATTCCCCAATTTCAGAAGAAAATACATGACGCAAATCCAGTCATCAATAACATTGGTATTATCATCATCATCATCAACTTGCCTGTTTGCACATTGAACGCATTTCAACTTGGTTATTGTCCTAGATGAGTGAAAGAGTGTCTGAGATTAAATGTTTTCCCAAGTCTTTATTAGCAACCATTACTGTTTGCAAGGAGAGGAAATTCAGAGCAGATACGAAGTGCAAGGACGGGAAGATTCTCTGTTCTTGGTTTCTAATCTTGAGCAGTGAGTTGGTTCATTTATTCTCTCCAGAGAGTCTTTTTCCTTGGGTGCATTAAGCTCCATTTGATGTGTTGGTTCCAAAAATAAAAGCCAAAAGACTAGACATGATACTTGTGGTTATTCTTACACACAGACACAGAAACATCATACGCACATTCGCAAAAAACATCCAGACTTCTGTAGCTGCTAAATTTAGCTTAGCAGTGAACTCAATGCGCTTTCTCAAGAGTGAGTTTAACGTGACACAATGTTGAAATTAAAAACTCAGTAGTGTCTGAAATGACACCCCATCCCCTACATAAATCACTACTGTTGGTCAAAGGTAGTGCACGACATAATAGGGTGCCATTTTGGATACAACCTGTGATGTTCCACCCAGAATAATTTACATTTGCACTCACTTCATATGTCCGGTGACATTTTAAGAGCTCAGCCTTTCAGAGGCCATATCAATGGTCTATCAAATCTAACCCGGCCACAGTTTCAAAACCAGCCTTAAAGATTGTGTATTAAATTGCATAATTGTAGAAAAGGGCCAGAGTACAGAAATTAATTATTGATTACCATTTAAATTTCCCACTTCCGCCAGTGGCCATTGGCTTTACTTCAACATGAAACATTTATATAACATTTATATAATGTTGCATGGATGCTATTTTAAAAACAGGTCTGTTAATGCAAGCACTGTAAACTGTGATATTGGGCAAAGCACAGCTATTCCTCCGGGTACACCAAAATTGCATCCTTGAGATAGTGAGCTCAAAGTATTGGGACATTAACACATTTCTTGTTGTTTTGGCTCTGTACTCCAGGACTTTTGGATTTGGAATGAGAAAATTACTGAGGTTAAAGTATAGACTGTCAGCTTTAATTTGAGGGTATTTTCATACATATCGGGTGCTGTTTAGAAAGCACATTTTGTAAATAGTAAGTCCCCCCCTGTGACGAATTCATTTATGTGTATTAAAGTAGTCAAAAGGTTGAGTATTTGGTCCCATATTCCTAGCACGCAATGATTACATCAAGCCTGTGACTATTCAAACTAGTTGGCTGCATTTGCTGTTTGTTTGGTTGTGTTTGATGATTACAGATAGACCTGAATGAATCGTGAATAATGATGAGTGAGAAAGTTAGAGGCATAAACACCTTAATAACCCCCCCCCCCCCCAACAATGCGATCATCCCATTATTGTAATGGTGAGAGGTTAGCATGTCTTGGAGGTATGATATCTGTGCGTCGAACTTTCACTCATCATTATTCACGATTCATTCAGGACTATTCGTAATCATGGTAGCATCCATATTAATGTAGAAGTGTTTAGAAACTCATTTACAATAAAAGTGGCTCCAAAATGACAATGTATTATTTACCATCGTTTCAGATTGTTTAGATTATTTTGTGGCCAATAGAAATCAAACAGAAAATGCATCCAACAAGTTTGTAGAGTCACAAGCTTTCTGTAATCATTGCGTGCTAGGAATATGGGACCAAATACTCAACTTTTGACTACTTTAATACACATGAATACATCATTTGGTCTCTTAAAATGGGAGGGGGGGAGAAATGTACAAGTACTGTAATTTCTAAAACGGTTCACCCGATATGGATTAAAATATACCAAAACTAAAGCTGACAGTCTGCACTTTAACCTCAGTCATTGTATCATCTCAAAGTGCTGGAGTACAGAGCCAAAACAACAAAATGTGTCACGTCCCAATACTTTGAGCTCACTGTATATCGGTGTCACCTTTGAAAACACCTAATAATATTGCCAACTATCAAGCCATTCTTTCACATAGTTCTGCAATGCAGCGGTTTATTTGTATCGTGTTTCTGTTCTACCGACTGGTAACCTACCACACTCTCACTCATACATCATCTATTCCCCTAGGATACATCGGATCTCCTAAATGAGTCTTTCTGGGCAGACTTTTAACAATACACAAACTAATAATTTAAAACCACTAACGTAACAAAAATGGTAATATGAACCTCAACCACAAATACAGACTAAAATAAAATGACTGAAGAGAATGGGAAAACAACTCAAAAACAAAATATCCAATGTCAATGGAGGGAGCAGTTGTGCAGAGGGTTTCTCTGGGCTAGTAGAGGGTTTCTCTGCTGGTTGCGACCGGTTCTCTCTCTGAGACACGTCTATTGTCTACATGGTAGCTTCTTTTGTCATTTCGACTGATCCTGGATCAGTCAAGTGCAGCCAACAAAGCAGCAGGAGCCTGCCAAGAGTCTCGGATGCAGCCTTAAAGACATGGAAGACTAACTGTCTGCGACTGAAAAACAGTGATTTGTCAGTAGCTCATTCATTTTGTTTTGTTCCTACGTGTCGTCTCCAGTCTGCCTCGTTCTCCTCTTCCTTCTACCCGTCCTGCTCTCCCAGTCTCCCTCGTTCATTGTGGCGGCGTCTCGCCCACACTCTCGATGCCGTGCTGCTGGAGTTGCGCTCGGAGAAGGGCATTCTCATTCTTCAGCTCCTCGATCTGAGAGAAAACAACAATGTCCGCCAACGAAAAACAACGGGTGTCCTCAATGTAATCAATGAATTAGCAGCAACTTAACAAAATACGTCAACTTCTAGGCCTCACTTGTTCTTTCAATGATTGAAGAACTACACAGAAACGTCTGTTTTATACACTTTTCAACAAAAGTTGGACATAACATCAATCTGTTTTAAATCTCAAGGTACTGTACTATCATCCCAGCTTCTCCTCTGGGCTATCACACAATCACTGCCTCTCTATCCCCAACAGGACTGGAGACTGTTCACTTCTGAGCATTACAATGAGGACATGAAGAACGGTGCTTTGGGATTCAATAAGAAATGAAAGGCAAAACACTCTCCATACAATTCTATAACTTCATTTTGAAGTAAAAATGGCTCCTCGGTTGTCAAAATGTAAAATGAATGTTAAATGAACGTCAAACGCCTACATTTGTTTGAACATTAACCGTTTCTGTTCGCAGGCATCTGATGCTATGTGATAGCCTGGTCCCAAAACAGTTTGTGCGGTCTTGCCAACTACAATGTTGTGCCTGACAATGACCATAGAAGTTGGCAAGACGGCACAAACCGATCCGGGTCCAGGCTAGGCCTCTGATTCTTTGTGATAGCATTCTTTCTAGGCTGTTTTACCTGCTGTCTGCAGAGCTCGTTGTCCACCTGTACTCTCTCCACCTCTTTGACACCGTCCAGGAGCCTCTGGTTATTCTGACGGAGCTCTCGGATGTAGTCACACGCCTTAGACAGGATGCCCCCTTTACTCTGAGGGAAGGAGAAAGGAGTTCATTAAGACATCTTGCCGTGTGGACGACAGGAAGAGTAGCCGATGCTTTCGCAACAGCTATTGTGGATCCTAATAAAAATACCAATACTCATGTGTACACACACACCCCTAACTAAATGAATGCAAACACCCCCCCGCACCCACACAATTGATTCCAATTAAAAATCTTATTTTCCCTAAGCTTAATATAGCCTTCATACAAGGGAGGACCGGCAATATGTCCTCACTTCTCTGAATTTAATTTGGTTTACCATTCTTGTGAGGACTTCTGGTACTCACAAGTATATTAAAATGTGTACACACACACACACACGACCAAGTTGCTGAGAGTGCCTTACAGAGTGACTTACAGCCCCCGTCTTGGTGCTGTCTATGTTGCAGTCAGGGATGATTTTGGAGAGCGTGACGATCCAATTGTTGATCTTGTCTCTCCGCCGCCTCTCAACTGTTGAGACACAGAGAACAGGTTCAGAGATAGAGGTGAACAATATGGATACATGCAGAGAGTGGTTAGGGTCTATGTGGATATTTCTCTCTGTATGCCTTGAATAGTCACTTAGCTAGAAAATGTGACATTGTGGGAACATCTGACAGTTCAACAGCAGCCTCTAGTGGTTGGTTGATATACAAAATGAAAGTCCCTAAAAGTGCCTCTGGGATAGAATTAGAACAAAACAAAAAAAATATTGTTCACTTAATGTGGCTTTGGTTTCAAAAATTTAAAAAATCACAAGGTGCAGCTAATTTAAAAAGAAATTCAACATGATATTGCATACACTACATGGCCAAAAGTATGTGGATTCCAATTCAAATGAGTAGATTCAACTACTTCAACCACACCGTTGCTGACAGGTGTATAAAATCAGGCACAAAGCCATGCAATCTCCACGGACGAGCATTGGCAGTAGAATGGCCCTTACTGAAGAGCTCAGTGACTTTCGATATGGCACCGTTACAGGATGCCACCTTTACAACAAGTCAGTTCGTCAAATTTCTGCCCTGCTAGAGCTGCCCCAGTTAACTGTAAGTGCTATTATTGTGAATAGGAAACGTCTAAGAGTAACAACGGCTCAGCCACGAAGTGGTAGGCCGCACAAGCTCACAGAACGGGAATGCTGAGTGCTGAAGCGCATAGCGTGTAAAAATCGTATGTCATCCATTGCAACACTCACTACAGAGTTCCAAACTGCCTCTAGAAGCAAAGTAAGCACAATAACGGTTTGTCGGGAGTTTCATGAAATGGGTTTCCACGGCCGAGGAGCCGCACACAAGCCTAAGATCACCATGAGCAATGCCAAGCATCGGCTGGAGTGGTGTAAAACTCACAGACATTGGACTCTGGAGCAGTGGAAACTCGTTCTCTGGAGTGATGATTCACACTTCACCATCTGGCAATTTGACAGATTAATCTGGGTTTGGTGGATGCCAGGAGAATGCTACCTGCCCGAATGCATAGTGCCAACTGTAAAGTTTGGTGGATGAGGTATAATGGTCTGGGTCTGTTTTTAATGGTTCGGGCTAGACCCCTTAGTTCCAGTGAATGGAAATATTAACGCTAAAGCATACAATGACATTCTGACTTTGTGGCAACAATTTGGGGAAGGCCCTTTCCTGTTTTAGCATGACAATGCCCCTGTGCACAATGCAAAGTCCATACAGAAGTGGTTTGTCAAGATCAGTGTGGAAGAACTTGACTAGCCTGCACAGAGCCCTGACCTCAACCCCACCTAAAACCTTTGGGATTAATTGGAATGCCGACTGTGAGCCAGGCCTAGTCGCCCAACATCACTAATGCTCATGGCTGAATGGAAATAAGTCCCCGCAGCAATGTTCCAGCACCTAGTGGAAAGCCTTCCCAGAAGAGTGGATGCTGTTATAGCAGCAAAGAGGGGGACCAACTCCATATTTCCATGATTTTAGAATGAGTCCATATACTTTTGCCATGTAGTGTATCTTGGAATGCAGAAGTAAAGCACAGAGTTGCATGGTTAAGATACACTACCGTTCAAATGTTTGGGGTCACCTAGAAATGTCCTTGTTTGAAAGAAAAGTGCTTTTTTTGTCCATTAAAATAACATCAAATTGATCAGAAATAGAGTGTAGACATGGTTAATGTTGTAAATGACTATTGTAGCTGGAAACGGCTGATTTTTAAAAGGAATATCTACATATGCGTACAGAGGCCCATTATCAGCAACCATCACTCCTGTGTTCCAATGGCACGTTGTGTTAGCTAATCCAAGTTTATAATTTTAAAAAGGCTAATTGATCATTAGAAAACCCTTTTTGCAATTATGTTAGCACAGCTGAAAATGTTCACCCTCATTAAAGAAGCAATAAAACTGGCTTTCTTCAGACTAGTTGAGTATCTGGAACATCAGCATTTGTGGGTTCGATTACAGGCTCAAAATGGACAGAATCAAAGTACTTTCTTCTGAAACTCTTCAGTCTATTCTTGTTCTGAGAAATGAAGGCTATTCCATATCAGAAATTGCGTACAGCGCTGTGTACTACTCCCTTCACAGAACAGCGCAAAATGCACAACTGAGCAAGAGGACAGTACATTAGAATGTCTAGTTTGAGAAATAGACGCCTCACAAGTCCTCAACTGGCAGCTTCATTAAACAGTACCCGCAAAACACCAGTCTCAATGTCAACAGTGAAGAGGAGACTCTGGGATGCTGGCCTTCTAGGCAGAGTTGCAAAGAAAAAGTAATATCTCAGACTGGCCAATAATCTTTTATTTTTAAGATAGGCAAAAGAACAGACACTAGACAGAGGAAGATGTGGGGGGAAAAAAAGTGTTATGGACAGACTAATCTAAGTTTGAGGTGTTCGGATGACAAAGAACATTTGTGAGACCCAGAAAAAATGAAACGATGCTGGAGGAGTGCTTGACACCATCTGTCAAGCATGGAGGCAATATGATGGTCTGGGGGTGCTTTGGTGGTGGTAAAGTGGGAGATTTGTACAGGGTAAAAGGGATCTTGAAGAAGTCAGGCCATCGCTCCATTTTGCAATGTCCTGTGGACGATGCTTAATTGGAGCCAATTTCCTCCTACAACAGGACAATGACCCAAAGCACAGCTCCAAACTATGCAAGAACTATTTAGGGAAGAAGCGGTCAGCTGGTATTCTGTCTTTAATGGAGTGGCCAGCAGTCACCGGATCTCAACCCTATTGAGCTGTTGTGGAAGCAGCTTGACCGTATGGTACGTAAGAAGTGCCCATCAAGCCAATCCAACTCGTGGGAGGTGCTTCAGGAAGCATGGGGTGAAATGTCTTCAGATTAGCTCAACAAATTAACAACTAGAATGCCAAAGGTCTGCAAGGCTGTAATTGCTGCAAATGGAGGATTATTTGACGAAAGTTTGAAAGATACAATTATTATTTAAATTAAAAATCATTATTTATAACCTTGTCAATGTCTTGACTATATTTCCTATTCATTTTGCAACTCATTTCATGTATGTTTCATGGAAAACAAGGACATTTCTAAGTGACCCCAAACTTTTGAACGGTAGTGTATATTGGCTCGGAGAGAACATTGAACCGGGGAGGATTGTGGGTGATGTAGGCCCTTCCCTTTGCTCACCTTCATTGTGTTGAGCTCTCCTCCTTTCATCTCTGGGTGTCCGTGGGCCATCCATTTTCCTACAGACAAAAATAAATAGAACATATCACCCGTTTTCAAAACCTGGGAGTCCTCTGTCCACCTCCATACAAACAGGTGCAAACAGCTAGTTAAATGTTTCTAACTCTTCAGACCAAAAGAAAAAAATCTTCAGACTACAGCGCTCCACGCAACTAATCCAGTGCAGGAATCCCCCACCAGAACCACTATCTCAAAGCACCTGACCCTTTTACAATTACACACCACTCAGGCACCAGAGCCGTACTCTGCAGGGGGGCCGCCCTGCACCGCCGTGGGCAGCCGTGCTGATCTGAAGCAGTCGTATGGGGCAGCATATGAGGTAATAACACCACCTTGGTGCTGACAGCGAGACGCAGTGACTGGAATTACTGTATTACCGACTGTCTGACGACCATCTGGACAGGCAGATTTCTTGGAGGTGTCTGTGTCCTTCCCTGCTATACCCCGGAGACAGTCTAAGGCGCGGGCTTCATTATAATCCTAAATTACGATGTTGTCGCATTGGTGTCCAGAGTATGGCTAATGACAACTGTTTTTCCTATATGTGTCTTCCCCGTGGTATTCTTTAATTAAGTTCCCCATACGTGACAGCCAGATGAGCTCATGAAGGCACTGGGGACGAGATGCGCAGGGCCGTGACAGTATACTAATACAATTCGACAGCACTTACTTTGACAAAGCTTTATCCGTCTAATGAATTGTGTCATAAATTAAACCAAAATGGCTGGTGTTCACACAGTGCCCTTACCTTTTTCGCATCTAATGAGTAAAAGCAATTAAAAGCAAGCTAAAACAAAGGGGGCTGTTTTTACTTTAACCTAGCTATTCAAGGTCTTACAGAACTGAACAGAAACACAACTCGTTGCAATACTGCATCAGGACTACCATCAAAGAGTACACACACACACACTTTCCAATGCCAAATGTAGCTCAATCACATCAAGGGTCTAACATAATCACCAGGGAATTGTACTAAAGGTAATGAATGGGGAATAGGGAGCTGGTGTGATTGTTCCTTCTTCTTTGTGGTATATGATCTAGGCCTAATTTGATTGGTTTATTGGTTGCAGTGGGAGGGGATGTGGAAGTTGTCCTCACCAGTTTAAACCGTCATGTTGCAGCATCTCGGTTTCGTCTCTGCGAACGGCAGGTAAGCGGTGGAAGTTTTCATTTAATTTCATTTATTTGCACAGATCAAATATGTTCAGTCATGGATTAGTTTATGCGTTGTTGATGAAAGAATAAATGACAAATTACACAAATTATCACACACAAGAAAAACATATGGAAAGGGGGAATAGAATGGCAAAACACAGGAAAAACAAGCCCTCCCTAGACAACAGCACACACTGCAGTGGTATCCAGCCCTTTAAGGCTGTACATTTAACAGTGAAGTAGATAAAAGCTTTACTGGTAGCCAAAGAGAACTGGGGAATCACTGCAGCCCAAAACTAGAACTAGACATACAACGAACGTCCCACACAAAAGCCCCAAGAAGCCTAAAGAACTTGGGAAGAGTCTAGATCAGTCTTAATAGCAAACCCATACCCCAACACCTTACTGCGTGCAAATTGATGACCATCCCCTTTACCTACAGCTACACTGCTCAAAAAAATAAAAAGGAACACGTAAACAACCATGTAACTCCAAGTCAATCACACTTCTGTGAAATCAAACTGCCCACTTAGGAAGCAACACTGATTGACAATAAATGTCACATGCTGTTGTGCAAATGGAATAGACAACAGGTGGAAATTATAGGCAATTAGCAAGACACCCCCAATAAAGGAGTGGTTCTGCAGGTGGTGACCACAGACCACTTCTCAGTTCCTATGCTTCCTGGCTGATGTTTTGGTCACTTTTGAATGCTGGCGGTGCTTTCACTCTAGTGGTAGCATGAGACGGAGTCTACAACCCACACAAGTGGCTCAGGTAGTGCAGCTCATCCAGGATGGCACATCAATGCGAGCTGTGGCAAGAAGGTTTGCAGTGTCTGTCAGCGTAGTGTCCAGAGCATGGAGGCGCTACCAGGAGACAGGCCAGTACATCAGGAGATGTGGAGGAGGCCGTAGGAGGGCAACAACCCAGCAGCAGGACCGCTACCTCCGCCTTTGTGCAAGGAGGAGCACTGCCAGAGCCCTGCAAAATGACCTCCAGCAGGCCACAAATGTGCATGTCTGCTCAAACGGTCAGAAACAGACTACGTGAGGGTGGTATGAGGGCCCGACGTCCACAGGTGGGGATTGTGCTTACAGCCCAACACCATGCAGGACGTTTGGCATTTGCCAGAGAACACCAAGATTGGCAAATTCGCCACTGGCGCCGTGCTCTTCACAGATGAAAGCAGGTTCACACTGAGCACATGTGACAGACGTAACAAGAGTCTGGAGACGCCGTGGAGAACATTCTGCTGCCTGCAACATCCTCCAGCATGACCGGTTTGGCGGTGGGTCAGTCATGGTGTGGGGTGGCATTTCTTTGGGGGGCCGCACAGCCCTCCATGTGCTTGCCAGAGGTAGCCTGACTGCCATTAGGTACCGAGATGAGATCCTCAGACCGCTTGTGAGACCATATGCTGGTGCGGTTGGCCCTGGGTTCCTCCTAATGCAAGACAATGCTAGACCTCATGTGGCTGGAGTGTGTCAGCAGTTCCTGCAAGAGGAAGGCATTGATGCTATGGACTGGCCCGCCCGTTCCCCACACCTGAATCCAATTGAGCACATCTGGGACATCATATCTCGCTCCATCCACCAACGCCACGTTGCACCACAGACTGTCTAGGAGTTGGCGGATGCTTTAGTCCAGGTCTGGGAGGAGATCCCTCAGGCCATCTGCCCAGGCGTTGTAGGGAGGTCATACAGGCACGTGGAGGCCACACACACTACTGAGCCTCATTTTGACTTGTTTTAAAGGACATTACATTAAAATTGGATGAGCCTGTAGTGTGGTTTTCCACTTTAATTTTGAGTGTGACTCCAAATCCAGACCTCCATGGGTTGATAAATTTGATTTCCATTGATAATTTGTGTGATTTTGTTGTCAGCACATTCAACCATGCAAAGAAAAAAGTATTTAATAAGAATATTTCATTCATTCAGATCTAGGATGTGTTATTTTAGTGTTCCCTTTATTTTTTTGAGCAGTGTATATTGTAACATGTATTCCCCCCCCAGAATATAAGAAGCTCCATGTTGCTCTTCAGGCCTGAGAATAAGAGCTCATCACATACAGGCAGGGAAATGGCAAGGCAAGGGATATCCACTCAGTCCAACACAAATTAGATTTGAGAGGATCATGTGTTCGTTCTGGACGGCAAAACAAGCATGGCATTATGTCAAATTTTAAAAAAAACACTTTGGAACCATTCTTCCAATCCATTTCCCTTATGTGCAGAACCCTTGAAACAATCTCATAACAAAAAACACACAACTCCTTATTTTATATTCAAACACTTGCCTGGCAATCCCCCTTCTAGATAATATGTTAGTTTATGGGCATGTTTACAATTTACTCATAGCCCTTGGATCTGGGCATGCAGTATGTCTTCATAGAAAAATAAGCACATTGAAATTACATTTCCTAAATTAACCAGAACACTAATGTCAAATTAATTCACTGACACAAATATCATTAATCATCCATTTGGCATGAGAGATTATTTAGATTTTCAGCATGGATTAACCAGAGTTAACAGTTTGGTTTTTGATTCAGTGTACTCATTCAGAGTGTTTTGAGGAAAATGGCTTCATCACATGATAATGATATTGATGATTGTGAAAGAGATAAACAAAATTAGGAAGTAGACAAGGAAGGGGGAAACCAGGGCAACAAGGACAGGGACACAACGATCGTGTGATGACATCATCTATCCCACAAGAACAGCAAAGTGTTCAAGGAAACGACACACACACACGCAGTGCTGTCTGACCCAGGTCCAGGTCACGCTCTTGCTCAACCTAAATCTATGTGAAAGTGAATAGGGGGTGCAGTGCGACTATACTTTCAGTTTTTGGAGAGAATAGTCAATATACTACTTTTTCAATATTCTATCAGTGACTTAGTTTTTCAGTCTAACTGATACATCTCAGACTCAAGCAAACCAACTCTTAGATGTTCTAGAAAAATCCTGTCAAATGACTTAACAGGTCATTACTGATGAAAGGTTGAAATTACCACATAACACCTAAGCGTATAGGCTAGTTCCTACTTGGAAAACATGTCTGACATGCTTGTGGTAGATGAACTCAAGGACGGCATAGGTAGGTTTTTGACTACTTAACATCTGGAGTGGCTCAGACTACTGTGTGCATGGGCTCTCCTTTCAGAGTCCCTCTAATATGAGGGACATAGGAGGAGAGGAAGAAGCGGTGTGGTAGATACTCACTCAGGGTAGGGGTGTGTGCGCGGGGCTATGGTTCGCTGTGTGCCTGTCTGCAAGACGTCAGGAGGGGTCATCATCACGTAGAACTGACCTGTGGGAGAAGAGATGACATGGGAACGAGAGAGAGAGAGACAGACATGGGGCAGGTTGGAGACTTCAGTGACAAAGTCTTGAGGAGAATTTGCTGAGTGACACTGGACTCTAGCACTGAGACAAACCTTGTGGCTGAGGGGATGAACAGTTAATCTCTCTCAGTCAGCACTGTGTCAGGGTACTCAAATGTCAATTTGATAAGTGGTCATTCTTCTTTATGTCTGGACTTGAACCAAAAACGAGGGACAGTATTTTGCCCTCAGAAGACTGCTAGCCTAGCGTTAGAAGTAGAGGTAGTGCTGACTCACCCCCAGCCTGTGTGGGGTCGGAGGTGGTCTGCACAGACACAGTGCCGTCGCTCACAGCCGTAGCTGGGAAGTAGGCGAAGCGCGTCTCCCCTCCCAGCGTATCTCCCACGGGGCTACCCCCATTACTGAAAGGGTTCTGGATCACAGCCTGACAGGGGACAAGGTGGGAAGGGTTAGCAGGCCCTACTGACAACTAACTTACGACATGGATATTACTTGATAACAATTCATTACAACAAGTGACATATATATATAAATAAATGTAAGTGTCCTGATTCTTGCACAACAACAATACACAGATAACTTGTATAACGATCAATAGTTTGATACTACTGAAATATGTCAGGCTCCCTAGCCATTAGGAACTGTGTTATTGTAAAGGGTGACAGTAGTGGCCTCGGTTCCTGGTGTTCTGGTACCTACCTGGGCCACTGCTTGAGGAGCGCCGGGGAAGGCGGCCGTGGAGACCACGCTAACCGGCCCTCCCCCGTCATCTCTCCCCTCCAGCTGCTGGTCAGTTACCTGGACAACACGGTAAGTCACCTGGGGAAGAGAGGGAGACAGAGAAACCAGAGTCATTAATTCTACAACAAAGAGCATGGGATGCCTTCTAGCCTGACCACTGTCATTTTAATGTCACTGGGTTTTCAGTACTTGCAGGTTGTTTACGTCATATTGAGGTTCACACCCTAGGCTATAGTATTTAAACCCTTGCACATTGAAAGATACTGCTAGGCCTACAATTGATCTACACACCCAACGTATGCTTATATGGCAGAATGTGTCTAATTCAATATAAAAACAGCTTCAAAATAATCTGCATTTGTACCCCTTCATCGTGTGACTCACCTCCTGACTAACATGTGACACCAGCCGCATGCCAATCCAGGAAGGGGATTGGAGTCACATGATCACTCACACTAACTGTGTTTACTCCAACTGAGCAGCGAAAGGACCAGCTCTATCTAGCTTCATCCTTCACCCCCCAAAAAATAAAAAGGGTTTATGTGAAGATATAACATTCACTGTGACAGCCCACAAAAGAGCAGACAATTAACAAACCAATCTGACATCCAAACCTGTAGGCCTATATCAGTGTCCTGGCCGGTTCTGCTGTCTGGGTTCAAAGCGAACGAACAAAAGGCTCTCAATTCAACGGAGAGGTTAGTGTTGAATTACAGGGTTATTCAGGGTTTTCCATTGTGTGATGCGGTTGATTCTCTAATGGAGGGATGGGCAGCACCAGTCCACGGGGGCCTGATTGGGTGTCCAGCCCCAGTTAACACACCGGACTCCAATAATCAACTAATCATGATTGTCGGTTCAGAATGCAATTAGTTTAAAATAACCTGTGTTTGCTAGTGATGGGGGGAAAGTATGACACCATTCTGGCTCCTGGGGACCAGAGTTGCCCATCCCTGCTCTAGTGTGAGTGATGCAGTAAACTGACCTCATACCGTAAAAACAGACCTATGTGAATTCAGCTAGTTAAAGGTTTCTTAAAAATAAAAAAAACTGTTCAGGAGACACCCACCTGACCACCCTCAGAGCGGAACTGGTACTGAATGTTGTGGTCCGCGAATGCCTGGGCCTGCTGAATGCTGCCTATGGTAACAGCAGTCTGCTCCCCTTCCCCGTCTCCTGAGAGAGGGACAGTGGAATGAGAGGATCGATAGAAGGATGGAAGAGAAAATGAACACTCAGATATCCTTTGATGAGAAATGAGTGAGGCAAGGAGTATTATTGCAAAAAAAGCTAGGCCTACAAACATTTGACACTTAAGCACGTGTTTTCGGTCTGTTCTTTGGTCGGTTTTTAAAGCAGCAGGTTTTTCAAGAGGATGCCTGAAATGTCAGTACTTTGGAATGTATGAAAGAGTCAGAATGGCGAAGTTACGCACAATGGCACACATGCATCCGAAACGCATACATCCCACCATAAATTCTTACCTTCTAATTGGACGACCTCCTCCTCTTGTTTGTCGTGACTAGGAAGACATGAACAAAGGAAACATTCTAAATATAGGCACGCAAGGTCTAGCTGACAAGGTTAATATAGAGTGGGGGATGGCAGTGGAGTGCAGATGTTAGTGACTTGGCTAACTGCCAACAGTGTTGGGAAAAGTACTCAATTGTCATACAGTAAAAGTAAAGATACCTTAATAGAAAATGACTCAAGTAAAAGTCATCCAGTAAAATAATACTCGAGTAAAAGTCTAAAAAAAATGTGGTTTTAAAAATATGTTCGTTTCAAAAGTAAATGTGATTGCTAAAATATACTTAAGTATCAAAAATAAAAGTGAAAGAATACATCATTTGAAATGTCTTATATTAAGCAAACTAGACGGCACCGTTTTAAAAAAGAATTACAAAAATCATAATATTTACAGATAGCAGGGGGTATATTCCAATAGTCAGACATCATTAACAAACAGAGCATTTAGAGATGCCAGTATTTTTACTTAAGTACTTCACACCACTGCTTCCCCTCTTACATCAGCGTCATTAAAAGGCACGGTCATCGCCTCCTCAAGCAATGTGTGACTGGGGCAAGGGCCGATGTAGAAATCGCCCTGTCATTTCCTGGTTGCTAAAATTCTTCTTCGCTCAATTTGAATAGCGCAGGGAATCATTGTGTAGGGAATCTATTTTTTTTAAATTAATTAATAAAAAAATATCGCTGTAAAATATATTTTCAATAACAAAACAACGTGGCTGTTTGAAGTTGGTGGACTAAACCAATTAAAACAGTTTCCACCATCGTCTATGCAATCTTGAATCCTTGGGAGGTAACCACCATGGCCTACAGTATGCTCGCCAGCATCCCTGTGACATCGGACAGCACTAACCTCCTCAGAGTTGCGGGAAAATTTGATGCTGTGTAAGGGGGTGAGTTGTTTATATTCAACTAGCCTCCCACATGGGTGAGATATTCTACATTTAGTATGTTAAATGCTTCAAGAATCAAATGGGCAGTGTTTTCTTATATTCATCTAGCAGTGGTGACCGCTGCAAAAAACATGATTATATATACATTTATATATATATATATTTTAAACACAAAGCATAACAAACATTAGGAACAGCTAAGGTGTCGAAAGCGTTCCACAGGGATGTTGGCCCATGTTGACTCCAATGCGTCCCACAGTTGTGTCAATTTGGCTAGATGTCCTTTGGGTGGTAGACCATTCTCGATTCTGACGGGAAACTGTTTAGCATGAAAACCCCAGCAGTGTTGCAGTTCTTGACACAAACTTGTACGCCTGGCATCTACCATACCCCTTTCAAAGGCACTTACATCTTTTGACTTGCCCAATCATTCTCCGAATAGCAGACGTACACAATGTCTCAACTGTATTAATGCTTAAAAATCATTCTTTAACCTGTCTCCTCCCCTTCATCTACACTGATTGAAGTGGATTTAACATGTGACATCAATAAGGGATCATAGCTGTCACCTGGATTTACCTGGTAAGTCTATGTCATGGAAAGAACAGGTGTATACTCATATACTAGTGGTGAACGTTGAAACGTTTACACAAAGTTGGGATCATTTAAATGACATCCCTAACTGAAAAACTGTTGGTTTTTTCTCTTTGTTTTCCCCTCCACATAATTCAAATCCCAGTGCAGTTATCAAAAAACATGATTTCCCCTGTTATAGCCTAACTACACGATAGACAAAAAAAAGTTGTATAATTTAAATAAAAACAGGGAGGAAGAGGCAAACTTTAGGCTACTTTGGTGAATTTGTGAGGCATGCAAGACAAGACATTGCGAGATGCAGATTACCAAGAGATCATATAGGCACGGCCCCATCCTCTCTCTTGGGCGCTGCCCTGCCTGCGCTTTCTCTTGGCTAATGATGTAAGCGTGTGTTCAGTCTTCGGTCTGGTGCATGTAGAAGAGCCGAGCCTATTCATTTTGTCTCAAAGGCCCTAATATGGAATTACAGTAGGCTACAGGTAGCCGGTATCAATTAACCCTGAAAGCGCCTTGGCTAGAGCATGTTTGTTTGTCTTTTAGGGTAGGCTACACTACGGCTTATTGAAATGCTGACACGAAATCTTCTCTGGTGATATGAAGCGGGACTAACGTCCATCACTAGGCAACCAGAACTGTAAATCAAATCATATAGACCACACTCTGCTAAAAAAAAAGTACTTTAACATTTGTTAAATACCGTGGCTTAACAAGACATTTAGTAGAAAGAAAACACATCTAGCTACCCTACCATAGCAAACTGCATTAAAAAAAAAACATCAGTAGATTAAATCAGCAAAGTTTGTTATCCGGGTAAAAATACAGATAATTCTATGCCAGAGCAGAATTCTACTGTCTGAAATGGTAGGCCTACAGACGCTTCTGATGAGTCACTTTTTCTAATTCTGCAAAAAGTACATTGTTGCTATCGACACGCTGCTGTAACTGAGTTCTACGTCTGTAAAGGGTTGCGGTAGATATAACTATACCCGGCCGTAGCGGTCATACATACATACAGTGGTTGCTCCACTAAAAGTTTTGCCATTATGCTGCGGGACTTTTTGGTTTAGTACGGTACCCTGCGTCACCAGTTCATTGCTCCAGACCAGCAAGGGGGAGTTAGAGCACTGATTATGCTTTTGGGTCCTACAGTGTCTCTGACAATGAATGGGCAACATAAACCTAAATAGA
This sequence comes from Oncorhynchus nerka, assembly GCF_034236695.1. Classification (NCBI taxonomy): domain Eukaryota; kingdom Metazoa; phylum Chordata; class Actinopteri; order Salmoniformes; family Salmonidae; genus Oncorhynchus; species Oncorhynchus nerka. The sequence continues at coordinate 23,324,118 of NC_088398.1, read as the reverse complement.
AACTGATAATTGTGCAAGACTTCAGTATTACTTGCTAAAACTGTTGTTCCAATAAGGTTAGGATTATTTTGCTCTTACTGTAGCCTACTTCCGACTGGTCACTACATAGCAGTGCATATGTTGCTACAGATGCTGGTTCAATACCTGTGCCGGCCTCGACTGGGAGACCCATGAGATGACTGTAGGTTTTTGGTTTCTCACCCTCTAAAAAAAGAAATAAAGCATTCCAAATAACAAACTGGCTTTATTTACAAATTAGTAACAATGTCTCACCCCATGTTCAAGAACAGACCTTTTCCTCGCTTGTCATTTGAAAAATGAAATCTCCAAAATAGTTATTTAAACAAAGCGACTAATATTATTATGAATTTAGAATAATATAAAAGCCCCTTGGATATAATCACATATCTATTATTAACTCTGTTATTAGCAGGACAATATATATTGGTCATGCTCCCGAGTGGCGCACAATGGGATTGCCTTGCAGTTCTCCAGCTGTATCCACTGAAAGCGCGCAAGGTTCAAGGCACGAGGGCAGGGGGCACAGGAAGGGCCGCAGAGCCGGGCACAGAAGACGGACCTAGCCCATGGGGAAGGGAGGACCCCCACCCCGCCACACTGGGTAGCACAGAGCAACACAAAGGGGCATTGCACTAATAATGGTGCTGACTACGGAAACATTTCCGCTGTTCTTACATTTACATTACATTTAAGTCATTTAGCAGACGCTCTTATCCAGAGCGACTTACAAATTGGTGCATTCACCTTATGACATCCAGTGGAGCAGCCACTTTACAATAGTACATCTAAATCTTTTAAGGGGGGGGTGAGAAGGATTACTTTATCCTATCCTAGGTATTCCTTAAAGAGGTGGGGTTTCTGGTGTCTCCGGAAGGTGGTGATTGACTCCGCTGTCCTGGCGTCGTGAGGGAGTTTGTTCCACCATTGGGGGGCCAGAGCAGCGAACAGTTTTGACTGGGCTGAGCGGGAACTGTACTTCCTCAGTGGTAGGGAGGCGAGCAGGCCAGAGGTGGATGATCATTAATAAAATAAAAATACTCTTTCAAAATGCAATGTTAACTTTGTCATTTGTTTTGGATACATAACTATGGGGGAAAAAACATCACTGAATTACAGAAATATCCTCCAATCCTCTATGGAATTATTGGTGGAGAGTCAGGTCATATTGTTTTTAATCTACTATAGGTGACATGAGTCTCACTAGCATTGAGTAATGTTCTGTTAAAAGTGGTGTCTTATTAAAATAGCATATTGAAGTTAGAAGCAATAGCCTACAACTACTTAAGCACCATTTCGCGCTGCTCCGAGACAAGCATGGGGACTGGTCTTGATAAATTAATGAGATTTTTATTTTTGACTGAATCTCCGTATGGGTATTGGTTAGACTACAATTAGGATGTAGAAATGTTATGCTCTTAGTGTAACCTTTATTTAACTAGGCAGCCAGTTAAGAACAAATCATTTTTTTTTTTTACAAGGACAGCCTAATTCCTTTGTCCCCGTCGGGGAATTGAACCCCGGTCTCCCCCACGACATGAAGATTCTTTAGCTAAATAGCCCAGTACTGTAGCCTACTCCCAACCATCATGTTGTACAGCGCCATATTTTCCATTCCATCCTACAGGAAACCCAGGAGGTGTTTTGTTTTTCTTGGAATAGAAGCATCATAATATGAATGTTTGTAAACAATTGTTGGATAAATTACTTGTGTCATGCACAAAGTAGATGTTCTAACAGACTTGCCAAAACTATAGGTTGTCAACAAGAAATTTGTGGAGTGGTTGAAAAACGAGTTTTAATGACTCCAACCTAAGTGTATGTAAACTTCCGACTTCAACTGTATGTCGGAAGTTTACATACAAGTTTTAATGACTCATGACCACTCCACAAATTTCTTGTTAACAAACTATAGTTTTGGCATGACACAAGTAATTTTTCCAACAGTGTTTACAGATTATTTCACTTATAATTCACCGTATCACAATTCCAGTGGGTCAGAAGTTTACAAACACTAAGTTGACTGTGCCTTTAAACAGCTTGGAAATATATAGAAAATTATGTCATGGCTTAAGGAAGATTCTGATCGGCAAATTGAAGTCATTTGAGACCATCGGAGGTGTACCTGTGAATGTATTTCAAGGCCTACCTTCAAACTCTTTGCCTCTTTGCTTGACATCATGGGAAAATCAAAAGAAATCAGCCAAGACCTCAGAACAAAAATTGTAGACCTCCACAAGACTGCTCCCAAATATGAACCAATTTCCAAATGCCTGAAGGTACCACGTTCATCTGTACAAACAATAGTACGCAAGTATAAACACCATGGGACTATGCAGCCGTCATATCACTCAGGAAGGAGACGCATTTTGTCTCCTAGAGATGAACGTACTTTGGTGTGAAAAGTGCAAATCAATCCCTGAACAACAGCAAAGGACCTTGTGAAGATGCTGGAGGAAACAGGTACAAAACTATCTATATCCACAGTAAAACGAATCCTATACTGACATAACCTGAAAGGCCACTCAGCAAGGAAGAAGCCACTGCTCCAAAACCGCCATAAAAAGCCAGACTATGGTTTGCAACTGCACATGGGGACAAAGATCGTACTTTTTGGAGAAATGTCCTCTGGCCTGATGAAACAAAAATAGAACTCTTTGGCTAGAATGGCCATCATTATGTTTGGAGGAAAAAGGGGGAGACTTGCAAGCCGAAGAACACCATCCCAACCGTGAAGCATCGGGGCGGCAGCATCATGTTGTGGGGGTGCTTTGCTGCAGGAGGGACTGGTGCACTTCACAAAAGAGATAGCATCATGAGGAAAGAAAATTGTGGATATATTGAAGCAGCATTTCAAGACATCAGTCAGAAAGTTCATGCTTGGTCACAAATGGGTCTACCAAATGGACAATGACCCCAAGCATACCTCCAAATGTGTAGCAAAATAGCTTAAGGACAACCAAGTCAAGGTATTGGAATGGCCATCACAAAACCCTGACCTCAATCCTATAGAAGATTTGTGGGCAGAAGTGAAAAAGCGTGTGCGAGCAAGGAGACCTACAAAACTGGCTCAGTTACACCAGCTCTGTCAGGAGGAATGGGCCAAAATTCACCCAACGTATTGTGGGAAGCTTGTGGAAGGCTACCCGAAACGTTTGACCTAAATTAATTTAAATGCAATGTTTCCAAATACTAATTTAAATGCAATGTTACCAAATACTAATTGATTGTATGTAAAAATTCTGACCCACTCGGAATGTGATGAAAGAAATAAAAACGGATATAAATCATTCTCTACTATTATTCTGATATTTGACATTCTTAAAATAAAGTGGTGATCCTGTGGCGAAATCTGCTCGGAGCCTTTACCGTGCACTGCCACTTTAAGAGCGCATGAGCAGTAAGGAAGGAGGCGATAAAGAGAGTTCGTTCAGCTCTTTGGGGAGGAGCTATTGGGTGGCGCGACAGTTTGATTGTGTGTGCTGTGCTGCAGAGGTGTTTTGTTTTCAGCGTTTGTAGTTTATAATGTAGTTAACTCAATCATCGGTGTGATCGCTTTAGATCGTGGTTGTTTTTGTTTGGGACCGCGCCCGTTATGGATCGCATGGATTCGTAGCAACATTGTTGCGAAGCTTTAACATACAAACCAACAAACCATCGGACAGTCAGACGGTACACGGCAGGCCTGAAGACCACAGCTAAGATTTCTCTTTTTCTCTCTATTTCTCTTCCCTCTCGTTCCAGTGCTTTACCCTGCAACAGACTCTCTATTTTTCAAATGCACTTCCCCTTGAAGTTCATTAGAGCTGGACTATTATTGCCCTGCCAGAAGTATTTTGATGGACATTTTAGTTAAAAGGGGGTTGCTTGCAAGTTGTGCATTGTTATGTGAACTGTATTGAGGTGAGGTGTACTAATGACATGTGGCCGAGAAGACTGGACATTTTTAAGGCCTTTGTTGTGTCGATGAACACCCCCCATTCATACCCTCTGCACTCACCCACTAGAAAATAATACAGATTATTGCAAATCCTATGTTGATGACTGGGTTCGTTCTTGTATGAAGTTGCTGTTGAATTGCTCTGCCATTATTAGTATTAGTATTATTGTATGAGGTATTCTTGTTTGGGTTACCCCTGTGCTGTGATGTGGGTTTTATATGGTGTGTATTCTCTTTTCTCTCCACTGGCTATCTGGTAAACAGGCTACACTCTAGGCAGTCTCTTCTGCTGATGTGTGTGGGTCTGGTAGTGGTACTCTCTCTATTCTACTCTTTTCCTTTCGGCATGGTTAATACCTGCCTGGCGCCCGAACAAAATCTTTCTATACCCCTCTCAAATAAATACCGCTACAGAATTGGCGCCCGAACAGGGACTTGAAGAGAAACACCCATGACACCATCCACACAAGGTTGAATCATGTCTTTTGTTGGAACCCCATACTGTGTCAATGTGGACACACCTGATGGTAATCATGTTCGGGATTCTTTCATTGTGGAAGGACTCGATGAACTAATGGAGTTGGATAGCACTGCCCCTAATCCCCAGGCTTCTGGCTCACCTATAACATCTCCACCATTACCCTCCCCTCAAACCCTTCCGGTTACCCTGTCCAGAGAGACTGGGAGAGGTGTCTCTGTGATCATTGGACAACTGGAACATCAATGGACACACACCAATCATAGTTTGACAATGCAGGAGAATGCCATTCGCAAACTCAGTGAATGTGTGGAGGCTCATCAGACAGATGTGCAGAGGAGGTTGGATTACCTTCCCTGTCAAATGGAGGAAAACCAACAACAAATTGTTCAGAGACAGAAATATTTACAAGATTCTCTGAAGCAGGATATTCAAGGAAAACTGCACCGGTTCAAAACACAAATGGAAACTAACCATCATCAAGTCATAATCTTTCTTGAGGAGGAACAAAAACAGAGAGCAGAGGAGTCAAGCCTCTGTTGTGAAGGGAGTGTGTTCTTATCTGAAGGAAGTTATGGAGGACATGAAGAACTCTCTCACAGGGGAACTACGATTTTTGATTGAAAAGACTCAAAAGGACACCGTTAATGAGATGAAAAAAGCACAGAAGGCCACAGACCTTCAACTGGAAGGGCTGCACCAGGAGGTAATGCAGTGCTTTTCCCTTCTGGACAAATCTTCTGCACCTCCCTCAGGTTTTACCTCTGCCACTGGCTTGGCCAGTAAGGGAATAGGAACAGGTAGTACTACAAAAAACCCTCTGAAGATACTGTTAAACAACAGAACTCCCTCTGCCACTGTCATGCCTCCTATAGAGCGCTCCATCCCTATCAAAATACTTTTCCCCACTTTTGGCAGTCCAGAAGATGATGTTGATCCACTGTTTTTTTTTATCTAAGTGTAATGATTTTCTTTCTATCCGGCCCCTTACTGACTTGGAGGTTCTTGCCACCCTCCGCAGTGTTCTCCATGGTACAGGAAGAGACTGGTGGGAGATAGCCCGTGAACATGTGTCAACCTGGGAGGAGTTTCAAAAAATATTCCTCTTAGCCTTCCTCTCAGAGGACTATGGGGATGAACTGGCGGAACGTGTTCGTAACAGAGTCCAGGGGGAAGCAGAGCCAATACGGGACTTTGCCTTCTCCTATCGAGTTCTATGTAGGAGATGGAAGGCTGACATTACTGAGCAGGAGATGGTCAAACTCCTTCTTAAGAACATGGTTCCCCGCCTTGCTAGTCAACTTCGAGAACGTGTGCAAAATGTGGATGATCTGGTGCGTCTTGGGACTCAGTTTGAGAAGGACTGGAAGCACCACCTCCAAACTAAAAACACCGTTCCCTCATCCCAGTATACCCATAACTCTCCTGGGGCTAAACCGTCTCAGATATTTGTACCCAAGATCCAGGACAAAAGTCCAGTTATGTGTTGGAGGTGTAAAGTCCAACATCCTCCAGATTCTTGCCCGCTCTATGTCCAGCATCAGGATTCAGGAAAAGGTCAGAAAGGACCGAAGACTGAAAGTCTACACAGGCGTGGTGGCTTGCATACAATTGGGTCAGCCTTAATGCCCACCATGAAGCCTTTAGACAGCACAGCTAGTGGTCTTATTCCTATTCCGCAACAACTATTGGTTCCTCTGACTGTTAGGAACTGGAGAGGGAAGGCCATAATCGACACAGGGGCATCTTACACCCTGATGCAAGAGGCCCTGTGGCAGAACATGGCATTACCTCATGAGGAGCTACGAACATGGGAGGAGGGACCATTGTACTTGGCCAATGGAGAACCTACCACCCCCTTGGGCTGGATTAGTATAATAATAAAACTGCATGGTGAGACTATTAACCTTCCTGTGGCAATACTTGCAGATTCAAGCCTTGCATTTGCTGTAGTCCTTGGCCTAGACTTCCTGTTCTTCAGTGGACTGACCATCTCTATGTCCGAACCCTCCTATCGGCTACACTCTGACTATTCCCAGCCTCATCCATTTCAACCTGGTAATGCACTGATTTCAGGTTGGAGCCTGCTACATTATGCAAGGTCCGGACAAGGTCAAGTCAGAGACAGAGAAAATATAAAGAGACAAAGACAAAAACATGTTCCACTAGTGAAGTCTGAGAACCCAACTATCACCCTGATTGCCGCCGTACCCCCCCTTCTATCCGAGAGCAAAAGCAAACCGGATGCTGATTTCTACATCAAGCAAGCGGTGGAACAGGCATGTCTATCGGATGATGAAAGGTGGCAGCTCTCCCAGATGTTGGACGTGAACAGTGAGGTCTGTACTCTTACACTCGGCCGTACAACCGTCTTCAAACACAAAATCTATACCCGGCATGAGGTCCCCATTAAGCAGCGTCCCTACAGGCTGTCCCCCGCCAAACTGGAAATTCTCAATGAACAGCTCAAAAGCATGTTGGAGAATGGAATTGTGGAACCTTCTTTTCCGGATGGGCTTCTCCGGTTGTCCTGATTCCTAAGAAAGATGGTGGATATCGATTCTGTGTGGACTACAGGAAGCCGAATGCCATAACAGAAAGTGATGCCTACCCTCTACCAAACATAAATGACATACTGGAATCTCTGGCAGGAGCATCCATCTTTAGTAATCTGGATCTGAACAGTGGCTATTGGCAGGTGTCAATGGATCCCGCTAGTCAGGACAAGACTGCCTTTGTCACCCCTGCTGGTTTGTACTCCTTCAAAGTCATGCCTTTTGGTTTGAAGAATGCTCCAGCAACCTTCCAACGGTTGATGGAGACTGTCCTGGGAGAACTGAGGGGTAGAAATTGTCTCGTGTATCTGGATGACATCATAATCTACTCCTCCTCTGTTGCGGATCATCTGCAAGACATTCAGTCCGTCTTCGACAGACTAAAGGCTGCAGGTTTGACCTTGAACTTGAAGAAGTGTCGTTTCTGTCTGCCAGAACTCAAGTTCCTTGGTCATGTGGTTAATGCTGAAGGTATCCATGCAGATCCAGCCAAAGTTGCAGCTGTGCAGGAATTCCCAATTCCCACATCCCTCAAGGCTGTTCAGCGGTTTCTGGGTATGGCTGGATGGTACCACAGGTTTGTGCCTGATTTTTCAAAGGTAGCTGAACCCCTCAACCACCTTAAGAAGAAAGGTGTGAAATTCCAATGGACCCCTGCATGCCAAAGTGCATTTGAAGCACTCAAAAACAGTCTAATTACTCCTCCAGTGCTTGGACATCCTAACCTGAATGCTCATTTCATTGTGTACACGGATGCAAGTCAAACAGGACTTGGAGCAGTCTTGGCTCAACAAACAGGACTTGGAACAGAAGAAGTTCTTGCCTATGCAAGTCGCACCCTTAATTCAGCCGAGAGGAATTATTCAACGACTGAAAGGGAGTGCCTCGCTGTGGTGTGGGCTTTGGAGAAATGGAGCTACTACTTGGAGGCAAAGATCTTCACCGTTGTCACAGACCATGCTGCTCTGCAGTGGGTTCTGGCATCAGGCAAGACCAACAGCCGTCTTATTCGCTGGTCTATCAGACTGCAGAAGTTTGACTTCATCATTGAGTATCGCAAAGGAAAACTGAACGTTGTACCAGATGCCCTTTCTCGGATTACAGAGACTGCCAATGTTTGTCCTCCCTTGTGCAGTACTTATACTACCGCTAAATGTCTGGATGATTCCTTTCCTCTGGATGATGAGAGTGTATGGAGAGCACAGCAGAAGGATGCTGCCATCATGGCGATCCACAAGAGTCTGTCTGAAGAAGACTCCAAGAGTCGCTTCAATGATAAGTATAGCATAATTCAGGATAAAGTGTATCGAAAAACTCCGAGAGGAGATGGAATACACAGCCCTCATTATCGCGTCTTCATTCCCTCTACATTGTGTGACCAGATAATCCAAGCTTATCATGCCAATCCCATGAGTGGCCATCTTGGCGTTTTTAAAACTTATCGAAGACTACAAGAGGTGGTTTACTGGCCCGGCATGTGGGTTGATACCCGGAAGTTTGTACGGCAGTGTGAAGTCTGCCAGAAATACAAACCAGACATTGGCCGACCTGCCGGGAAAATGCAGCAGACCGTGGTGAACCATCCAAATGAAATGTTGGGAATTGACCTCATGGGACCTTTTCCTCCCAGCCGGGGGACCCGGAATGAATTTTTATTGGTGGTAGTGGACAACTACACACACTGGGTGGAGTTGTTTCCCCTCCGCAAAGCTACTGCATCAGCCATTGCTCTAATTCTGCGAAGGGAGGTTTTTACCAGATTTGGAATTCCAGACCAAATCCTCTCTGACCGAGGTCCACAGTTCATATCAGGAATCTACAAAGAGCTCTGTACCTACTGGGGTGTAATTGCCAAGTTGACCACAGCCTATCATCCTCAGACCAACCTGACCGAGAGGGTAAACCGAACCCTGAAGGGGATGATTGCTTCATTCGTGGGGGATCAGCACACAAGGTGGGATCAGCATCTCCCTGAATTTCGCTTTGCACTGAACTCTGCCGTGCAGGAGACTTCTGGGGTCACTCCCGCCGAACTCCACCTGGGAAGACCACTAAAGGTCCGATGGACAGGGTCTTGCAAAGTTCAAATGTTTCACCTGACTGCCCAGCGTTTGATGCCGTACAACACCACCACACCTTGCTAGCCAGAGTGGAGGCCAGCAAAACCAAAGCCAAACAACGACAGCTGAGAAACTATGACAAACATAGACGAGACGTGTGTTTTCCACCCCAGTCTCGTGTCTGGATACGTTCCCATCATCTGTCAAAGGCATCTAAGAAGTTCACTGCCAAGCTAGCTTCGAGATGGAAAGGTCCATACCGTGTAGTGCAGCAGTTGGGACCAGTGAACTACTTGGTCTGTTTGGAGGACACTGGGGAAGATGTCAGGACAGTGCATGTTGTTGACCTAAAGCCCTGCTACCCTACGGCAGAAGAGCTGGATCGCAGGCAAAAGCAACACCTGCAGGACCTCTTCGTGGAGGACTCTGATGAGGAGGACTTCCCTGGTTTTGTGTAGCAGGAACATGAACCTGTCAAAGCCTGCATCCTCTCTGTTTCTACAGGCATTGTTTTTCATGGGGGAGGAGTGTGGCGAAATCTGCTCGGAGCCTTCACCGTGCACTGCCACTTTAAGAGCGCATGAGCAGTAAGGAAGGAGGCGATAAAGAGAGTTCGTTCAGCTCTTTGGGGAGGAGCTATTGGGTGGCGCGACAGTTTGATTGTGTGTGTGCTGTGCTGCAGAGGTGTTTTGTTTTCAGCGTTTGTAGTTTATAATGTAGTTAACTCAATCATCGGTGTGATCGCTTTAGATCGTGGTTGTTTTTGTTTGGGACCGCGCCCGTTATGGATCGCATGGATTCGTAGCAACATTGTTGCGAAGCTTTAACATACAAACCAACAAACCATCGGACAGTCAGACGGTACACGGCAGGCCTGAAGACCACAGCTAAGATTTCTCTTTTTCTCTCTATTTCTCTTCCCTCTCGTTCCAGTGCTTTACCCTGCAACAGACTCTCTATTTTTCAAATGCACTTCCCCTTGAAGTTCATTAGAGCTGGACTATTATTGCCCTGCCAGAAGTATTTTGATGGACATTTTAGTTAAAAGGGGGTTGCTTGCAAGTTGTGCATTGTTATGTGAACTGTATTGAGGTGAGGTGTACTAATGACATGTGGCCGAGAAGACTGGACATTTTTAAGGCCTTTGTTGTGTCGATGAACACCCCCCCCATTCATACCCTCTGCACTCACCCACTAGAAAATAATACAGATTATTGCAAATCCTATGTTGATGACTGGGTTCGTTCTTGTATGAAGTTGCTGTTGAATTGCTCTGCCATTATTAGTATTAGTATTATTGTATGAGGTATTCTTGTTTGGGTTACCCCTGTGCTGTGATGTGGGTTTTATATGGTGTGTATTCTATTTTCTCTCCACTGGCTATCTGGTAAACAGGCTACACTCTAGGCAGTCTCTTCTGCTGATGTGTGTGGGTCTGGTAGTGGTACTCTCTCTATTCTACTCTTTTCCTTTCTCTTTTCCTAACTGACCTAAAACTGGATTTTTTACTAGGATTAAATGTCAGGAATTGTGAAAAATTGTGTTTTAATGTATTTGGCTAAGGTGTATGTAAACCGGACTTCAACTGTGTGTAATAATATATTAGTACCAGTCAAACGTTTGGACACCTACTCATTCCAGGGTTTCTCTTTATTTGTACTATTTTCTACATTGTAGAATAATAGTGAAGACATCAAAACTATGAAATAACACATATGGAATCATGTAACCAAAAAAAAGTGTTAGATTAAAATAGATTTCTAATTTGAGATTCTTCAAAGTAGCCACCCTTTGCTTCCTGGAAGCTGAAAATGTCCCAGTTCTTCCCTGGCTTGCATACTTTTACATGTCACCCATTGAGCACGTTTGGGATGCTCTGGATCTACATGTACAATGGCATGTTCCAGTGAAGAGGTGTGAGACAAGGTACTGACTGGTTCTGATCATCGTCCCTACCTTTTAAGGTATCTGTATTCCCAGTCATGTGAAACCCATAGATTAGGATCTAATGAATTTATTTCAATTGACCAATGTCCTGACCAAATTCACATAGAATTGTACATTATACAATCACTTTGAAAGCAAGTCTATGAAGCAGCAGGTCTGTTCTATGTGTGCCATTTCTATGCGTCCTGGTCTTAAAATGTAGTTTTTGAGTCTTACTTTCGGTTTTGTACACCTGCTTCAAACAGCTGAAAATACAATGTTTGGTTATGGAAAAATATATTTCACTGCGGTTTAGATGGTACAATGATTCTCTACACCATAACGTTCGTTGCAGAGCGATTTCTACGTTCAAAAATGAATGTAGTAACTACATTATAGCTGTAAGCGAACAACTTTGTATATCTAACTAACGAACTAACTAACGTTATCTAGCAAGCTAACGAATGTTCAGTGTTCAGTGTTTTGTCGAAACTGATAGCCCTAGCTAGCTAGGTAACGTTAGTTTAGTTAGCTGCCTAGCGTTACTATTAGCAAGATTTAGATTACTTACCTAATACTGTAAATTATCTACCGTAGATAACCGTGTTTGCATGAAATGCTGCAATCGTTTTCTATACTGTAACCATTTTCTAATTGGATTTGCTAGCTTAGCTGCCCAAAAATATGACTAAAATAAACCACTTTATAGTATCTAGTTTATACTACACATAATCAAGCTGTTCTCTAGAAAATGGAGGCCAGGCCTTCGCTTGCTAGAGACGTCCATACATGATGGAGAGGAAGTGGCGGGCATTGTATTACCTTGTCGCGGTGTCCAGACTCTGTTCGAGGTGCATATCCATCAGGGTTGGAATAAAATGTGATATTCAGTGACACGGACGCGTAGATGGAAGTGCTGATCACGGGAACAAACACTCGGGTCATGTGAGAGAGACAGTCCAAGACACGTGAGGCATAGATCGGACTCGAAGTTAAAATGGAGACCGCTGCCGCTGGCTGGGGTTTATGTCGCTCTCGAAGCCTTCGTTTTCACGGGTTCACTCGCGCTACTCGCACTGCTAAATTGAGTCTGTGTCGTCGGGATAGCAACTTGGACTGTTGGAATTGTTTCGTTGCAAGGTTATGGCACAGTAATTCGTCGAGTAATTTCGGTAATTGTTTTCTCACGCTCGGTTTTTTCCTCCTCTCAAAACCTCTGCAGTAAACCAGCGTCCGTCGTGTCTCACAAAATATGGAGTGGACTATTAGTGTTAGCGAATTTAATTCCCCGCCCTGCGTCTATTTTTGTTCAACTTTTGGTCTTGGAAGAGGAGTATGTAGAAATGTGTTTTATAAACAGTAGGCTACTCTGCAATGTTGATTTGATGTACCCATGTTTGACCCATGTCAACCTTCTCCATTATATCCATTGCGTGCCAACATTTTATTATTATTACATTACAATTACAACTCTGATAATTTTGTCCTGTCTACATTCATGTCTGATATTTACACCAAAGATGGTTTCGAAACTGTTCGGAGTACAAATCAAGCTCATGTGACATGTGATGCTGTTGATCACGTTGGTTTACTCAGGTGAGAGCTGAGATCGAATCCGGGTTTTTGCTTTAACCCCATGACTACCCTGTCAAATAAAAGTGATATACGATAACAAACGGCACCATTTTGTAAACATTGAATCAATAAAATAAAAATTGTGTGCAAAGTCTACCTACATTTTTAAAAAAGTGGTTGATTATACAATTTAAATAGCTAAATTAAGAGGATATGTGTAGGAGGTTCTTCTTCCACTGATATTTTCTATTGAACCACCAAGGAACATGTTTCATATTTGATATGATTTAATACAACTTTTTAGATTGGGTGAGCATGATAATTTTCTTGACAACTTCCCTAAATATGATCTACAGTAGCTCGGTCGGTTGTAGGAGTTTGCCAGGGATTACCGACTTGGGCCCGGTTTCCAAAAAAGCATCTTAAGGCTAAGTTAATTTTAGAACCATAAGATCCCATTGTTCTAACAATGACATTTAATACCACCTTGCACAATCTTGCATGCATCTAGCTGATATAGGGTGTAATCATTAGTCCAACAGTTGCAAACAACATTTTCTATTGGACAACTTCAGGTATTTTAAGAAATGTTTTTCAACAGAATCGGTGGAATGAATACACCCCTAATCAGGTATAAACATAGTTCACTTTCATAGCAGCCAGGTTGTAATCCTTCTTGCATCTATGCGCTCTCCTCCACTCACCTTGTCCCATTGCTTGTGGACTTCAATGCACAACACATCAGCTCAGCTGTATGTGACCAGGCGAAAAAACCTTTCCAAGCCAAATCGCATCACACATTCTACATCATTGTCACCATATCAGCTAAAGTAACGTCATAGCTAATAGGACTAAGGCGTTAGTAAACCCTCTACAAACATGCAGTAATGTTACAGTATACAGTCAGTCAGCAGTTACACCAGCGGGCCCCGGTGGCAATACATTAGTAATACCAAAAGCTTACCTTGACTTGGAAGAGTTCCAGTGTTGTGTTGGAAAGTCATAGCCAGCTAGCTAACATAGTATCCTTCTGTTTGAGCAGGGTGTTTTAGTAGGCTAAACTTGCTAGCTAAGAAGGTGAAACTGAAAGTGAAAAATAAATTTCTCTCTTGCTTCTCCTTCATTTTGGAAGAAATTAATTTCTTTAAAAATGTTCAACTATTGTCTTTCTCTTTGAGTCAACTATTCACATTTTATACACTGCAGTGCTAGCGAGCTGTATCTTATGCTTTAAATACTGGATTAATTATCTGATCCTTTGATTGGGTGGACAACGTGTCAGTTCATTCTGCAAAAACTCTGATACGCTGGAGGACGTCCTCCGGAAGTTATGATTACCGTGTAAGTCTATGGAAGGGGGTGAGAACCATGAGCCTCCTAGGTTTTGTATTGAAGTCAATGTACCCAGAGGAGGGCGGAAGCTAGCTGTCCTCTGGCTACACCATGGCGCTACCCTACAGAGTACTGTTGAGGCTACTGTAGACCTTTGCAAAATGGTGTGTTTTAATCAATTATTTGGTGACGTGATTATATTTAGTTTAGTTATATTTAACAAGGATAACTTTTAAAATGTTAGAACATTTACATTTTTATGAAATTCACTGAGGAGAATGGTCCTTCTCTTGCTTCTCTGATGAGCCTCTGCTAAAGATAATCTTGAGATTAGCTGAATATGATGTTTGAACCAGACTAACGGTTCTCATCGGTGGAAGGAAGAGTGGACCAAAGCGCAGCATGGAAAGTGCTCATGATATTTATTTTCAAGAAACACACAAAAAAAATAATAATAATAATAAACGAAAGCAAACAGTCTCGTCAGGCACAGACACTAAACAGAAAACAACACCACACAAAACCCAAGTGGAAAATTACAATTTATGTATTATCCCCAATCAGAGACAACGATAGACAGCAGCCTCTGATTGGGAACCAGACTGGCAAAACAACAAAGACATAGAAAACATAGATTTTCCCACCCGAGTCACACCCTGACCTAACCAAACATAGAGAATAAATAAGGATCTCTAAGGTCAGGGCGTGACACAGACTTATATTCCCATAAATGATTACAAAAACAAACCATTTTTAAAGTAACTAGGCAAGCCAGTTAAGAACAAATTCTTAATTACAATGACGGCCTACCGAGGAACCATGGGTTAACTGACAGGTTTTTACCTTGTCGGCTCAGGGATTTTATCCAGCAACCTTTTGGTTACTGGCCCAACACTCTAACCACTAAGAAACCTGGTGCACAAGAACAATGAAGTATTTTTTAACCCTATCCACTTTATATTGGCCGAGTGTTTGTTTTCATAATCTTACATAGCTGCTGCCACTCGCTGTTTATTATCTATGCATAGTCACTTTACCCCTACCTACATGTAAACTCAGCAAAAAAAGAAACTTCATTTTTTCAGGACCCTTTCTTTCAAAGATAATTTGTAAAAATCCAAATAACTTCACAGATCTTCATTGTAAAGGGGTTAAACAGTGTTTCCCATGCTTGTTCAATGAACCATAAACAATTAATGAACATGCACATGTGGAGCGGTCATTAAGACACTAACAGCTTACAGATGGTAGGCAATTAAGGTCACAGTTATGACAACTTAGGACACTAAAGAGGCCTTTCTACTGACTCTGAAAAACACCAAAAGAAACAACACCAGCACAGGATCGGCACATCCGAAAATCACACCTGCGGGACAGGTACAGGATGACAACAACAATTGCCCGAGTTACACCAGGAACACACAATCCCTCCATTAGTGCTCAGACTGTCCGTAATAGGCTGAGAGAGGCTGGACTGAGGGCTTGTAGGCCTGTTATAAGGCAGGTCCTCACCAGATCTCACCGGGCAACAATGTCGCCTATGGGCACAAATCCACCGTTGCTGGAGCAGACAGGACTGGAAAAAAGTGCTCTTCACTGACGAGTTGAGGTCTTGTCTCACCAGGGGTGATGGTCAGATTCACATTTATCGTCGAAGGAATGAGCGTTACACCAAGGCCTGTACTCTGGAGCGGGATCGATTTGGATGTAGAGTGTCCGTCATGGTCTGGGGCGGTGTGTCACAGCATCATCGGACTGAGCTTGTCATTGCAGGCAATCTTAACGCTGTGCGTTACAGGGAAGACATCCTCCTCCCTCATGTGGTACCCTTTTTGCAGGCTCATCCTGACATGACCTGCCTTGGTGTAATGCATGACAATGCCGCCAGCCATACTACTCGTTCTGTGCGTGATTTCCTGCAAGACAGGAATGTCAGTGTTCTGCCATTGCCAGCGAAGAGCCCGGAACTCCATCCCATTGAGCACGTCTGGGACCTGTTGGATCGGAGGGTGAGGGCTAGGGCCATTCCCCCCCAGAAATGTCTTGGAACTTGCAGGTGCCTTGGTGGAAGAGTGGGGTAACATCTCACAGCAAGATCTGTCAAATCTGGTGCAGTCCACGAGGAGGACATGCACTGCAGTACTTAATGCAGCTGGTGGCCACACCAGATGCTGACTGTTACTTTTGATTTTCACCCCACTTTGTTCAGGAACACATTATAGCTTTTCTGTTAGTCACATGTCTGTGGAATTTGTTTAGTTTATGTCTCAGTTGTTGAATCTTGTTATGTTCATACAAATATTTACACATGTTAAGTTTGCTGAAAATAAACGCAGTTGACAGAGAGGACGTTCAATGTAAATAGTCCAGTTGGCCATTTGATTAATCGTTCAGCATTCTTATGGCTTGGGGGTAGAAACTGTTAAGGAGCCTTTTGGATTTAGACTTGGTGCTCCGGTACCGCTTTCAGAGAAAACAGTCTATGACTTGGGTGACTGGAATTTTTGGGGCCTTCCTCTGACGGAAGGCCTGGATGGCAAAAAGTTTGGCCCCAGTGATGTACTGGGCCGTACGCACTACCCTCTGTAGCGCCTTATGGTTGGAGGCCAAGCAGTTGCCATACCAGACGGTGATGCAACCGGGCAGGATGTTCTCAATGGTGCAGCTGTAGAACTTTTCGTGGCTCTGGGGACCCATGACAAATCTTTTCAGTCTCTTGAGGGGGAAAAGGTGTTGTCATGCCCTCTTCACGACTCTCTTGGTGTGTTTGGACCATGACAGTTTGTTGATGATGTGGACACCAAGGAACTTGAAACTCCGCTCGACTGGAGCCCCGTCATTAATGGGGCCCTTCAGCCCTTCTTTTCCTCAAGTCCACAATCAGCTCCTTTGTCTTGCTCACATTGAGGGAGAGGTTGTCCTGGCACCAGACTGCCTGGTCTCTGACCTCCTCCCTGTAGGCTGTCTCATCGTTGTCGGTGATCAGGCCTACCACTGTTGTCTCGTCAACAAACTTAATTATGGTGTTGGAGTCATGCTTGGCCACACAGTCATGGATGAACAGGGAGTACAGGAGGGGACTAAGCCAGCACCCCTGAGGGGCCCCAGTGTTGAGGATCAGCGTGGCATATGTGTTGTTGCCTACCCTTACCACCTGGGGGCAGCCCGTCAGGAAGTACAGGATCCAGTGGCATTGGGAGGTGTTTAGTCCCAGGTTCCTTAGCTTAGTGATGAGCTTTGTGGGCACTTTGGTGTTGAACGCTGAGCTGTAGTCAATGAACAGCATTCTCACATACATGTTCCTTTTGTCCAGGTGGGAAAGGAATGCGATTGAGATTACGTCATCTGTGGATCTGTTGGTGCGGTATGCGAATTGGCGTGCATCTAGGGTTTTTCGGGATGATGGTGTTGATGTGAGTCATGACCAGGCATTCAAAGCACTTCATGGCTACAGACGTGAGTTTTACGGGGTGGTAGTCATTTAGGCAGGTTACCTTCACTTTCTTGGGCACAGGGACTAGGGTGGTCTGCTTGAAACATGTAGATATTACAGACTCGGTCAGGGAGATGTTAAAATGTCTGTGAAGACACTTGCCAGTGATTTTGCGCATGCTCTGAGTACACATCCTGGTAATCCGTCTGGCCCTACGACCTTGTGAATGTTGACTTGTTTAAAGGTCTTGCTCACATTGGCTACGGAGAGCATGATCACACACTTGTCCGGAACAGCTGGTGCTCTCATCCATGCTTCAGTGTTGCTTGCCTCGCATTTAGCTTATCCGGTAGGCTTGCGTCACTGGGCAGCTCACGGCTGGGTTTCCCTTTATAGTTCGTAATAGTTTGCAAGCAGTGCCACATCAGACGAGCGTCAGAGCCAGTGTAGTAGGATTCAATCTTAGTCCTGTATTGATGCTTTGCCTGTTTGATGTTTCGTCTGAGGGCATAGCAGGATTTCTTATATGCATCCGGATTAGTGTCCCGCTCCTTGAAAGCGGCAGCTCTAGCCTTTAGCTCGGTGCAGATACTGCACCGAGTATCTGGTTGGGATATGTACTTAAGGTCACTGTGGGGATGATGTTGTCAATGCACTTATTGCATTGTTGGTTAAGGGGCCTTGTAAGCATTTCACGGTAAGGTTGTATTTGGTGAAAATACATTTAATTTTTTTTACATAAATATTTGTTTTCACCTCACATAAGCAGTTTATAAAGATTAGCTACTCCTTTAATTACACAATGAACTTTACCCTAGTTGACCGAAGAGCGGAACACATTTCCTGGGCTTTGTGTCCAACTGAAATAGCAGGAGCACCAGCTTGTTCTCTGTGATTGGTTACAGGTCACTTTTGCTGACAGTCTTCATGTTCACATAATTTAATTGGTTCCAACAATGGGCGGTCTCGTTTAGACCCGCCTTCTTTCTTTCAATGGAATCACGAAAATCGTTCCGACCTTTCGTGCGTTACCGTTCTCCTATCAGCAGGATATTATGCTGGCAGTACGATCGCGGGTTTTCTTTTTCAAAATAACAGTCCCACTGCAAAGACATACTAAACTTCGATTTTTCTTTAGCATTTGCAACCCACTCTGAAACAAATTATTGATAATTTGACGTATTTTATTTGTAATATTGGATTATTTATACCAGTATGTTGAAAGATATTGTGTAGGCTATATATATTTAAAGAAATACACTTTTAATAAAATACAAACATATCTTATTGGAAATCCTCAATAGAGTCCGCAAAACTTGAATGGATCTTGTGCTGGGCAACTGGTTTAATACAGAGTAACTCCTTACTTCACCCACTAATTTCACTGCAAAGCAATACACGGTATATGGGATACTTATTGGCTTGTAGAGAGAAAACTTGTCTACCTGTCTCAACTAAAGTGGGGTGGGAAATACTCAGTATGGTCTCTACTAACCAAATATGTGTGGTTTTTCAGGGGGACTGCTGCTGGCTGAGAATTAAGTCCTGCTGGGTATTTACAACACAGTCCCACTCCAAAACAAAGCATAATATCTTCTTAATAGAAACCCTACTGAGTATTTCTCACCCCACTTTAACTGAAACGGGTAAAAAATGTATCTCTATGAGCCAATATGTAACCCACGTACAGTCTATTACAGTGTCTTGCTATTGGGGAGGGACACATACCAGTGTCAATTTTGTGTTTTTTCCATTATTGGTCTAAATATAAATAATTTTAAAACATATTTGGGATATGTTTTCATAAATTTGTCATTGCATTTTCTTGTTGTCACAATAGAAGTGGCTATTGATTGCAATTCAATCCGTTTTGAATGAGTTATTCACATTGCAACGTTTTGAAATACGTGCTTTTATTTGAAAGGTTTCATCATTGCCATACCTAGTGACGTTATCATTTGTGCTGCTAGCAGAATTACTAGTCTCCTGCTTCTTGGGTGAAGGTTCGTTGTGGTGACTCGGTAACTAGCTACTGTTCATTGCTGAACCGAAGAATCGCTAACAATGTCGCGGGTTCTTGTTGGAGTTAAACGTGTAATTGACTATGCTGTCAAGGTAGCTACTTCCCCACTGTCTTGTATTTAAAAGCAATTCAACATTTCACGTGCAGAATTTCCATTCGCGACTTCCTATGGCTATGGTAGCTAGCTAACGTAAGGTGGGTAGATGGATGAAGGGTTAGTTTAGCAAGCTAGCGTTCATTGTTTGAATGTCAAGTCTGTTCAACTAACAACCATAACTGCAATGAAAATACCAAGGTCATTACAGGGTTATCTAGGTAACAGTTAAGTTTAATTTGTCTAGAGTTTGCTACTTCTAGAATTGGTAAATCGATGATCGACTGTCAAAATGTAAAAAGAAAGCTTACGATGTATTGCTGCTAATTCGTATTGCACATATTAAGCTACATGTATAATCCTCATTCAGGCTTCATCACAATGATTTAAAAACATAATCAACTAGGTGTCACAGCATCAGAACAGTTAGATAGGCCTGGCTTGGATAGTGATAGCCTGCTATCAGATAGTTCCAAGGTAAAATATATATATATTTTGTAAAGGAAGCCTAGCACCATATCTATTACCAGTTATTTCATACTACAGTCTGAGCACTCTTGCTTCAGCTGCATCCAACTAGATCCCTGAAGCTGTCTCCATGCACTCCGTTAACTATGTTTGTACCCTTCCCTGTCCCATATGCTGCCCCAACTCTTATCAGCCAGAGGAAGGGATTTGATGAGAGAGACACAGTCTTTGCCAGTCATGTATTATGAGGTGACTAATGTATACGGGATGGGCTTATTGACAGAATTTTGGTGTTTTAAAAGGTTTAATTACAATGGCCTGTAAAATACTATTGGGTTAGTGGTAGGCTTTCAAAAGTGTTCCAGAATTGGTTTGACTGCCTCACAAATGAAATTGGAAAGCTCAGAGCACACCTACATTGAGCCCACAGCAACTATTTATAAGTGCCCAAGACTGCACCGTATCCACACACTCAACTCTGGCACATTGACGGCATGCACTTCATGTCTCCAGGCTCTGCCTTTGTCTGTTTAGTTGTTTGTCTGTCTTTCTCTGACACTTCTGAGTGACTATCCAGTAGTCACTTATGTTCAGTAGGGCATACCATAGCAAAGCTCTTTGAAACTGAATTGGCATTTCTTATTGGAGTTCCGGTAGTCCCACTGTTTTTCAGTCTGTTTTTTTCTTCTGTTTGGTGCCTAATGAAGACAACCCTGCTCTCTCCCTTAGATCCGTGTGAAGCCCGATCACAGCGGGGTGGTGACAGATGGCGTCAAGCACTCCATGAACCCCTTCTGTGAGATCGCCGTGGAGGAGGCCGTCAAACTCAAGGAGAAGAAGTTCATCAAAGAGGTGGTGGCCGTCAGCTGTGGGCCCACGCAAGTAACGGTAAGAGTGACGTGGTGCTCTGGCCTGGCGACGCCATTTTGAAGACGGGCGGACTCAACGGCGCAACAACATTTTCCTTATTCTACATGACATTATACATATCTGTTCTACTCTATTCATTTCTATCTTTACGTCCTGTAGTTTTAGGCTTCATTTCTGTCCGAAACGTTCTGTAGCATTAGGCTAAATCCTCCTTCACAGGCCTTCAATAGCTAACATTTGGAGGGACACTTTGGATCTTGTTTCTTCATTAGGATAGCGGTCATGAGTATGTTTTCATTCTATTGTAAGAAGGATTCTGCCGTTGGTCACCTCCAACTTGACTGTGCTAATAAGTGTATTATTCTGTCATTGTTCTCAGATGGTGTTCTTATATAATTTTGAGAACCCTACCGCTCAAGCGTTTGTATTGTGTGTGTGTATGTGTGTAGGAGACCATCCGTACTGCACTGGCCATGGGGTGTGACCGCGGCATCCACGTGGAGGTCTCAGGAAAAGACTACGAGGCCATGGGACCCCTGCAGATCGCCAAGATCTTTGCTGCCCTGGCCAAGAAGGAGGAGGCCTCACTCGTCATCCTGGGCAAACAGGTCATCCGATGCAATAGATTGTGACACTGCCACACCAATGCCCGTTGACTTTGAAATCGAACCTCATCATCTCATGTAATGCTCACTGATTGTGTTGGTATTTCTTGACAGGCCATTGACGATGACTGTAACCAGACGGGTCAGATGACGGCAGCCTTGTTAGACTGGCCACAGGTCAGTAGTGGTTTCTTCTTGTTGTAATCCTTGTTCTCAGCAGGAATCACTAAACTGATCTCAGAGCATAGAGGGCTTGTTTACTGTTAACTGCTGACTTGGATACCATTTCTGTCCGGAACCGGACCTTTTCTCATGGTCTTTATAAGCATATCGACTTAATGTCAGGTGAAGGGAACAGCTGAACTAGCAGGCCTTAGATTATGTCACTACAGTCAACACAGTCTGCACTGAAAAGTAGACCAAAGGCCAAATAAAGGGCAAAATTAGGGTGTATTTACATGGTTAAACCACCAGATGTCACACTTGGATTGCCTCGTGGCCTACAACGGGTTTACAATTGTCAGGTAGCAAAAACAAAGCCTTTCTATTTAAGTTAATTTGATATTTTCAAATAATATTTAATCTCAATGTGGATTATGACATCCACTAAATGTACGACCTTCCATTCTTGCAGGGCACATTTGCCTCTGAGGTGACCATCGATGGGGAAAAGGTGAAAGTGGTGAGGGAAATCGATGGTGGTCTAGAGACCATCAAAATCAGCATGCCAGCCGTCCTCACAGCAGACCTTCGACTCAACACCCCCAGATACGCCACCCTGCCCAACATCATGGTAATACACACAATGTACATTTCCTCACAGTGTACACACACACACACACACACACACAGCACTTTAATTTCTCATCTCCTTCTCCCTCCACCTACCAGAAAGCCAAGAAGAAGAAGATAGCCAACATGAAGCCAGCGGACCTGGGGGTGGACATGGTGTCGCGGGTGGAGGTGTTGAAGGTGGACGAGCCCCCAACGAGACTGGCCGGAGTGAAGGTGGAGACGGTGGATGACCTGGTTGCCAAACTCAAGGCAAACGGAACAATCTAGAGGCCCCGTGGGAGCCAAAGGGGGAGTGCAGGGTAGACACAGAGGGGTGAGTCTCAAAACCTAAAAACAGTATGACTGTTTGAGATAATATCGGTAACCCATTAGAAAATGTCTGATGGATTCTCAGCATGACGGAGCACTGATTCATTTCACGTTTATGTAACAACTTACCCATGTGAATCATCTGCTTCTTCCACCAAATTGCCTCAACTGTAACACAGACCTTTGCCACAGTGTGCTGTACTTGACCAAGCTTATTGTTTCTGTCTCTAGTTGGCTGTAATATGTAAATTCCCCCGTTCTTTTGCAGGTCTCTGTTTGAGAGATGGAACAAAGTAATTTAGCAAACATGGAGGACTGGTTGCATAAGGCAGAGCCCATCGTCACCCAGCCCTCTGTGTTTAACTCCGACTTCCATGATGGTAGCCTACTGACCTGGAATTAAGGGACACTGAGAAACACTGTCCTATAGGAACCCACACAGCCCAGAGGGTGAAGAAGAGGGCCTGTTGTTATTGTGCAATTTAATTCACATGGTACATCTGTATTATAATTAATGTATCTTCTCTGTGAGTGTAGCTAACTAGTTAAGGAGGACCTAGACTCAAAAAATGGACAAATTCCAAGCCAGTAATGTAAGTCAGTAACTTTCATTCACCCATGTTTCTGTATGTGTTGCACTGTACATTCAAGAGAGTGTCACAATAACATTTTCATCTGTAACATGGACCTTTGAAAATTCTCATGAAACCCTACATTTACACATCTGGTCTATGCAGTTTGAGTTGGATGCCATGTGTAAATAAGAACCCAAAGTTTCAGAGCTGAATGTGCATTCAGGGTGTGTGATATGTCTACTGACTTGGTTTGTATAAAGTTTATATAAATATAATTATTTCTGGGTTGGGTGGCAGTTCCGGTTGAACAGTGTCTCTCAGTAGATGTGGGAAAATGATCAAAAACACACACAAAAGTTGACTTTTTACCATAAGCGCCTCTTCTGTTTAGATCGTACAGGATCCTACCATAACAATAAAGATGTCTTTTTCATATCTGGATCTGCTGTTTTGCAGTGTCATTCTATGTTGCTGTGTTCTGTCTTTCCACATCAGTGTTTTGGTTTTAAGATCGTCTCTTGAGTAGCTAGTACTTGGCAACAACCATCCAGTCACTGACTGTTTGATTATTCCATGTGTAACTCTGTGTTGTTTGTGTCGAACTGCTTTGCTTTATCTTGGCCAGGTCACAGTTGTAAATGAGAACTTGTTTTCAACTGGCCTACCTGGTTAAATAAAGGTGAAATAAAAAAAATAGAGTGCATGTTCTGAACCCCCTAAATCCCTGGGGAAGATGGTACACCATCTTAAGATATAGACCAGACACTTTGGAAAAAGATTGTGTCACATTGATCGATATGGGAATTTGGTTAGCGTCTTTCAGAAAAAGTGTAGTATCGTCAGCCAGCTGGCTTATCTTTACCAGCAATGGAAATACATTGTACAGGACTATTATTTAAAGAATTTGTAAGAAGTTGGGTGATAAATAAAAACATATACAGAGAGGACAGCCTTGCCTAATTCCTCTCTTTAACTCAAATCTAGGTGAGGTGCCATATTTCAATTTGATAGAGCTGTTACCATCTGTATAGAGAGTCTTAATGGCCTTACAGAAAAAATCCCCAAAGACACATTTCTCAAGGGAGTGGAAGAGGAACTGATGCTCTACCGTGTCAAAAGCTTTATAAAAATATAAAAATAATATGAAGCTTTCCTCAGTTATTAGGTCTGAGTAGTCAAGTATGTCTTATACTAGTCTGATATTGTTAGAAATATGTCTGTTCCTGTTGATGTAATTTATATGAATGACTAGAATATTCCACCCTGAAGCCATTTAATCATATGAAATTGATTAGAATCATGTATAACCATAGTTAGCCAGTATAAAAGGAATTGTCTTGTACAACAGACCAGCGCTCTCGTGAATAAACCTTATTGACTATTTTAGCTGGTCCTCCGTCTGTTTCATTTCAATAAGTTTCTTACAAATCCTGATTAGTAGACTGGGTAGTTAATTTAACTGGTTTATGAACATTGAGAACATAATTCTCGTAACAATTTGGTCCTTCGAGCCGGATCTCAATACCTGCCTCTGTCGTCCCAAGGAACTGCTGAAAACCGTGCACGGTCGGATCCAGGGTTTATTTCAGGCCAGTGGTGAACTGGTACACGACAGAGGTGGTGATGAGAACCAACCAACATTGCTTTTCCCCGTCTTCAAGGCAAGGTCGGTAATCTTTATTCACTAATTTGGGGGAATGATTTAAGATATAGGAGACGTTTACTTTGTGTATTAGCAAGGAATCGATTGAGGGAGCAGGTCCTCAATGACCTGAGGTACATGTGTACTACCATAAATAAAAATAGCGAGGAGAGGTGTTATGTTCTGTTAATTACTGATGTCCACTTTAAGGATGGAGCACCCTTGGTCATAATTTGCAAATAAATTTAATGAAAAATCCTACAATGTGATTTTCTGGATTTATTTTCAAATTTTGTCTGTCGTGGTTGGGGTGTGCCTATGATGACAGTTGCAGGCCTCTCTCATCTTTTTGGGTGGGAGAGCTTTCACGGTTTGGTGGCTGACTAAATACTTTTTTGCCCCACTGTATACAAAAGTACGTTGCTTTTCCCAAATAATAGTCATCAATCATCACTATGTAAGGCATTAGAGTATTGCTATGAACTATTGAGCAATCAGTTGTGATGGGTGGGACATTTTTGTTGGAACAAGAACCATCATCGAACTCGTACATAAAATACGATTGGCACATGTGGCATACCAACCAATTCAGTGGCCTTGTGGTTAGTGTCTGCCCTAAGATTGGAAGATTAGGGTTTTGATCCCCAGTCAAGTTATGAAATGCCTCTCTGCTTGGCACTCAGCACTGTGTCCTGTCCATAGGCAGGTTGGCATTTATTGGTCACTAGCTGGCACAGCCACAGTCATAAAATCAGATTTTAAACCCAACCTCACCCACACTGCTAACCCTAATGCTTAACCTTAAATTAAGATCAAAAAAGCCTAATTTTTGTTTTTATAGATTTTTATGAGATAGCCAATTTTTACTTGGCAGCTGGCCCATCTAGTAGAAACTGCTCAGTTCTGCCTCCAGGGCAAGATTCATAACAAATGTCAACCTGCGTCCATAGGGTGTATATGTACTTGTAGACCAAGATGCCTCCCACTATAGAAACAGGCTCCGACAAGGCTTACTTTACTTACATGTGGCATAAGACCTAGATGCACTATTGTAAAGTGGCTGTTCCACTGGATGTCATAAGGTGAAAGCACCAATTTGTAAGTCGCTCTGGATAAGAGCATCTGCTAAATGACTTAAATGTAAATGTAAATGTAAATGTCATGCGCAGTATTGTTCTATGTTATTCTGGTACTAACTAGTTTTGAGTAAATGTGAAGCTCCAGTTCAATTGCTTGTATTCAGAGTCTTTCTTATTACATAAATAAGTACGAAGTGTTAAGACACTACAATGGCGACGAGGATGATTACCTGCAGTGTGCATCATGAATACAGATGGAGTTCGTAGGAAGAGAGGAAGATTTTGACCCTGTAGTACAACAGCTAGCAAGCAGTGAAGACGAGGGGAGAGCTGACGAGAACGAGGCGGCAGATCAAAGACCCGTGGAGCCGGAGGTAAAGAGAATGGCTAGCATCGGGAAAATAGATGTGTTTGATGACACGCAAGAAAACTGGGCAACTTACATTGAACGACTGGAACAGTACTTCATTGCAAACGACATTGCTGATAACAAAAGAGTACCAGCGTTGTTGAGTTTAATTGGCCCAAAAACATACAGTTTGCTAAGAGATCTGACTGCCCCTCTGAAGCCCTCAAATAAAACATTCACAGAGATTGTGGAGATATTGCAAAATCACCTATCACCTAAACCACTCCTCATCGCGGAACGTTTTCGTTTCCACAAGAGAGATCAGAATGAGGGAGAGGGTGTTAGTACATATGTAGCAGTGTTGAAGAAACTGTCTGAACATTGCCAGTTTGGAGAGAACCTAAATGACACATTAAGGGATAGATTTGTTTGTGGACTGAAACATGAACACATTCAAAAACGTTTGCTCACAGAATCAGAGCTCACGTTTGCAAAGGCTGTTGAAATTGCTGTGGCTATGGAAATCGCGACGAAAGATGCATTTGAGTTGCAAAGTAAAAGAAGTACTGACCTGTCACAAATTTCCCTGCACACGTTTTCACGCAGTCGACAGCGCCCCCGTGTGGCCGAAAAATGCAACAGGAGTGACAGAGATGGTCACAGAGCAGAGGACTGCCGTTGCAAAGACGAAATTTGTCACAAATGCAGTAGAAGGGGGCACATTCAAAGAGCATGCAAAGCAAAATTCAGTCACAACAGGAAAACTGAGAAAATTAAAGGGTCTGTGAATGCACTAGCAGAGAACAGTGGCAGTGATTCAGATGAACGATTAATTGGTACGATGGAGTTAAACACAGTGACTTCTCCCAGCAGTAGCATAATATGGGTGACACCAGATATCGAAGGCAAACCCCTCAAAATGGAGCTGGACACAGGATCTGCAGTGTATATAATTTCCACTACTGTCTACAATGAGCACTTTAAGGCTATCAAGCTGAAGAACACAAATGTGTTGCTGAAGACATACTCAGGAGAGAGATTGAGCCCAATGGGGGCGTTGCAGGTCAGAGTGCATTATGGGGGGCAAACACAGCAGTTACAGCTGTATGTGGTGCCTGGAACTGGCCCCCCATTATTTGGCAGGGAATTGCTTTCAAAAATAAAGCTGAATTGGTGTGACTTGAAAATGCTCCACACGTTCCAGTCCAAAGAGAAAGGCACAGACCAAACACTGGAACACTTGCGGAAGAAATACAACACAGTTTTCAGTGATCAGATGGGAACAGTAAAAGGCTTCACAGCAAAACTTGTACTAAGAGATGACGCAACCCCAAAATTCTGCAAAGCCAGATCTGTTCCATACTCCCTGAGACCAAAGGTGGAAGCGGAAATCGATCGCTTGCAGGATACAGGGATCCTGACAAAAGTGGACAGAAGCGAATGGGCCACACCTATAGTTCCTATTGTGAAGAAAGACGGGTCTGTTAGAATGTGTGGGGACTTCAAGGTAACTGTGAATCCAATGTTGCATGTGGACCAATACCCCCTACCACGTCTGGATGACATCTTTGCTGCACTAGCTGGTGGGAAACACTTCAGTAAAATCGATCTGAAACAGGCTTACCTGCAGCTACCGGTTGAAGAGAGTTCCAAACAGTACCTGACAATAAACACACACAAAGGTCTATACAGGTATAACCGCCTGGTTTTTGGCATTGCATCAGCCCCAGCCATTTGGCAACAAACTATTGACCAGATTTTGCAAGGAATCCCAGGAACCCAGTGTATCCTGGATGACATGATCATAACAGGACGCACCGACAAAGAGCACCTGGCTAACCTGGAAGAGGTCCTGAAAAGACTGAAAGAGTATGGTCTACAGGCAAACTTAAAGAAGTGTGAGTTCTTCAAAGACAAGATTGTCTTCTGTGGATATGAGATTGACTGCAATGGATTGCACAAAACACAGGACAAAATCGAGGCAGTGGTACAGTATTGGTACTTCCGGGTTGGAGCGAGCGGTCGCATCCGCACTTCGGTCCGCAGGTAGTATAACTTTTCATTACATTTCATTATAGTACAACGGTTTGATTTGTCTAATCTTATCAATTTCTTCTTAGCTAGCTACATAGCCGTCTTTGTATCAAAGATAATTGCGTAATTATCATATTTCGTCGTCCTAACGTAGTCTACACTGCTATCTGCCCAGCAGCTAGCCGGCTAGCAAACGTCCACCGTCTACCGAATAGCAGCACTGTAGAAACTTTTACACTCAACTGAACGACTTGATTAGTGTAGTGTTAGTGTAGTGTTAGCTAGCTACATAGTTGTCTTTGCTGTCTTCGTATCCAAGATAATTGTGTAGTTTAGAGTGTGTAGTCTTAGAGTGATTATCTTAATTTACCGAGGTTAGCTAGCCAGCTATTTGTCGTCCTTAACGTAGGAGACACTGCTAGCTTAGCCAACAGCTAGCCAACGTCTACCGAATAGAACTTCCGCACTCAACAACCCGGTCGCCTTCCGCTTCGCTCCACAGGTAGTATCACATTTTCATTTCATTTCATTACAGTACAACGGTTTGATTTGTTTGATCGTAGCTAGCTACATAGCTAGCTACATAGCCGTCTTTGTATCAAAGATAATTGTGTAGTCTAGAGCGATTTTCTAGGTTAGCTAGCCAGCTATTGTCGTTCTTTTAACGCAACGTAACGTAATCAACATTGCTAGCTAGCCAGCTAGCCCCCGAATAGCAGGGAATAGCAGCACTGTAGAAGCACTGTAGAAACTGTAGAAACTATTACACTCAACGGAACGACTTGATTAGTGTAGTGTCAACAACGCAGCCACTGCCAGCTAGCCTACAAAGTCAACAACGCAGCCACTGCCAGCTAGCCTACTTCAGCAGTACTGCATCATTTTAATCATTTTAGTCAATAAGATTCTTGCTACGTAAGCTTAACTCTCTGAACATTCGAGACGTGTAGTCCACTTGTCATTCCAATCTCCTTTGCATTAGCGTAGCCTCTTCTGTAGCCTGTCAACTATGTGTCTGTCTATCCCTGTTCTCTCCTCTCTGCACAGACCATACAAACGCTCCACACCGCGTGGCCGCGGCCACCCTAATCTGGTGGTCCCAGCGCGCACGACCCACGTGGAGTTCCAGGTCTCCGGTAGCCTCTGGAACTGCCGATCTGCGGCCAACAAGGCAGAGTTCATCTCAGCCTATGCCTCCCTCCAGTCCCTCGACTTCTTGGCACTGACGGAAACATGGATCACCACAGATAACACTGCTACTCCTACTGCTCTCTCTTCGTCCGCCCACGTGTTCTCGCACACCCCGAGAGCTTCTGGTCAGCGGGGTGGTGGCACCGGGATGGAGCGATCTGGTCGCATCCGCGCTTCGGTCTGCAGGTTGTATAACTTTTTCATTACATTTCATTACATTTCATTATAGTACAACGGTCTGATTTGTCTAATCTTAGCAATTTCCTCTTAGCTAGCTACATAGTCGTCGTTGTATCAAAGATAATTGCGTAATTATCGTATTTCGTCGTCTCCTATCTGTCGTCTCCTATCTGTCCAACACGTTCACCGTCTACCGTAGCACTGTAGTAACTATCACACTCAACTGAACGTCTTGATTAGTGTAGTGTTAGCTAGCTACATAGCTAGCTACATAGTTGTCTTTGCTGTCTTCGTATCCAAGATAATTGTGTAGCTTAGAGTGTGGAGTCTTAGAGTGATAATTGCGTTATTATCGTATTTCGTCGCCCTCCTATCTGCCTAGCAGCTAGCCAGCTAGCATACGTTCACCGGCTACCGTAGCACTGTAGTAACTATCACACTCAACTGAACGACTTGATTAGTGTAGTGTTAGCTAGCTACATAGTTGTCTTTGCTGTCTAAGTATCCAAGATAATTGTGTAGCTTAGAGTGTGGAGTCTTAGAGTGATAATTGCGTTATTTTCGTATTTCGTCGCCCTCCTATCTGCCTAGCAGCTAGCCAGCTAGCATACGTTCACCGGCTACCGTAGCACTGTAGTAACTATCACACTCAACCGAACGACTTGATTAGTGTAGTATTAGATAGCTACATAGTTGTCTTTGCTGTCTTCGTATCCAAGATAATTGTGTAGTTTAGAGTGTGTAGTCTTAGAGTGATTATCTTAATTCACCGAGGTTAGCTAGCCAGCTATTTTGTCGTCCTTAACGTAGGAGACACTCCTAGCTAGCCAATAGCCAGCCAACGTCTACTGAATAGAACTTTCGCATTCCGGTCGCATTCCGCGTCGCTCCACAGGTAGTATCACTTTTTCATTTCATTTCATTACAGTCCCAACGGTGTGATTTGTTTGATCGTAGCTAGCTACATAGCTAGCTACATAGCCGTCTTTGTTTCAAAGATAATTGTGTAGTCTAGAGCGATTTTCTAGGTTAGCTAGCCAGCTATTGTCGTTCTCCTAACGCAACGTAACGTAACCAACACTGCTAGCTAGCCAGCTAGCTCCCGATAAGCAGCATTGTAGAAACTTCACACTCAACGGTACGACTTGATTAGGTAGTGTCAACAACGCAGCTAGCCTACCCCAGCAGTACTCTATCATTTTAATCATTTTAGTCAATTAGATTCTTGCTACGTAAGCTTAACTTTCTGAACATTCGAGACGTGTAGTCCACTTGTCATTCCAATCTCCTCTGCATTAGCGTAGCCTCTTCTCTAGCCTGTCAACTATGTGTCTGTCTATCCCTGTTCTCTCCTCTCTGCACAGACCATACAAACGCTCCACACCGCATGGCCGCAGCCACCCTAATCTGGTGGTCCCAGCGCGCACGACCCACGTGGAGTTCCAGGTCTCCGGTAGCCTCTGGAACTGCCGATCTGCGGCCAACAAGGCAGAGTTCATCTCAGCCTATGCCTCCCTCCAGTCCTCGACTTCTTGGCTCTGACGGAAACATGGATCACCACAGACAACACCGCTACTCCTACTGCTCTCTCTTCGTCCGCCCACGTGCTCTCGCACACCCCGAGAGCTTCTGGTCAGCGGGGTGGTGGCACCGGGATCCTCATCTCTCCCAAGTGGTCATTCTCTCTTTCTCCCCTTACCCATCTGTCTATCGCCTCCTTTGAATTCCATGCTGTCACAGTTACCAGCCCTTTCAAGCTTAACATCCTTATCATTTATCGCCCTCCAGGTTCCCTCGGAGAGTTCATCAATGAGCTTGATGCCTTGATAAGCTCCTTTCCTGAGGACGGCTCACCTCTCACAGTTCTGGGCGACTTTAACCTCCCCACGTCTACCTTTGACTCATTCCTCTCTGCCTCCTTCTTTCCACTCCTCTCCTCTTTTGACCTCACCCTCTCACCTTCCCCCTACTCACAAGGCAGGCAATACGCTCGACCTCATCTTTACTAGATGCTGTTCCTCCACTAACCTCATTGCAACTCCCCTCCAAGTCTCCGACCACTACCTTGTATCCTTTTCCCTCTCGCTCTCATCCAACACTTCCCACACTGCCCCTACTCGGATGGTATCGCGCCGTCCCAACCTTCGCTCTCTCTCCCCCGCTACTCTCTCCTCTTCCATCCTATCATCTCTTCCCTCTGCTCAAACCTTCTCCAACCTATCTCCTGATTCTGCCTCCTCAACCCTCCTCTCCTCCCTTTCTGCATCCTTTGACTCTCTATGTCCCCTATCCTCCAGGCCGGCTCGGTCCTCCCCTCCCGCTCCGTGGCTCGACGACTCATTGCGAGCTCACAGAACAGGGCTCCGGGCAGCCGAGCGGAAATGGAGGAAAAACTTCGCCTCCCTGCGGACCTGACATCCTTTCACTCCCTCCTCTCTACATTTTCCTCTTCTCTCTCTGCTGCTAAAGCCACTTTCTACCACTCTAAATTCCAAGCATCTGCCTCTAACCCTAGGAAGCTCTTTGCCACCTTCTCCTCCCTCTTGAATCCTCCTCTCCCTCCCCCTCCTCCTCTCTGCAGATGACTTCGTCAACCATTTTGAAAAGAAGGTCGACGACATCCGATCCTCGTTTGCTAAGTCAAACGACACCGCTGGTTCTGCTCACACTGCCCTACCCTGTGCTCTGACTGCTTTCTCCCCTCTCTCTCCAGATGACATCTCGCGTCTTGTGACGGCCGGCCGCCCAACAACCTGCCCGCTTGACCCTATCCCCTCCTCTCTTCTCCAGACCATCTCCGGTGACCTTCTCCCTTACCTCACCTCGCTCATCAACTCATCCCTGACCGCTGGCTACGTCCCTCCGTCTTCAAGAGAGCGAGAGTTGCACCCCTTCTGAAAAAACCTACACTCGATCCCTCCGATGTCAACAACTACAGACCAGTATCCCTTCTTTCTTTTCTCTCCAAAACTCTTGAACGTGCCGTCCTTGGCCAGCTCTCCCGCTATCTCTCTCAGAATGACCTTCTTGATCCAAATCAGTCAGGTTTCAAGACTAGTCATTCAACTGAGACTGCTCTTCTCTGTATCACGGAGCGCTCCGCACTGCTAAAGCTAACTCTCTCTCCTCTGCTCTCATCCTTCTAGACCTATCGGCTGCCTTCGATACTGTGAACCATCAGATCCTCCTCTCCACCCTCTCCGAGTTGGGCATCTCCGGCGCGGCCCACGCTTGGATTGCGTCCTACCTGACAGGTCGCTCCTACCAGGTGGCGTGGCGAGAATCCGTCTCCTCACCACGTGCTCTCACCACTGGTGTCCCCAGGGCTCTGTTCTAGGCCCTCTCCTATTCTCGCTATACACCAAGTCACTTGGCTCTGTCATAACCTCACATGGTCTCTCCTATCATTGCTATGCAGACGACACACAATTAATTTTCTCCTTTCCCCCTTCTGACGACCAGGTGGCGAATCGCATCTCTGCATGTCTGGCAGACATATCAGTGTGGATGACGGATCATCACCTCAAGCTGAACCTCGGCAAGACGGAGCTGCTCTTCCTCCCGGGGAAGGACTGCCCGTTCCATGATCTCGCCATCACGGTTGACAACTCCATTGTGTCCTCGTCCCAGAGCGCTAAGAACCTTGGCGTGATCCTGGACAACACCCTGTCGTTCTCAAATAACATCAAGGCGGTGGCCCGTTCCTGTAGGTTCATGCTCTACAACATCCGCAGAGTACGACCCTGCCTCACACAGGAAGCGGCGCAGGTCCTAATCCAGGCACTTGTCATCTCCCGTCTGGATTACTGCAACTCGCTGTTGGCTGGGCTCCCTGCCTGTGCCATTAAACCCTACAACTCATCCAGAACGCCGCAGCCCGTCTGGTGTTCAACCTTCCCAAGTTCTCTCACGTCACCCCGCTCCTCCGCTCTCTCCACTGGCTTCCAGTTGAAGCTCGCATCCGCTACAAGACCATGGTGCTTGCCTACGGAGCTGTGAGGGGAACGGCACCTCAGTACCTCCAGGCTCTGATCAGGCCCTACACCCAAACAAGGGCACTGCGTTCATCCACCTCTGGCCTGCTCGCCTCCCTACCACTGAGGAAGTACAGTTCCCGCTCAGCCCAGTCAAAACTGTTCGCTGCTCTGGCCCCCAATGGTGGAACAAACTCCCTCACGACGCCAGGACAGCGGAGTCAATCACCACCTTCCGGAGACACCTGAAACCCCACCTCTTTAAGGAATACCTAGGATAGGATAAAGTAATCCTTCTCCCCTCCCCCCTTAAAAGACCTAGATGCACTATTGTAAAGTGGCTGTTCCACTGGATGTCATAAGGTGAAAGCACCAATTTGTAAGTCGCTCTGGATAAGAGCGTCTGCTAAATGACTTAAATGTAAATGTAAATCTCTCCCAAGTGGTCATTCTCTCTTTCTCCCCTTACCCATCTGTCTATCGCCTCCTTTGAATTCCATGCTGTCACAGTTACCAGCCCTTTCAAGCTTAACATCCTTATCATTTATCGCCCTCCAGGTTCCCTCGGAGAGTTCATCAATGAGCTTGACGCCTTGATAAGCTCCTTTCCTGAGGACGGCTCACCTCTCACAGTTCTGGGCGACTTTAACCTCCCCACGTCTACCTTTGACTCATTCCTCTCTGCCTCCTTCTTTCCACTCCTCTCCTCTTTTGACCTCACCCTCTCACCTTCCCCCCCTACTCACAAGGCAGGCAATACGCTCGACCTCATCTTTACTAGATGCTGTTCTTCCACTAACCTCATTGCAACTCCCCTCCAAGTCTCCCACCACTACCTTGTATCCTTTTCCCTCTCGCTCTCATCCAACACTTCCCACACTGCCCCTACTCGGATGGTATCGCGCCGTCCCAACCTTCGCTCTCTCTCCCCCGCTACTCTCTCCTCTTCCATCCTATCATCTCTTCCCTCTGCTCAAACCTTCTCCAACCTATCTCCTGATTCTGCCTCCTCAACCCTCCTCTCCTCCCTTTCTGCATCCTTTGAATCTCTATGTCCCCTATCCTCCAGGCCGGCTCGGTCCTCCCCTCCCGCTCCGTGGCTCGACGACTCATTGCGAGCTCACAGAACAGGGCTCCGGGCAGCCGAGCGGAAATGGAGGAAAACTCGCCTCCCTGCGGACCTGGCATCTTTTCACTCCCTCCTCTCTACATTTTCCTCTTCTGTCTCTGCTGCTAAAGCCACTTTCTACCACTCTAAATTCCAAGCATCTGCCTCTAACCCTAGGAAGCTCTTTGCCACCTTCTCCTCCCTCCTGAATCCTCCTCCCCTCCCCCTCCTCCCTCTCTGCAGATGACTTCGTCAACCATTTTGAAAAGAAGGTCGACGACATCCGATCCTCGTTTGCTAAGTCAAACGACACCGCTGGTTCTGCTCACACTGCCCTACCCTGTGCTCTGACCTCTTTCTCCCCTCTCTCCAGATGAAATCTCGCGTCTTGTGACGGCCGGCCGCCCAACAACCTGCCCGCTTGACCCTATCCCCTCCTCTCTTCTCCAGACCATTTCCGGAGACCTTCTCCCTTACCTCACCTCGCTCATCAACTCATCCCTGACCACTGGCTACGTCCCTTCCGTCTTCAAGAGAGCGAGAGTTGCACCCCTTCTGAAAAAACTGACACTCGATCCCTCCGATGTCAACAACTACAGACCAGTATCCCTTCTTTCTTTTCTCTCCAAAACTCTTGAACATGCCGTCCTTGGCCAGCTCTCCCGCTATCTCTCTCAGAATGACCTTCTTGATCCAAATCAGTCAGGTTTCAAGACTAGTCATTCAACTGAGACTGCTCTTCTCTGTATCACGGAGGCGCTCCGCACTGCTAAAGCTAACTCTCTCTCCTCTGCTCTCATCCTTCTAGACCTATCGGCTGCCTTCGATACTGTGAACCATCAGATCCTCCTCTCCACCCTCTCCGAGTTGGGCATCTCCGGCGCGGCCCACGCTTGGATTGCGTCCTACCTGACAGGTCGCTCCTACCAGGTGGCGTGGCGAGAATCTGTCTCCTCACCACGCGCTCTCACCACTGGTGTCCCCCAGGGCTCTGTTCTAGGCCCTCTCCTATTCTCGCTATACACCAAGTCACTTGGCTCTGTCATAACCTCACATGGTCTCTCCTATCATTGCTATGCAGACGACACACAATTCATCTTCTCCTTTCCCCTTCTGATGACCAGGTGGCGAATCGCATCTCTGCATGTCTGGCAGACATATCAGTGTGGATGACGGATCACCACCTCAAGCTGAACCTCGGCAAGACGGAGCTGCTCTTCCTCCCGGGGAAGGACTGCCTGTTCCATGATCTCGCCATCACGGTTGACAACTCCATTGTGTCTTCCTCCCAGAGCGCTAAGAACCTTGGCGTGATCCTGGACAACACCCTGTCGTTCTCAACTAACATCAAGGCGGTGGCCCGTTCCTGTAGGTTCATGCTCTACAACATCCGCAGAGTACGACCCTGCCTCACACAGGAAGCGGCGCAGGTCCTAATCCAGGCACTTGTCATCTCCCGTCTGGATTACTGCAACTCGCTGTTGGCTGGGCTCCCTGCCTGTGCCATTAAACCCCTACAACTCATCCAGAACGCCACAGCCCGTCTGGTGTTCAACCTTCCCAAGTTCTCTCACGTCACCCCGCTCCTCCGCTCTCTCCACTGGCTTCCAGTTGAAGCTCGCATCCGCTACAAGACCATGGTGCTTGCCTACGGAGCTGTGAGGGGAACGGCACCTCAGTACCTCCAGGCTCTGATCAGGCCCTACACCCAAACAAGGGCACTGCGTTCATCCACCTCTGGCCTGCTCGCCTCCCTACCACTGAGGAAGTACAGTTCCCGCTCAGCCCAGTCAAAACTGTTCGCTGCTCTGGCCCCCCAATGGTGGAACAAACTCCCTCACGACGCCAGGACAGCGGAGTCAATCACCACCTTCCGGAGACACCTGAAACCCCACCTCTTTAAGGAATACCTAGGATAGGATAAAGTAATCCTTCTCACCCCCCTTAAAAGATTTAGATGGACTATTGTAAAGTGGCTGTTCCACTGGATGTCATAAGGTGAATGCACCAATTTGTAAGTCGCTCTGGATAAGAGCGTCTGCTAAATGACTTAAATGTAATGTAAATGTACAGGCACCACGACCACAAAATATCACAGAAGTGAGATCTTTCACGGGACTGATCAATTACTACAGAAGATTCCTCCCAAACCTTTCAGCAGTACTCCAGCCTCTAAATCAGCTCCTGGAAAAGAATAGGACATGGCGGTGGACAGAGCAGTGTGAAAATGCATTTCTGGAGGCAAAACGGCTCATAATATCTGAACAGGTCCTGATGCATTACGACCCTGAAATGCCAGTGAAGTTGGCTTGTGATGCGTCCCCTTATGGATTAGGGGCAGTCCTTTCACACACACTGAAAGATGGGTCAGAGAGGCCAGCTGCATTTGCGTCACGAACATTGAATGATGCAGAGAAAAACTACTCACAAATCGACAAAGAAGCACTGGCACTAGTGTGGGGCGTCAAGAAATTCCACGCATACCTATATGGCAAGCGTTTCACACTGGTTACAGATCACCAGCCGTTGCTTTCCATTTTCAGTCCAAAGAAAGGCATTCCGGCAATGACAGCAGCCAGGTTACAGCGATATGCCCTGTTCCTTGCCAGTCATATGTATGACATTGAGTTTAAGCCGTCATCCCTCCACACAAATGCAGATGGATTATCCAGACTGCCGTGTACAAGAGAAAGACAAAGGAGGGTGGATGCAGTGGACATGTTCCATACCGCTCAGCTTGAGGCACTACCAGTCACAAGTACAGTTATCAAACATGAGACAAGGAAAGATGTGACCTTGTCAAAAGTGTACACCTACACCATGTCAGGATGGCCAGCTACTGGCAGAAAGGAGCTGACTCCGTATTTCCAGCGGAGAAACGAAATTACAACGTACCAAGGATGTTTGATGTGGGGAATGAGAGTCATGATACCCCAGAAATGCCAACATCTAGTCTTGCAACTACATGAAGGTCATGTTGGAATTGTCAAAATGAAGCTGCTCGCAAGGAGCCACTTCTGGTGGCCAGGTCTAGACCAACAGATAGAAAATATGGCAAAGAACTGTAGTGGATGTTTGGAAACCCTTCACATGCCTGCTCCTGTCCCAGTCCACCCATGGGAATGGCCCGCAGAGCCATGGCAGAGAATTCATGTGGACTACGCTGGTCCCTTTGAAAAGCACATGTTTCTGGTTATAGTTGATGCCCATTCCAAATGGCCAGAGGTGTTTTGCACTGACTCCTCCACCTCAGCTCAGACGATAGAGTGTCTCAGAACAACGTTTGCACGCTTCGGTTTGCCACTGCAGCTGGTAAGTGACAACGCGCAAGCTTTTGACGAGTTTACAAGATTCATGTCAGTAAATGGAATCAAACACTCAACCTCAGCTCCGTACCACCCTGCCACCAATGGGCTGGCAGAACGCTTTGTGCAAACCCTAAAGCAAGGACTCCGTGCAGCAAAACGAGACGAAGGGACTTTGCAAACAAAACTGGCCAAGTTCCTGGCCTCCTACCGAAACACCCCACATGCCACGACAAATGAAAGCCCAGCCGCACTGATGTTCGGGAGGCCTCTCCGCACACAGCTGGACATCATGAAGCCAAACAGGCGTAATGAAGTGCTGAACAAACAAGCCAAGATGCTCTCCGGTGGCCGGGAGCGCCATCTCCAAACAGGACAGGAAGTGATGGTGCGAGACTACAGAAGAGGAGGGAAATGGACAACAGGGACCGTACACACACAAACGGGACCCAGAACTTACCAGGTTCAAGTGAGCCCAGACATAATGTGGCGGCGTCACATTAACCAAATGCATTCCACGGAAAACAGCACAACAATCGAGAGAGAACAGGCACAGAAAGCTCCTGAGAGTGACACACGGGAACTGTAGAGGACGGTGGGGCAGTAAAGAGACCCCAGGCTGAAAGAAGGGAACGTGTTGATGAAGGTGCTGCTATAGCAGACGCTATAATGGAACAAGCACACACTGAGGATGTTCAGGAGCCTCCAGACAATCCGAGGCGCTACCCAGAACGAAGGCACCGTCCACCAGACAGACTAGACTTATAAACAAACAAACAAAAACTAACCGTTCAAGTTCAAATTAAAAGATGCAAAATAACTACAACAAGTTCTGGGAAATGTTTCAGTTGTGGTTTGGTAAAAGTAACTCTGATTGTATAAGAGAAGGAATGTTATGTTCTGTTAATTACTGATGTCCCCTTTAAGGATGGAGCACCCTTGGTCATGCGCAGTATTGTTCTATGTTATTCTGGTACTAACTAGTTTTGAGTAAATGTGAAGCTCCAGTTCAATTGCTTGTATTCAGAGTCTTTCTTATTACATAAATAAGTACGAAGTGTTAAGACACTACAAGAGGAATGGCCGAAAGGTTATTTGAGGGATGGCCAAGAGGTTATTAGCAAGGGATATAAATAGGTGCTGTGAGATAGGACGGGGGATTTTGTACAAATAGGATAACTTAAATGGTTAATTAACATGTAGTATTAGCCATAGATCCAATTCAAAAGACATACCTAAATAAAATCCTAAAGTGTGAGCATATTGCTAAGGTTTGTGAGATAGGACGGTAATTCTATGCGAACAAATAACTAAAATGGTAAATTAACAAAAGTCAATTAGCCATAGATCCGATTCAAAAGATAATACTGAAATAAAGTCCAAAAAATGGAGAACGAAGGGAAACCTAATATAGCGGAGTGAGATACGAGGTATTAACATCAAAAGAACAAGCAACAACAGAAAAATAGGTTGCTGACTAGGGATTTACGACCCCTGGTAAATAGCTTATAGGTTGTAAACGGTGACACCTAATGTCCGATTAACACCACTATAGATAAAGTTTCAAGAAAGGAAAAGCACACCTAGGTTAAGAGATAGCAAAATACACATCGAGTGTGAGCACACACATAGGGAGTAGTGACATACACACCAATAGTGAGACACACATAGGAGTAATTTAATCAGAAGGAAAGTCAGGAAAGATTTAACCGAACTAGGACAGAATTTAGCAAACTTATTGGGAAAGTGGATAGAGGTAGAGAAAGGGAGAAAGTCGAGAAAAGTGGATAGAGACAGTCAAAAGAAAGGTGTAGATAGTCAAGGGAAACACCAGGTTGAGGGTTAAATACTGGGCTGTCTGAATCCCGGGTTCGTATCTCAGCCTGGGCACCAATAGACTAAAATTAATTCTGATTGTAATGCAACTATTGATAGGTTTTGCCTGGAGAGATATGGTTGTTAGTGTTTGTTTAAGATATAAACTGAACATTTTAATAGCTTGTTTAGGTTAAATTGAAAGACTAATTCATTCTAAATAATAGCGAGGCGATTTTGATGTAATAAGTTGTCTGTTGCCTAAATGGTCTGCTGGAATAACGTATTGAGAATGGAGTCGTATTTAAATTACGGAATCATAGAAGAGACAGTTACCTAAATCTAAAGAAATTCTGAATAATAGCGGAGAGATAATGGCGATAGTGGTGCCCACCGAAATGTTTTTCATTCCTTTGGATTGACTGACATACGTTATAAATACATGGTACTTTTACATTTTGGACATTTCATAAAGGGGAAGCCGAAAGAGAAGAGAAAGTTGGAAAGTTTGGTTTTACTCTTACGATAGAATTAAAGCAGAACTCAGTTGAGTAGGGGTTATATTTTTGCCTAGAGGCAAAATATATATATATATATATATTGCCAGGGTAGTCTTAAAAATGGCTAAATCTAGCAACAAAATTGCTAGGTGGGCATCACTGGTTGGTTGTGCGCGCTGAGCTATATTTGGCTGTAAGGGATTCAGGTCTGAATAGTTGAATCGTAAAAGTTTTGTGACAGTTTCTGGTTATTGATTTTTGGTTTGATTGTTTAGGTGACACCAATGAATTTGAATGAGTTAATCTATTCTAACATTATAATCTGTTTCCATTACGTGGAACCATGTCAAATCGGTAAAGGGGATTGCAGGTTGAGTTCATTTTATTTTAAAGGGACAGTGCACATTAATCACAGTTGTATGTGTCTAATGGCAGGGTATTCCTATCAAGCATTTTGAGAGACTGCTTGCAGACAGACTGAATGTGTTTTACATATTCAACAATTGAGGCAATTTAAAACTAATGATTGGAGGGAGTACAATGGAATTATCATTATTATTAGGTTTTGTTTGTAGTAAACGTTTGGGCGTGAGGAGATTTCCATGTTTCCCAGAGACACGATATCTTAAAGGGGTACACTCACATATGGAATATTAGAAGTTTTGTTTCCTGAGTTTTAATTAAACACGTGAATTCTTTAGGTAAAGGGAATGTTCTGGCAACCTGGTATACAACATGTAGAAAATGTTTGATGTTTTTTCTTTAATTTGTATAACATAGTATGAAACACGACTGTAAAAGGGTGGTATGACCTTTGACCTCTATCATGGCTTTCCTTGGTGGTCTAATCAGCCTCATGGGAGGGCCATTTGAATAATGAATTTGAGGTCAATTGTGATACTGATTTGAAGGTAATTGATAATTATGAATGAGTTTATAGTTCTTTGACATAGTTGTAATTTGAACCAATGAGAAGAAAGAAATGGCATAGTCTTGGATTAATGGTAGATTTATGTTAAGTATTTAGAACCTAATCCAAGCCAACAGGACAGGGATATATGACATCTGTGTTGATTCAGGATTATTGAGAGCCTCGAGATAACCTTAATCAACCTTTCCAATAACCTTAGAGATTGCCACCATAGACAGGTGATTTTTCTCAAATCCATGAGTTCAGACAGTGGGACGTTTAGTAAATATTTGGAGACCCCCATATTTGATACTGACTGTTATGAGGAGAGAAGCGACAGACAGATAGCAGAAAAGGCAGACGGAGAAGCCCTTCCCGCACTGCTGAGGGGGAGGGAGGGGGGGAGGGGCAGGAAATGAGCAAGATAGAGATAGAGCAGAAGGAAAGTGAGTAGCATGAGGAGAGAAGATAGGAGTGACACAGAATGGGTAGATAACAGTTACTGAGTGGAGACAAAAGGAGACTGACACTGAACCATTGCCTAGAAATTATTCGGCACAACAGGCCGAAATAGTAGCATTGACTAGTGCCTGCGAAATAAGAAAGGAGAGAAAGTTTACTATTTATACAGACAGTAACGTACAGCAAACTTGTACACATTGTAAAATATAATACAGAACGTGACCTACCCTTTGCATCACATTTTCATACTGGGAAGACCTGACGTTCGCGATCTCCCCCTATCTGCAAGTCGGGCCAATCACAACACACCTTATTTTTATCAGAGTTGAACCAACCAATAAGAATGTTTGAACATTAAATTCACATTTCTTTAGAGGCAAGTGGAAACATAACCAACCCTGTTACACCTGCCGATGCCATAGAGGGAGCCGAAAAGTTCACTCTGCAGTACAGCACACTGCAGGGGGAGGCCGACCAGTGGAGGTGGTACTTTAACAGTGTTGAGATAAAGACCAACTCCCACTACACAGTGGGCCAGAAGAGCCTGGTCATCCATTAGCCCAACCGGACCGACACAGGACCTTATACTTTGGTCCTAACCAACCCTTTCAGTACTGTCACATTTCATAGGAAAATCACTGTTCTCTGTAAGAAAGCAGGTTCTCTGGTTGAAGCTCGCCTTATTTGTCTGAAGCATTAGTCTGAACACTACTTTTTATTCCACTTTATTAGTTAACAGCACCATTTTCATCTTGTGCACCCGTAATTACTCGCATGTCTCTAGTTTGGTAGTTGAATCCTCTAACTTAATCCTTTACTGAAAGCCACAACATGTTTCCCTGTCTCACAAATCCACTTCACATCTTTATTCCCTTCAACTCCTCCATATGGAACTCTCATGTGGAAATGGCAATAGTTCTCCTGCAGTTCCACTGCCGGTGGCCAGGAGGCACCACAGAAGCCCTGCTGTCCTTTTCTGCCTTGACCAACGCCACCAGTGGTGCTGGAAACTTCAGCCTGACCATGCCTGCCTCAGGACCTCAATGGGAAAATGGTCCTCTGTATGGCCAATCACCCCCTCCATCAGACACGGTGCAATATTACTGCCAGTGAGTTACTTATTCCCTATTCCATGCTAGACTATGTAAGGTCCAGGCATGTTGCAGGTCTGCACAACAAGCAGAATGTTTAAGGACTACACAGTGTAACTAGTGGTCTCATTCCTCCTTAGCTGGTCCTGCAAAGTTCCTACCGATGGTCTTGACCACAGTGGACCAAGAGGGTAAAATAGTGGTCACCATCCACTGCAATAGCCAGGCCACGCCCAAGGCTATGGTCACATGGTCCAAAGGTACCGAGCTCTTAGCCAATGGGTTGCATTACCAGATCAGCGTGGACACTGCGCAGCTCAGCATCCATGATTTTGACACCAGCACCGCTCAGCTCTACACTTACACCTGTAACTGTAGCAACCCACTGGGCAGCAATGGAAAAAAGACTCTGGGTATGTCATTGACCATTTTCTCAGGTGGTGGTTAGCGGCCTGTTTAGTAGTAACAGCTTTGGGATGCAATTTGACATTTTACCTGGTTTTACATGTATCTTGACTGTAGTTAATGTCAAATGATATGGAACATCCCTGTAAGCACTGCTCAACGCTGATTTCTCTCCCTCCATTGCTTTGAAGGCTTTGTCATCCAGATGAGCGGACCAGACCTCCTAAATATCACTAAAAATGGCAGCCGAAGGAAAAGAGCCACAGAGGGATTCCCTCTGTTAACATAAATGCAAACCTCTACATGTTAAACTTAAAGTCAACATTATGTTTCCACCTCACCTTTGACACATCAGTGGAGAGTAGGCTCTGTGCTGCTCTAACAGATTGTACTGTTGTCTGCGCTGCTCTAACAGATTGTGCTGTTGTCTGTGCTGCTCTAACAGATTGTACTGTATCTGTGCTGGTATGACAGATTGTCCTGTTGTCTGTGCTGCTCTAACAGATTGTACTGTTGTCTGTGCTGCTCTAACAGATTGTACTGTTGTCTGTGCTGCTCTAACAGATTGTACTGTTGTCTGTGCTGCTCTAACAGATTGTACTGTTGTCTGTGCTGCTCTAACATATTGTACTGTTATCTGTGCTGCTCTAACAGATTGTACTGTGTCTGTGCTGCTCTAACATATTGTACTGTTGTCTGTGCTGCTCTAACAGATTGTACTGTTGTCTGTGCTGCTCTAACAGATTGTACTGTTGTCTGTGCTGCTCTAACAGATTGTACTGTGTCTGTGCTGCTCTAACAGATTGTACTGTGTATGTGCTGCTCTAACAGATTGTACTGTGTCTGTGCTGCTCTAACAGATTGTACTGTGTCTGTGCTGCTCTAACAGATTGTACTGTTATCTGTGCTGCTCTAACAGATTTTACT
This sequence comes from Oncorhynchus nerka, assembly GCF_034236695.1. NCBI lineage: Eukaryota > Metazoa > Chordata > Actinopteri > Salmoniformes > Salmonidae > Oncorhynchus > Oncorhynchus nerka. The sequence continues at coordinate 23,280,090 of NC_088398.1, read as the reverse complement.
GTGTCTGTGCTGGTATGACAGGAGGTCTGAGCAGACCACAGATTACAGGCCTCGCTGTCGGGAGCCCCCGTGGCCTCCTCTTCTTCCTCCTCCTCATCGGCCTCATGTACCTCTGTGTCTACTGCTGCAGGAAGAAACGTAGGAGCACTACTCTCAATCCCCTGATCTCCCTTCCATTTGTATTATCACAACCGGAATCAGGTGGTTTTCACTATAAAATGGTGTTTCTGTTTCATAGGTCAACAGAACAGATATCCCGTGCCCAGAGCAGTAGAGAAAGTAATGTCAGTAACTGGGGAAATGTGTTATTGCACAAATGTCATGTTCCTACCAGTACTTTAGTTGGTTGTGGGTCAAAATGACCGTCTGAACCTCTGTGGAACATCTTGGCAGGATGAACCTGCTACTGAAGCTGCTCCTGTGCTGCGTTATGCTGCATTAGAGTGCTATGGTGTGGGTGTGTGTCATTGTCCATGATCATGTGTGTTTCTACCTGCAGCCTTTTTTCATGGGCATGTCCTGCATTGCTTCCGGGCTGCAGCCAATTGTAGCAGTGGCTTTGTTCATTATTTTGTCAAGCTTGTTTAAGTCCTCCTCAGCTTAATTCCCTTTTCAGCAAACAATAGGATAGGTCACTACACTCGCCACGACACTGCTATAGAACATATGACGCATTTTGTCTCATACATTAAAAGATCTAAGCTTCCTTTTCGTAGACACTGTGAGGATTCTCCTTCCAGTTCAGTTTGTTGTCCACTATTACACCCAAGTACTTATAAGAGTCAACAGGGCCAATCTCTTCACAATTAAATAGAAATTGGATTTAAAACATATTGCTCCCAAAATCTATCACTAGCTCCTTGGTCTTTAGTACATTCAGGTCCAAGTAATTGGCCTCACACCATTTCACAAAGCACTTATAGACCTATAATGAGCATCGTCTCCCCCACATAACACAGTTTACTATAGCAGAGTCATCAGAGACTTTCTGTTCGTTGTTGTGTGTGAAGTCATTTGTGTAAAGGGTAAACGGAAAAGGTGACTGCTTCCGTGTTTGTACATATCCGATCTGATACTGCCTGGTTCAGTCTTACAAACTGTGGTCAATTGGTCAGGTATTTCACAATCCATTTGATTGTATGTGGATTTATGTGAATGTCCTTTAGCTTTTGGGCCAGTAGGTGGGGTTGTACGGTATTGAAAGCACTGGAGAAGTGGACCAACATTGTTCTCACCACACAGCCGGGCTTCTCCAGGTGCTCATATACTCTGTGGAGGAGACGAAGACGAGTATCTTCAACACCAGTTTTTGGGTGGTGGGCAAATCACAAAGGATCCAGATAGGCTGCCACCTCAACTCTTAATAAGGTTATTAAAAACCGCTCAGAGGTTTTCATGACTTGTGATGTCAAAGCCACTGGTCTAAAGTATTTCAGTGCATTCTCTTCTGCTTTCTTTGAGATGGGCACTATGCAGGATGTTTCCCATTTAGTATGAATATCTGATACTATTAGGGACAGGTTGGAAATATACTGCAGTATGAAAGCCTGTGAATTAGCACAAACCTTGAGTACTCTGGCTTTAACTCCATCAGGAGTTCAGGCCCTGCTGACTTACTGGGATTGATCCTCTTCAACTGCTTCACCACTTGTTCCTCCCAGATGCTCATGGGCTCAGTGCTTCCCAGATCAGAATCCAGCACCCCCCCCCCCCCCCCCCCCCCTCCCTATTTGCTGTTGCTCTGCTGAACAATCATACATACAAATTTGGTAAAAAACAATAAAAAACAGGTTCAACTCTGTGGCTCTGTCCCTTCCCTCATCACTCTGTAGTTGTCTCCTGGTGCCGCAGCCTGTTGTCTTCATCATACCATCCCAGACATCCTGTTATTCGCTTGCAGCATGCGTTCTAGCTTCAGTTTGTATTCGTCTTTGCCTTTCCTGATCAGGCCTTTCATTTCCTTCTGTACTACTTTCAACTCATCCCTATTTCCAGTTTTGTCTCTGTGGAACGCATTCGACACCTTGTAGAGTCCATGCCCCGACGAATTGAGGCTGCTCTGAGGGCAAAAGGGGTGCAAGTCAATATTGAGAAGGTGTTATTAATGTTTTGTACATTCAGTCTGAAGTAATTGCAATGCCGTTCAGTCAGTTATACAATATCCAGTTTTTTTTAAACACTTTTGAAGCAACCAATGACAATTGATATTTTAAGAAATTCCTTTTCTCCACCAATTTACAAGTTTCATAACTTGGGGGATTATCATAGTTCATATAACCACTCTGTTCTGGTTTTAAAGATGCGCCTGTTTTTGTGTCTTTAAGGGTTACTTATGGTTGTGCCCCTGGTACACATCAACATGGTCATATCTCTGACAACCACTTTCAAATCAATTTCGATCCTCTTTCAAAAGAGTTGAACAATGAACATGGTGAAAGGTCTGGACGCCCGTCAAGCTATTGTCAAAAGTCAAATGATACTTTGTAATAGATTATGACCTTGAGGGACATTGCTACATGTCCTCCTGGGCTGCTCTTAAAGTTTGCCACAACGCTCTTGGATTGCTTTTTTCTCCACTGACTTCTCCTAGAAGGTATTTCTAAATACTTTGTAAGCTTGTGAGTATAGTACTTCAGGTAGTACTGCTATTATAGAAGTGTTGTATGTCTATGTGGTTTCAGACGGGTGAGGTGTGGAAGGTGGCAACACCGTGACTCTTGGGCATGAGAAGCAGAAGAAGGTAGACGTCAAGGTCACTTTAGTGTCATTTCCTAGAGCAACGGTCATCAGTGGGAGACACGGACAGGACTACCGAGGTATGTTACCAAATGCAGCCGAATATATTTTGTTAGAAACATTTCGTGAGCAGTTGCACTGCACTTACATTTACAGTCAACGACTGTATTGAACTGTTACTAATGAATGATTGCATCTAGACAAAGGCACGCTGTGTTTTGTTTTCTCTTTCTGCCTCATATTTTTTACATTGGAGAAATCGCCAGCAACTGAATGAGTAGTCTTACCAGTTACATTTTAGTCACAGTTTATCTGCACTCGAGTGACATTTTGTCCTCCAGATTCAATAGGATTTCCAGAGTCTAATTCTAATGATGTCATCCACTTATGCAGGTGCATCAGTCATGATAACGCTCAGAAAACACGTGTTCCTCTGCTATACACTACGAGGTAGGTCTACTTTATACCTCATTGATGATGACTGTTTGTGCCTGCTCATAATGGGAATTTATCATGCCTCAAGTTGAGAGGTAAACGTTTACAAAAATGATCATGATGTCCTTAGCCTTGGATGGGTGTACAATCTGCTAGATAAGACCTTGTATTATCTTCTGTTTCCAAGATAAATGTACATTGGATCTTTATATTCTCAATATCATCACGAAATTGCTGATACATTTGAGCCCCCTAAATTAAATGTTTTCTGGACGTTGTTTTATTATTCTAGCATATACAACAGCATTCAGCTATCAAACAATACTCGTTAAATGTATGTCACTCTCTCGTTCCTTTTCACCCTCTCTCTTTCTGTCCAGTGGTGTGGTGTGTGTTGGTAGTGGCCGAGGAGTGGACCGTGACCATTCCTAATCAGATATCTGGCCTGAAGGGGTCTTGTATCCTCATCCCCTGTTCCTTCACACACCCCAGCACGTACATCCCCACTAATGTCACCTGGTACCAGTACTCCAAGCTGCCTGGTAAATACCCAGTCGTCTTCAGCTGCACCAAACCAGCGGATATCATAGAGCACTACAGTGGTAGAACTGAACTGGTGGGAAGGGCCTCTGATGGAGACTGCAGCCTGATGATCAATGGAATGATATTAGAGCATAACGGAGAGGACATTTACCCCTGGGTGGATGAGGTCAGCAAGTCTGTCTTTGCCTTCTTTCAGTGGAGGGTGACACTGGAGGTTACAGGTAATGAATTATGCAAAACCTGACCAAGGGCCCTCGAAAATGGATTGAGATGTTCTTTACTAACCAAACATTATAAAAACAAGAATCCAAAAGAAAATGTGTCTTAATGTAGTTGTTTTGGTTACATGTTAGCAGACTACTGCGAGGAATGACCGATAACACAATGAGTGAACCCATTGTCAGTGTCTTAGACTTAGTGTCTCTTGTTACTCCCAGATACAGCACCAAGGCCACAGCTGTCGGTCAGTGAAGAGCAGAGGGAAGGGGGCAACATCACTGTTTCCTGTGCTGTCCTCCACACCTGCCCCTCCTCCCCTCCCTCCCTCTCTTTCGGGGACCAGAGGGGGGTGGTCCAGGGGTACCACACCGAGGAGATACAGGGTCGATGGCGCGTCCTCTCCACCATCTCGTTTGTGGCCCGAGCAGAGGATCATGAGAAAGTGGTGGCGTGTAACGTGACACATCCAGGAGGCCAGACAGCTGCAGGGGAGGTGGTGCTCGACGTGAGCTGTGAGTCTCAGCTAGAGTCGATCTACACTCCTCTTACTGTTTGTTTCTATTCACTGTGGATCTTATCATTTAAATTGTAGCATTACATCAACTAACAGAGGTCTTTGAGTGAGGTTCTAGATCTGCACAGCAGACGTTGCGATATCGCAGGAGGAGCTTTGCTTTTTAGGCTGGGAACATTCTGTAATACAACTTGGGACATAGGAACATCAGATTCGAAAATTAGGAGCAATTCCCTCAACAGTAACAAATAATGAACTCCATTTTAAGGCCCACTGTGATATTTCCAGCATCTCTCCTTTGCCCCTCTTCTCTCTCAGATGCCCCCAGGTCTGTGAGTGTCTCAGGAGGAAGCACTGTGGTCCAGGTTGGCACTAACCTGTCCCTGTCCTGCGTCAGTGATGCCAACCCCCCTGCCAGCTCCTACCTGTGGCACTTGCTGAGAGATGGCCTGGTCACGCCACTGAACCACAGCACAGAGACTGCTGCGGTTACAGACTTGCACCCAGATGAGAATGCGTTCCACTGCACAGCTATCAACCCTCTGGGGAGGTCCAAGCCCTCCTCTAGTTTTGTGGTCACTGCAGAATGTGAGTTTTAGATTGATCTGAGTTGTATTGAATGGATACGTGGATTTAGTGTCTTGAAATAAAATCTATTCCAATGGAAAAATGTATTAAAAAGAGAAAATGTATTTGTCCAGAGTTATTCCACCACTACAAATGTCAGACCATGGAGGACTACTACAGCCAAAATATGGACTGTGAGATTTAGTTTAATGTGAATTAGGCCTAAATGTGAACTTTTATTGATAGCTAATGGAACTAACAGTAAACATATTTTGAATTCTCCAGACAAGCCATCTATATTAGCAAACTCCAGCTGCTCCTACCATGCTGGCCAAGTCATCTGCAGGTGTCAGGCCCGGGCTCGACCAAGGGCCAAAGTGCTGTGGATGGTGGATGGAGGACCCCTGTTCCCTGGCTCTGACCCAACCACCTCCCCCCAGAACCACACGGTGATGGATATCTGGGCTGCAGAGGGCACCTATGACAATGTGTCTGTCACCTGTCTGGTCAACAACACACATGGCCATGATAAGCTTCTCCTGAGTGTATTTGTGAAAGGTGTTATGAAAATGTCCTCAGTGGTAGATGAGGGTCTCCTTTTGTGAAGGTCATTATTATTTGAATATGTAGTATGAATTATGTTCACTTAAAGAAATGTGAGATTGTACACAGTTGTGACATTTATCAACATAAATGAACCATTTGAACATACCTGTATTCTCCTAAATGGTTTGTCTTCACCAGCACCACCCACCAATGTGTCCATCAGCCAGCTCCCAGCCCGGCCTCTGGAGGGAGAAAAGGTCACTCTGTCCTGTCTGGGTCACGGTCACCTCCCAATCAGTTCCTACAGGTGGTACCGTGTGTTCGGGGAGCAGTCAGTCCTGCTTAGGGAGGATTCTGGGAGTTTGAGTCTCTCTGTGACCAGAGACGTGGGGCAGTTCCGCTGTTCTGCTCTGAACGAGATGGGAGAGTGCAGTTCAGACACCACGGCTGTGAACGTTGAGTGTATGTGTCATTACGCCATAGACGTTTCTGTAACCATCTTATAAACCACGTTATATATGGACGTTTGCCACAGTCGTTTTGTCATTTTCTCTCTTTCCATTTATCTTCCTCTCTGTTAGACGCACCAGCTATACTTCCCCTCTCCTTCTGTTCTGTGAATGATGGAGAGGTGAGGTGTGAGTGTGTGGTGGACTCTCACCCTGTGGCGCAGATCATTTGGACACCATGGAGCATTCAGGACAATCAGACTCACAACATCACTGACCTGCTCAACTGGAGGATCCTGAGGTCCATTCTCATTGGGCCCAAGGTTGATGACATGGGTGACGTCCTCTGCAATTCAACCAATGAGCATGGGAGTGCCTTCCTCAAACTCCCATTCATTGGTAAGTTTGGCCTTATCTGAGTGAAGGACATAGGGTAATTGGCAAAATGCTAAACAAACCAATATCTAAAGGACAGTATTTGTAGAGAAATGTGTCATTTTTATCCAGCAGAAGCTATACCATATTCACCACAATGTAGTGAAGAGAGTTTTATCGTGTTGTTTCGCTACTATAGCGTCTGGCTTGCCCTAATGTACCTTTGGAGCTTGAATAATTCCAGACGATATTTCATGTGAATGTAGACCATTGGAATGCTCCAAGTAGTAAGACTGATGATCCCTTTGTGGATTTTTCAATAGCAGGTGAAACGTCCGCCCAGCGGTCCCTGTTCTACGGAGGAGTTGGGGGCACCCTGTTGCTGGTGCTCTCCTTCGCCTCCTTTTTATTTTGGAGATTCTACTCCACCAAGAGGTGAGCACGACCATAAAACACAGATCTTATAAACACATCCGGCTTCATAACCAATATTGCACACCACACAGAGTTTACCAAACATCAGGAACACCTTCATAATATCCCCTTTTGCCCTCAGAGCAGCCTCAATTCGTCAGGGCATGGTCGCTACGAGGTGTCAGAAGCATTCCACAGGGATGCTGGCGCATGTTGACTCTAATGCTCACAGTTGTGTCAGAATATGAGATGGTAGAGTTTATTAGGGATGCAGGTGAGATAGTGATTGGCAGAACGGGGGATCAAACCTTTGCCTCCAGGGGATATGTGGTACAAGGACAGCAGCACTACCTGTCCTTTCAAACAGCTTATACACTACATTTACCTTGACAGTTTAGTCATTTCGCAGATGTACTTATCTAGAGCAATTTACAGTAGTGAGCGCATACATTTTCATACTGTTCCCCCGTGGGAATCAAACCCACAACCCTGGCGTTGCAAAACCATGCTCTACCAACTGAGCCACCCATGACACTATAAGGACCACATCATAATTTTCACAATTTCACACTATTATTCCAATCGGATAGTGTGGAAAAATGTTAACATAGCGGAATCAGGGTTTGGACTGCACTACCCATTAAACAATAATGTCAGCGATGTCATCTAATGACTGTGGTCTTACCTTCACAGAAGAGATTGCCATGTTGCACTGGAGGAGGTTGAGCTGAAGGGGGCACTGCAGGTGATACACAATGATCCTACTGACTGCCCAGGTAATACACTCACTCTGATGGTGTCAGACGAGGACTTCCACAGTAATGTGTATGACACCGGGTACAGGGTCCAAGTATAAAATGGCCGTCTCCTCCTTTGTATAATGCTGGGAGGATAAGATTTGGAGACGGGAGATATTAAAAAACACACTAGCACACAGACCAGTAGATATGGAAAGATGTTTATTAGAACAAGAGGTCAGTGAGAACTGGACTCGGGAACATCTTTGAATGCTCATCGTAGAATCATTTCCTGTGTTTGTTTAGGCAGCCCAGAGGCCCGTGTTCACTGGAATTGAGGTCCATGAGGCCTGGAGCTAAATAACTGGGAGACAGACACACAGTCAGTTCTGTTTCACTTCTGTGTTGGTACAGTTCACTGGTGTATTTATTTACCATACAATTTTTTCTCCTTGAATTCTGGGCATGAATGTTAATATTTAATTAAGCTCCTTAATGACTGATCAAACCATTTTGTCTGACTGTAAGGTATCTAATATACATGCATTGAAATTCTGTGTAAATAATCATATTGTAACTACTTGGCAACAGATCATTTGAATAAATGAAAAGTGACCCTCAGTGCGTCATGGTGATACTGCGTATGTATGTTGACATTGTGTGTTTGTGAGCAGGTGTCAATGCGTGCGTGAGAGAGCGAGATGGAGAGAGGGAGTTCATTTAAGCCATGCGTGTGGTCATGTGTGGGCTCTCTAAGCGTGTATCTGCCCTCATGGCCATACCCAGCCCACAGATGACAGTACGCTCCTCCAACTGAAAGAAAGTGTGAGCTTCAGCATGTTGCATTGACCACCCCCAGTACTGCAAGCCTCTGCACATCCACAGTTCCAGAACACCAAATACAACAACAAAAGCGGACCACGGCACACCTGTGGCGGCCTCACCCCCCCCATCCACTACTATCCCATACTATCAACCCAATCCCCCCTCCATTAGTCCCCATGGTCGCTCAATGGGAAAGAGCCACGTGCCTCTGCGCCCACCAGCTCAAGAGCATTTGTTCTCGCTGTTGGTTGCTGTAAAGGATTTGCCTCCATAGACAGAAAAGCAGAGCGGATAACTTTTTGGAATTCGGCCTAGGGGGTCCTCTTCAACCTTTTGCTCACTCCGGGCTTCCACTCTCTCTCTTTCTCTCTCAGTCTTTCCCTGCGGAAAGGTTGACACTTAAGAGGGTTTATTTTTCCTGAAGAACTCAGGTAAGATGCATCCTGGTACTTTAGTCCCGGTGCTGTTTTGTTGTGTTGCCAGATTGGACCGTTTGGACTGATTGGACTAATAAGCAAGTGTATACAGTAAATCTGTGTGGAGTAAAGCCATGTGGGGCACAGGTGGGCAAAGTGGGACACTTCTTAAAAAGAGAAAACATGCAGAGCTACTGAATGAAAGCATATTTCTCTAAGACTAATGACGACTTGGTCTGAAGTGCAATGAAAGGGTTAAGGGCTAATTACATTGAAATCATTCAGTACTAATCAGAATATGATAATGCTTTAGTCTCTAAAGTGAAATGAGTAAATAACTGTCATTTGTCATTTCATTGTATTACAAAGTATGCTTTTTTAAAAATGCAGTCGTAACCCATTCAGCATTCTACAGGTATTGACTTCAACGCTTGACCTCAAGTAACGTTCAAAGCATGTTCAATGTCATTTGACTGTGGTTGGGCTCCCGAGTGGTGCAGCGGTTTAAGGCACTGCATCTCAGTGCTAAAGGAGACCCTGACACCCTGGTTCAAATCCACGCTGTATCACAACTGGCTGTGCACAATTGGCCTAGCATTGTACGGGTTTGGCCGGTGTAGGCCGTCATTGTAAATAAGAATTTGCTCTTAACTGAATAAATAAAGGTTAAATGGCCAAGATGGATGCAGAAGTTATGAGGCATCCATGAATCTCTGCAGTACCTTGGTGATTGTTCTGTGTTACAAATAGTATTCACTTTGCATTGAACCACTGAACTGAATGTTTCTTTTCTAGTGCCTCGGGTGCAAGATCAATGAGTGAGACCGTTAGCTCTTCGTTTCCACAACCCTAAAGGAACCTCTATGGACGTTTTATCTTCTGGAAACAGGTGTTCCAGAGGTGTTATGACTGTTGGCTGGATGGTCATGAATCACTGTCTCAGGAAATACCATCCAGCTTTAATATCCATCATTTGTTGTTGGTTAGTTCTACATGAGCATTTCTTGGAGCCGGGAAATACTTACACCACTGCCCCTCCTCCACTCTCACTTTGAAATGTAACACTTCCATATTTCAGTATAACCACGCTTGTGGAGTGTTGGAGTATTTTTGTATGTGTTTGAGGTTACTGAGTTGACATTTCTACATTGCATGCGGGTAGTAGATAGCATCAGTGGATTGCACAGTGTTGACAGTGATACAGAAATCGAACATTTCAGCTCAAAATAGAGTCCATAGTGTCTCTGTGCAGCTACAGAGACACTTTGCCGTCCTGTGCTATTGAATATGACACATGTTCACGTGTGTCTCTGTAAATAAGGAAGTGATACTGTGTTGCTTCATCTGGTTTGTGCTGAGTGTGTCACGTCTCTGCACTGTTGCTGAGTGAAGCATTGCCTGGTTCTATGCACCATTGATGCACCTGTCTAGGCTACGTCTGTGTGTTGTGTTCAGTGTGTGGGCACAGTGTGTGCCATTGTGGCCTTCAGGCCTGGGGTCAGTTCTATTTCAATTCAGTCAATCCAGGATGTGAAAGAAAAATAAAATAATGATAACGATAAGCAGCTATTTGTAATTCTGGACATGCAATTCACTTCCTGAATTCACTGAAGTAAAATGGAATTGACCCCAACCCTGGCTGCCTGCAACTTTGTGTAGTAGGACCTTAAAGGCATCCGTAAACCGTCCAATGGTTGACTCTATTGCCTGTGCCCCATGGTTGACTCTATTGCCTGTGCCCCATGGTTGACTCTATTGCCTGTGCCCCATGGTTGACTCTATTGCCTGTGCCCCATGGTTGACACTATTGCCTGTGCCCCATGGTTGACACTATTGCCTGTGAACCATGGTTGACTGTGTTGCCTGTGCCCCATGGTTGACAGTGTTGCCTGTGCCCCATGGTTGACTGTGTTGTCTGTGCCCCATGGTTGACCGTGTTGCCTGTGCCCCATAGTTGACTGTGTTGCCTGTGGTTGACTGTGTTGCCTGTGCCCCATGGTTGACTGTGCTGTCTGTGCCCCATAGTTGACTGTTTTGCCTGTGCCCCATGGTTGACTGTGTGGTCTGCGCCCCATGGTTGACTGTGTTGTCTGTGCCCCATATTTGACCGTGTTGCCTGTGCCCCATGGTTGACTGTGCTGTCTGTGCCCCATAGTTGACTGTTTTGCCTGTGCCCCATGGTTGACTGTGTTGTCTGTGCCCCACGGTTGACCATGTTGCCTGTGCCCCATAGTTGACTGTGTTGCCTGTAGCTGATGTTTCCCTGTATTGACTGTGCCATTGACCCTGTCCCTCTGCCTTTCTGTGCGCTGCAGTGCGTAGAGCCTCGCCACCGTCGCAGTGCCACTCAGGATGCACAGCTTTATGGGAGGGGGCCTGTTCTGCGCCATAGTGGGGAACATCCTGCTGGTGGTCTCAACTGCGACAGACTACTGGATGCAGTACCGCTTGTCGGGGAGCTTCGCCCACCAGGGCCTGTGGAGGTACTGCATGTCGGGAAAGTGCTACATGCAGACGGACAGCATCGGTGAGTGGGGCGCACTGGGGACCCATAGCACCACTGGGACTGCCTGTACGGCATCCATATTAGGAAGTCCCTCAGTTGTCAGACGAAACTCCCTTAGTTGAAGGACTTCCTAATGTGAATGTTGTATGCCTGTCTTACCTATGTTCATGACTACCAAGGAGGACTGTAATGAAGGGGATGACTGAATGACTGAAATAGCAACATGTGCCATTAGACTCAGACTCAATAGAATCAATACGTGTTTTAGACTCAATATGTTTTTACAGTTAACTATGGAGGCAAATCATGCACCCGTTGGCCCTAATTGGCTGGCACTAGTGTAGGTGAAAAATAACATTTGGAGCATTAGACTGAATGAATGGATCAAGACATGGTTTTCACAGGTGTGTGGGCTTGCGACTTTCTTTGAAATTGTATCTGTCCTCTCTTTGTCTTGTTTTATTCCTCTCTCTCTCTCGCTCTCTCTCTCTCTCTCTCTCAGCCTACTGGAATGCCACCCGTGCCTTCATGATCCTGTCAGCCATGTCGTGCTTCGCGGGCATCATCGCAGGCATTCTCTCCTTTGCCCATTTCTCTGCCTTCGAGAGGTTCAACCGCTCCTTCGCTGCAGGGATCATGTTCTTTGTCTCCAGTGAGTTCCACTGGACATTGCGAAGCTAACAGAGCTAGACACAATACACAAATACGCACAGCCTCAATACACAAATGTAAATGATTTCAGGAAAAATCATTATGTCTATGTTTACTGACTCAACCGCTATTTTGCCTACAGTTCTGTCTACTGTAAATTGGGAGTCAGAATTTGAACTTATCCTACCTTACTATCCGCCAGCTCTCTTTGTTCTGCTTGCAATGGCCATCTACACTGGAGTGACGGTGAACTTCCTGGGGAAGCGCTTCGGTGACTGGCGCTTCTCTTGGTCCTACATACTGGGCTGGGTGGCACTGCTCATGACCTTCTTTGCAGGTAAAAATGATAAAGACACAAATATGGATGGAGGGTCCACTTGCCAGAAATTCTGTTTGAGCACGGGCAGCACCATTACAAGCTTACACAATTTAAAAGGTGTCAACTGGGTGGGACTTCCTGTAGGTTAAGGAAGGATCATAGAATTCCATCCAGGTCAGCGGGAGGGATCAGCCAAAAAAGTATACTCCTGAACAAACATTCCAACACTGCAGGTGGCAGTAAATCACCAACTTGGCTGTACGGATGTTTTGACAAAAAACACAATCCTGCACAGTAGGTGGCGGTATGCACCTTTTCCGTTTGTTTAAAGATTGGCGATAAATGTATAGAAGAAGATAATATTCAACTACAAAAATGAAGGAGCTGCCGATGCTGTCACAGAAGCATCAATGGCAAATATAGGAGTGTGTCCTCTTTTGTTCTCTATGGGTGAGCAGAACTAGATTCAGATGGTATATGTTCTTCTCATCTCCTAAGTCATTATTTAAAATCCCCAAATGCTAGTCGAATCGAGTTAAACCAAAACACTGCTGAATATCATCAAGTGTTGCAGTTTTATTGATGAAACATGCAGACAATGCTGGTATTAATTGATAACAGATCATAAACTATTCTTTATATATAGTTGAAGTCGGAAGTTTACATACACTTAGGTTGGAGTCATTAAAACTGGTTTTTCAACCACTCTACAAATTTCTTCTTAACAAACTATAGTTTTGTCAAGTCGGTTAGGACATCTACTTTGTGCATGACACAAGTCATTTTCCCAACAATTGTTTACAGACATATTATTTCACTTATAATTCACTGTATCACAATTCCAGTGGGTCAGAAGTTTACAAACACTAAGTTGACTGTGCCTTTAAACAGCTTGGAAAATTCCAGAAAATTATGTCATGGCTTTAGAAGCTTCTGATGGGCTAATTAACATCATTTGAGTCAATTGTAGGTGTACCTGTGGATGTATTTCAAGGCCTACCTTCAAACTCAGTGCCTTTTTGCTTAACATCATGGGAAAATCAAAAGAAATCATCCAAGACCTCAGAAAAAAAATTGCTGGGCCATAATGACCATCGTTATGTTTGGAGGAAAAAGGGGGAGACTTGCAAGCCAAAGAACACCATCCCAACCGTGAAGCAGCATCATGTTGTGGGGGTACTTTGCTGCAGGAGGGACTGGTGCACCTCATAAAATAGATGGCATCCATAAGGATAGAAAATTATGTGGATATATTGAAGCAACATCTCAAGACATCAGTCAGGAAGTTAAAGCTTGGTTGCAAATGACCCCAAGCATACTTCCAAAGTTGTGGCAAAATGGCTTAAGGACAACAAAGTCAAGGTATTGGAGTGGCCATCACAAAGCCCTGACCTCAATCCCATAGAAAATGTGTGGGCAGACTGTAAAAGCGTGTTTGAGCAAGGAGGCCTACTAACCTGACTCAGTTACACCAGCTCTGTCAGGAGGAATGGGTCAAAATGCAACTTATTGTGGGAAGCTTGTGGAAGGCTACCTGAAATGTTTGACCCAAGTTAATCAATTTAAAGGCAATGCTACCAAATACTAATTGAGTGTATGCAATCTTCTGACCCACTGGGAATGTGATGAAAGAAATAAAAGCTTAAGTAAAGCATTCTCTACTATTATTCTGACATTTCACATTCTTAAAATAAAGTGGTGATCCTAACTGACCTAAGACAAGGGAATCTTTACTAGGATTAAATGTCAGGAATTGTGAAAAACTGAGTTTAAATGTATTTGGCTAAGGTGTATGTAAACTTCCGACTTCAACTGTAACTCTGTGGGGACTGCCTCAAGTAGCATGGATGCTGGACAGTTGTTGATTTACATGTTTTTCTTTTGCAGGAATATTTTACATGTGTGCCTACAGAATGCATGAATGCAGGAGAGTGGTGGACCCACGCTAAAAGAGAGAGGAAAGCCAGTGGAAAGATTGCAAATCCGGGACATTTTGGCCACACAATTCCAACACGATTAAAGAATCAAGCTTACACCAATAGACATATCATTGAAATATAGAAACTGTACTAGGTAATTGAGAACCAAAGATGAATACAAATGTTTGGTTATGCCTGAGCAGTTTACGTGTCATTTTAATAAAGCTATAACTCTAACAGTAAAACATTTATACTCTTTCTTACATTCAGCCTTGAAACTCTTGAATACAGAAAGAAAATATGTAGCATTATGTTTCAATTCAAATGGGTCACATAGAACATACCTCTAACCAGACAAATGAATCATTTAAAGGATAACAACCAAGCTTTCACATAGTGTGCAATTCAAAAGGGTAACAGAAGCTACTGTGACGAAACAAATGAATCATGTATGAAGTGCTCACTTTTGTAAATGGAATGTAAACATTTGAACATTTAAATATGAATGACTTTGGCAACAAAAAAAAGGTACAGTTCACAGAAGTTTTTAAAACAGAAACTACATATTATCTTGAAATATATTTCAATTAAATATCTTAAATATATAGCTGGGTCGTTCCACGAATAGAGTGCCTTTGGTCATTTCAATAAAACACTCAATTTAACATGAGGATGACATACATCTATGCTCTAACTAAGCTAAGCCTTTTTAATTTTTAATTTACACATTCTAATAGCAGTGTGTTTTCATTAAAGTAAAGGTTTTAATTTTCTCTGAAAATCCCCGTTTTGGCTTATCCAACGTCATGTTTGTTCACCTTCTAGGAAGACATATATCTACGTAATTACAAGTCCGAGTTATTTTGTTACTCTAGGAAAGTAATATCAGACAATTTTGACTTATTTCATGATTCATTTACATTTGTCCCTCAGGTTTATGTTAACCCTGTAACATGAACTGAACTCTCGTTTAAATATGGTAAAACGATTCATTTTTAAATGATTGAATCAAAAAGAAAAATGTACCATCTAGTAATATAGCCATATCATTGTGTAAAAGCAGGTGAGCTGGTTCTTTCTATTTTAGGCCATTTTCTGGTGTTTTGTGCTGGGAAACTGAGCGCGTCAAGCATAACCCATTGACCCTGTGTTACCCATAGATAGATAGGCTAGAAATGTTTTTAACAAGTTACTAGAAATGCTTCCATTCCCCGTCACAAAGGAAGTTATGGCTGATTTAAGATGTTGTTAACCCTATTGCGGTCAATCCCGTCACTTTAATTTGAATTTGCATAGTTATTCTTCTCAATTGAACATCTTGAGATGGGAAAACATGTTTTTTTATGAAGTTGAACGTTTGATCTCTATGACAGAATTAAAACATTTGGTGAAATGAATAGTTATTGTTGACAAAATTACCCAAAGGGCACTTGGAGTAAGGTGACTACATTTTCTACTCTTGGCCAATATCGGCTATTGTGCATTCCCTTTGGATCGCAGCCTGACCATGTCGCAGTCCCAGCATCTTGCAGATGGACATCTTGATAGTGATGCGGAAGGTGGAAGAGGAGAAGTAGAAGATGATAGGGTCCAGGCAGGTGTTGAAGGCGCTGAGCAGCAGGGTGTAGTACCTCCACGGGGGGCTGTGCCCTGTGAAGAAACCCAGCACATGGGAGAAGTTGTAGGGAAAGACACACACAAGGAAGACGGCCAGAGTACCCAGCGCCATCCCGATGGCCTTCTGCTTCTGGCCTGGGCTGATCCTGGGGAGCGTGTACAGGATCCAGATACAGCGGAGGTAGCAGAAGATGCAAACCATGAGAGGAACCAAGCAGAGCATGACGAAGAACTCCAGACGCACCGGGAGGAGGATGGTCAGCTGTTGTTTGGTGAAGTCCTCGTAGCAGACGGAGGTGTTGCTTGGGGGGAGGTCCTGGTGGTGCTGGATGATGAACACGATGCTGCAGTGGGCAGTGGTGAGAAGCCAGATGATTGTGCTGGCCACCACAGAATAGAAAGGTTTGTTGATTTGGCGGTAGGTGATGGGGAAGGCAACCGCCAGGTACCGGACCACACTGACAGCCATCAACAGGAGAGAACTGGTGTAGATAGTGGAGAAGAAGGTGTAGGAAGTGATGGAGCAGAGGAACTCGGGCAGGTACCACTGCATGCCGGAGGCCGCCTCGTACATCTTGAGAGGCAGGAAGAGAAGAAAGAGGAGGTCGGACACGATCAGGTTGAGCAGGAGGATGTCTGTGGGAGTGGGCTTTTTGTGGATCTTGACGCTGAAGGCGTAGAGTGCCAGGATGTTGGAAGGCAGGCCAATCAAGAAAGTGATGATGTAGACGGACAGAATCACCTCACTTTTCACCCACACCATGGCCTTGAACCTATAAGATAAACAAAGCCAAAAATAACACATTCAGGGTGCCCAATAATCATGTTTTCAAATTATACAAATTTGGTTGTTTTCAATGTATTTTTGTTACACTATCTCAGCCAACTTCTTATTACCAATGAAGGAATCCCAATCTGCTAATAGCTACATCCTCCCCACAGTATACTTGCAGCTCAACAGTGAAAAACTGAAAGGTAGAAGGAAAACACATTCTTAATTTCAAATGGTCATAACCTACCTGGCTGTAGATGTGTATTTCTTTTTAATCAGGAATTGGAGAGCTCAGCCAAGGGTGGTAATTTAAGATCTGTTACGTGCCAGCATATATAGTAGTCAAGCAGACCTGTCTGAGTGTACAGCAGACGCATTGAACAGTGGTCTGCAAACATGAGGAGGTGAGACTGCATGGTAACGGTTAACTAAAATGCAAAACATTGCTGTGTTTACATTTGATATTATATATGTGTAGGAGGGAGTGACATACCAACGTCTAATTTCAATATGTTTTTGTAAATAGTGTGCAAACAGACATTGCCTTCCCAAGAGAACAGTCATGTCAATGATAACAGGGTACTGTAATCCTAAGATTTATTTTCCCATGTGCCCAAGGTTGATATAACATATGTGCATTAGCATTTTGCTAAGACTTGATGAGAACTGTAGCAACAAAACTCTAATTGTTACTGTATGAGTTCATGTGGTTGTGGCTCAGGTTTGGAATAATCTATTAGCATTTTGATGCCACTTCATCAATAACTACTATATAATAACAAGTTACACATATTAATGGGCTGAAAAGCAATACTCTTTCAAAGAGAACAGTTATGTAAAGATTGGCAGCTTCGCAATGAAGCTTTCAGGTTTTCATTTTACCTGTATTTTACCAGGTATGTTGACTGAGAACACATTCTCATTTACAGCAACAGCCTGGGGAAAGTTACAGGGGAGAGGAGGGGGGATGAATGAGCCAATTGGAACCTGGGGATAATTCGGTGGTCAAGATAGTATGTGGGCCAGATTGGGAATTTAGCCAGGACACCGGGCTAGCACCCCTACTCTTATGGGATCTTTAGTGACCACAGAGAGCCATGACACCTGTTTAACATCCCATCCGAAAGACAGCTCGCAACACAGGACAATGTCCCCAATCACTGCCCTGGGGCATTGTGATGGTTTTTTTAGACCAGAGGAAAGAGTGCTTTCTACTAGCCCTCCAACACCACTTCCAGTAGCATCTGGTCTCCCATCCAGGGACCAACTAGGACCAACCCTGCTTAGCTTCAGAGTCAAGTGAGTTTAGTTAAGTATAGTTTTCAGCTATACTTTTCATGGCTGTTTATTTACCACTACAGACAGATGCTGGCACTAAGACCGCACTCAGTCAGCTGTATAAGGAAATAAGCAAACAGGAAACCACTAACCCAGAGGCGGCGCTCCTAGTGGCCGGAGACTTATGCAGGAACACTTAAATCAGTTCTACCAAATTTCTATCAACATGTTAAATGTGCAACCAGAGGGAAAAGAAATCGAGATCACCTGCACTCCACACACAGAGACGCGTACAAAGCTCTCCCTCGCCCTCCATTTGGTCAATCCGACCACAACTCTATCCTGATTCCTACTTACAAGCTAAAATTAAAGCAGGAAGCACCAGTGACTCGGTCTATAAAAAAGTGGTCATATGAAGCAGATGCTAAACTACAGGACTGTTTTGTCATCACAGACTGGAACACGTTCCGGGATTCTTCCGATGGCATTGAGGAGTACACCACATCAGTTACTGGCTTCATCAATAAGTGCATTGAGGACGTCGTCCCCACAGTGACTGTACGTACATACCCAAACCAGAAGCCATGGATTATAGGCAACATTCACACTGAGCTAAAGACTAGAGCTGCCGCTTTCAAGGTGCTAGACCCTAACCCGGAAGCTTACAAGAAATCCTGCTATGCCCTGTGACGAACCATCAAACAGGCAACGCGTCAATACAGAGCTATGATTGAAGCATACTACACCGGCTCTGACTCTTGTCTTATGTGGCAGGGCTTGCAAACTATTACAGACTACAAAGGGAAGCACAGCCGCGAGCTGCCCAGTGACGCGAGCCTGCTAGACAAGCTAAATCACTTCTATGCTCGCTTCGAGGCAAGTAACGGGAATGCATGAGAGCATCAGCTGTTCCGGACGACTGTGTGATTACGCTCTCCGTAGCCGACGTGAGAAAGACCTTTAAACAGGTCAACATTCACACGGCTGCGGGGGACAGATGGATTACCAGGACTTGTGCTCCGGGTATATGATGACCAACTGGCAGGTGTCTTCACTGAAATTGTCAACGTCCCTGATTGAGTCTGTAATACCAACATGTTTCAACCAGACCACCATAGTCTCTGTGCCCAAGAGCACAAAGGCAACCTGCCTAAATGACTACAGACGAGTAGCACTCACATCCGTAGCCATGAAGTGCTTTGAAAGGTTGTTAATGGCTCACATCAACAACATTATCCTAGAAACCCTAGACCCACTCCAATTTGCATACCGCCCAAACAGATCCACAGATAATGCAATCTCTATTGCACTCCACACTGCCCTTTCCCACATGGACAAAAGGAACACCTATGTGAGAATGCTATTCGTTGACTGTAAGTCAGTGTTCAACACCTTAGTACCCTCAAAGCTCACCACTAAGCTAAGGATCCTGGGACTTAACACCTCCCTCTGCAACTGGATCCTGGACTACCTGACGCGCCGCCCCCAGGTGGTGAGGTTAGGTAGAAACACATCTGCCAAGCTGATCCTCAACACTGGAACTCCCCATGGGTGCGTGCTCAGTCCCCTCCTGTACTCCCTGTTCACCCACGACTGCATGACCAGGCACGACTCCAACACCATCATTAAGTTTGCAGACGATACAACAGTGTGTTGATGTGCCTGATCACCGACAACGACGAGACAGCCTATAGGGAGGAGGTCAGAGACCTTGCCGGGTGGTGACAGAATAGCAACCTATCCCTCAACGTATCCAAGACTAAGGAGATGATTGTGGACTACAGGAAAAGGAGGACCGAGCATGTCCCCATTCTCTTCGACGGGGCTTTAGTGGAGCAGGTTGAGAGCTTCAAATTCCTTGTTGTCCACATCAACAACAAACTAGAATGGTCCAAACACACCAAGACGTGAAGAGGGCACAACAAAGCCTATTCCCCCTCAGGAAACTGAAACGTTTTGGCATGGGTCCTCAGATCCTCAAAAGGTTCTACAGCTGCAACATCGAGAGCATGCACTGGTTGCATTATTGCCTGGTACAGCAATTGCTTGGCCTCTGACCACAAGGCACTACAGAGGGTAGTGTGTACGGCCCAGTACATCACTGGGGCTAAGCTGCCTGCCATCCAGGACCTCTCCACCAGGCAGTGTCAGAGGAAGGCCCTAAAAATTGTCAAAGACCCCAGCCACCCCAGTCATAGAGTGTTCTCTCTGCTTCCGCATGGCAAGCGGTACCGGAGTGCCAAGTCTAGGACAAAAAGGCTTCTCAACAGTTTTTACCCCCAAGCCATAAGACTCCTGAACAGGTAAGGAAATGATTACCCGGACTATTTGCATTGTGTGCCTACCCCAACCCCTCCCCCCAACCCCTCTTTTTACGCTGCTGCTACTCTCTGTTTATCATATATCATACTACCTCAATCAGCCTGACTAACTGGTGTCTGTATGTAGCCTCTCTACTTTTTATAGCCTCGCTACTGTATATAGCATGTCTTTTTACTGTTGTTTTATTTCTTAACTATCCTATTGCTCACCTAATACCTTTTTTGCACTTTTGGTTAGAGCCTGTAAGTAAGCATTTCACTGTAAGGTCTACACCTGTTGTATTCAGCGCACATGACAAATAAACTTTGATTTGATTTGAAGTGAGCAGTGGGATGCAGGGTGGTATGCTGCTGGCAGGTATGCTGCTGGCAGGTCTCTCTCTAGTCTACATCATTGTCTGTGAACTGGTGACTGTTTGCCCCATGATATGGCATCCATATTAGGAAGTCTTCAATTGTCAGAAAAATCTCTGTCAGTGGTCAGACAAACTCCCTCAGTTGTGGGTGGGTTACTTTGTCCCTCTATGTCTCTAGTGTTGTTTTGAGCTGTCATGAAGATGCCAGAGGAGCTGTTCATTCACTTCCCAGTCAGGATCCTCTTCATGGTGGCCTGGAACATGGAGGAGGAGAAGTAGAACGTCATAGGAGCCAGGACGGTGTTGACCGTGGTCAGGTACAGAGCGTAGAGCCGCCACTCCACATTGTCTTGGATGATGAACCCCTGTACATGGGTGACATTATGGGGCAGGAAGCAGACAACAAAAACCAGTAGGGTCCCGATAGCCATTCCAACGGCTCTCTTCCTTTTCTCTGCACGAAGGTTAGGGGTCCTATTGAGGATGAGGATGAAGTTCAGTTAGCAGAACACACAGACCAGCAGTGGCACGATATATAGAACCACACACAGCTCCAAGCGCATGGGAAGCACCACCTTCAGCTGCTCCTGGGTGAAGTTATCATAGCAGATATAGAGATCATATGAGGTCTGGTTCTCCACGATGTAGATGAAGCAGAGGTGGACCGAGCTGAAGACCCACACCACCAGGCTGCTCACCACTCCGTACAAGAGCTTGCGGCGGAGCCTGCACGGGACAGGGAAGGCCACACACAGGTAGCGGTCAACACTGACCACCGTCAGCAGGAGGGAGCTGGTGTAGATGAAGGAGAAGACGACAAAAGGGGTAATGTTGCAGAGAGGACTGGGGAGAGTCCAGACCATGCCAGAGGCTGCCTCGTGCATCTTGAGGGGCAGGAACAGCAGGAAGATAAGGTCGGACACGATCAGGTTGAGCAGGAGGATGTCTGTGGGAGTGGTTTTTTTTGTGGATCTTGACGCTGAAGGCATGGAGTGCCAGGATGTTGGCAGCTAGGCCAATCAGGAAGGTGATGATGTAGACGGACAGAATCACCTCACTCCTCACCACAATGGCTCTCAACTGAGGACAAGCAGAGAACGACAGCAACTATTATCTATATTTGATCATGTAGCACTCAGTGTAAGATGAAAAATGGTCAACTTTAAATTAAGATCACCATTATCTCAAATGATGATG
This sequence comes from Oncorhynchus nerka, assembly GCF_034236695.1. NCBI lineage: Eukaryota > Metazoa > Chordata > Actinopteri > Salmoniformes > Salmonidae > Oncorhynchus > Oncorhynchus nerka. The sequence goes on along the minus strand of NC_088398.1, from coordinate 23,258,378 downwards.
TAATGGATGCAGCTTGCTGAGGAAAAGTTGAAATGAAAATGAAACCATCCATGAAATCATCTCCGATTCCATTTTTTATATTTCAAACCCAAGCTCCGCCATGTGGAAATAAAAGCATCATGCTAGAATGTAGATTTTTTAAAATTGTTGTTTGAGATGAATTGTGTCAGCTCCCATCAGTAGGCTATTTAACTACATAAATTGGCAGTGTGCTGTCAGGACCAAGTCTTAAATAAAAAAACATGAACTTTGAAGTATTACTCACGCTATCAACGGTTCATCAAACAGAGGATATGGTGGAAAGTCCAAGGCTGTCCGCTACACAGGCTTCACGGAAAGGTGTTAGTGCAGAGCGATTGTCCATGATTTGGGATTAATGTCACTTCTCTCCTCAGCTCTGTTGGGGAGGACCTCAGTCCACCTCTTTCTAACTGCATGCTCATAATTTTACCTGAAAAAATATTTTCTCTCCAGCTCAAGTAAGTAGTCAATAAATGGGTGATTTGTATATAATGAGATAAGCAACGGTGTAATAAACCAAGTGTAACAGCCATCACTGGGACTAAATCATTGAAGTTTTGCATAACTGTCAACATAAGGTGTGCCTTCGACTAAGGGGTTAATTAAGGTGCTACACTCTTAGAAAAAAAGGGTTCCTAAAGGGTTCTTCAGCTGTCCCCATAGGATAACCCTTTTTGGTTCCAGTTAGAACCCTTTTGGGTTCCAGGTAGAATCCTTTTGGGTTCTATATACATGGAACCAAAAGGGTTCTTGAAAGGGTTCTCCTACGGGGAGAGCCGAAGAACCATTTAAGGTTATAGATAGCACCTTTTTTTTCTAAGAATGCACTGTTCTACCCAATCAATGCTTCTTTGTTTTGGTGCTTTGGGGTGGACCCTGATTGAATAATCAATATACACTGAGTATACAAAACATGATCACCTGCTCTTTCCATGACATAGACTGACCAGGTGAATCCAGGTGAAAGCTATGATCCGTTATTGATGTCACTTTTTAAATCCACTTAAATCAGTATAGATGAAGGGGAAGACAATTGAGACATGAGAGAGTGAATGGGCAAGACAAACGATGTAACTGCCTTTGAACGGGGTATGGTAATAGGTGCCAGACCAAGGGCTGTTATGGTGCCCATGCGGTCACGAGTCATGAAGGTAGTCAAATTCCACATGACTGTTTAGTCACAGTAAATAGGCTTCTCCAAGCTCTGATGCTGCTGATGGTCATTAGTAGCCTACCAAACTTGCTAACTGCCTGGTACTCAGCACTCTATAGCCACGAAAGCGTCCTCCATCGCTATTTAAGTGCATAGATGTCATGTTGTTATTTTTACCCTGTCCCTGTTTCCAGACAGGTGTATAATAATGGTCCATTCTAATCAAAAGAAATACTAAATAATAGGAGTGGAATTTAGATTTATGTAAAGACATGATTAAATAAAGAATAGTCTGATGGGTGACAATATTATCACTTGTGAATGATGCCCAGCGTAAGGCAAAAACAATGCATACCTTTTTATGCAACTTTTTCAAATCATAGTCCCACACCTCATGTAGCCTAGCCCATAGGCCTACATGCTTTTTTACAAGGTTTGTATCACAACTAAAGTGGCCAAATAACATCTTAAAATTAAGCACATTAATCCGTTTTACAACGGGTGTAGAGCCTAACTGACATACATATGCAGCGCGTGAGTTTCACATTTGGGGAAGATCATTTTCACCATAAAAATGCACCTTAACAATGAAAGTGTTACATCAATCAATTACATGCATAATCGCATTTGCCATCACTTTTGATAATGGTGTTTTCCTGCTAATTAGCGCTTATAGCCTACTGCCCTTATAGCCTACTGCTACTGCGCTTATAATGTGTAACAGTTGTCGTCCTCCTCTTCTGAGGAGGAGTAGGAAATATCGGACCAATATGCAGCGTGGTAAGTGTTCCTCATATTTATTTAATGAACACAGAAAACAAGAGAATAAAGAAAAACCGAAACAGTCCTGAATGATGAAAAACACTGAAACGGAAAATAACCACCCACAAACAAGAGTGGAAAAACAGGCTACCTAAGTATGGTTCTCAATCAGAAACAACGATTGTCAGCTGCCTCTGATTGGGAACCATACCAGGCCAAACACATAGAAATATAAACATAAGAACAAAGCATAGAATGCCCACCCCAACTCCCGCCCTGACCAACCTAAAATAGAAACATACAAAAGGAACTAAGATCAGGACGTGACAGTACCCCCCCCAAGGTGCGGACACCGGACGCAAAACCTAACCCCATAGGGGAGGGTCTGGGTGGGCATCTGTCCACGGTGGCGGCTCTGGCGCGGGTAGTGGACTCCACTCCACCATAGATTTGGCCCACTTAAATGGCGCCATTGGAGCAGCGACCCTCGCCGCCGACCTCGGACTGGGGACCCTTGCAGCGGGCCCCGAATAGGCAGGAGACTACGGGCAGCGCCAGCGTGAAGGGTGACTCCGGCAGCGCCGGCGTGAAGGGCGACTCCGGGCAGCAACGGAGTGAAGGGCGACTCTGGCAGCTCCTAACTGACGGGCGGCTCTGGCAGCTCTTGACTGACGGGCGGCTCTGGCAGCGCTGGACAGGAGGGAGACTCTGGAAGCGCTGGACAGGAGGGAGACTCTGGAAGCGCTGGACAGGAGGGAGACTCTGGAAGCGCTGGACAGGAGGGAGACTCTGGAAGTGCTGGACAGGAGGGAGACTCTGGAAGTGCTGGACAGGAGGGAGACTCTGGAAGTGCTGGACAGGAGGGAGACTCTGGAAGCGCTCGACAGGAGGGAGCACCTGGATGGAGGAGATGGAGAGACAGCCTGTTGCGTGGGGCTGCCACAGGAGGCCTGGTGCGTGGAGGAGGCACCGGATGGACCGGACCGTGGAGGCGCACTGGAGGTCTCCGGGCTATGCCTGCGCACTGGGGACACCGTGCACCTCACGGCATAACACGGTGCCTGCCCGGTCCACCTCTCACCACGGTAAGCACGGGGAGTTGGCTCAGATCTCCTACCTGACTTAGCCACACTCCCCATGTGTCCCCCCCAAGACATTTTTGGGGCTGCCTCTCGGGCTTCCTTGCCAGCCGTGTTCCCTCAAAGCGCTGGCTCCCTTTACCTGGTGCCTCCGCTCTCCTGGCTAACTCCTCATAATGCCGCCGCTTGGCTTTGGCTGCCTCCAGCTCTTCCCTTACCGTCCAAAATCTCCTCCCATGTCCAGAAGTCCAGAGCCCTCTGCTCCTGGTTACCACGCTGCTTGGTCCGGTTGTGGTGGGTGGTTCTGTAACGGTTGTCGTCTTCTTCTGAGGAGGAGGAGTAGGAAATATCGGACCAATATGCAGCGTGGTAAGTGTTCTTCATATTTATTTAATGAACACAGAAAACAAGCGAATAAAGAAAAACCGAAACAATCCTGAATGGTGAAAAACACTGAAACGGAAAATAACCACCCACAGACAAGAGTGGGAAAACAAGCTACCTAAGTATGGTTCTCAATCAGAGACAACGATTGACAGCTGCCTCTGATTGGGAACCATACCAGGCCAAACACATAGAAATATAAACACAAGAACAAAACATAGAATGCCCACCCCAACTCATGCCCTGACCAACCTAGAATAGAAAAATACAAAAGGAACTAAGGTCAGGACGTGACATAATGTGACGAAATAGCCTAAGCTAAATGTTCTGATCTGTTGTGTCAGCCTCATTGCGTAAAAAAGTTTGTTGATTTTTTTTATTTTAGGCATGTCAGTTAAGAACAAATTCTTATTTTCAATGACGGCCTAGGAACAGTGGGTTAACTGCCTGTTCAGGGGCAGTTACCTTGTCAGCTCGGGAATTGGACTTGCAACCTTTCGGTTACTAGTCCAACACTCTAACCACTAGGCTACCCTGCCGCACCGTTGATGCTAGTGGTTATATTAATTTGGGATCTATCGCATCCCACAACTGTCCTAAACCATGTTTGGAATATTTATTTCTAGCACAGAATAGAATAGATCAACTTTTGTAGTATGGGGGATAGTAGATTGACATAGGCTAGTGCCTTTAGGCCTACTCATCTTGTTGGCTGTAAAGTAAATTTGGACAGTTGTTCCAATATCTTCAATATGCGCCTGAAATTGGAAAAGGACAGGCGCAGTTGCATCCCCGATGTGTCTGTCTTCACTTGTAGCCTATGACCTGATGCTGTGATGAGAGCCATGTGAGTGAGAGGTGCTACGGAGCATGCAGCATGCAGGTAGAAGGGAATGAAATTATTATATTCAGCCCAAGGGCACAACGGCTACTGGCCGCAAAAGGCATGGATTTTTTTTAGGGGGCATTCTGGCCACACAAAGAGGATGCCGCCAGGAAAATCGAGGCATTATCAAGTGCTTGTCAAATTGTGAATGAGAGACTGATGTGCCACCTGCACAAAAAACAGAGAGCTCATGCCTTTCATGCAACCTTTTTCAAATCATTAGAGTCGCATCTTGCATCATTAGAATGTATTAAACGTCAAAACATATAGCCCAACATTTGTGCCACAACAAAAGGTACATAAATAACTCTAAATGAATTATATAGGAGTACCTGTTTCTTTGTTAACTGCTCAACACAGAATAATGCCATAGAATTCTAAGCAAATCTTGTCTGCTAAATGAACTAGTCTCCCCTTACCCATCTGTCTATCGCCTCCTTTGAATTCCATGCTGTCACAGTTACCAGCCCTTTCAAGCTTAACATCCTTATCATTTATCGCCCTCCAGGTTCCCTCTGAGAGTTCATCAATGAGCTTGATGCCTTGATAAGCTCCTTTCCTGAGGACGGCTCACCTCTCACAGTTCTGGGCGACTTTAACCTCCCCACGTCTACCTTTGACTCATTCCTCTCTGCCTCCTTCTTTCCACTCCTCTCCTCTTTTGACCTCACCCTCTCACCTTCCCCCTACTCACAAGGCAGGCAATACGCTGACCTCATCTTTACTAGATGCTGTTCCTCCACTAACCTCATTGCAACTCCCCTCCAAGTCTCCGACCACTACCTTGTATCCTTTTCCCTCGCTCTCATCCAACACTTCCCACACTGCCCCTACTGGATGGTATCGCGCCGTCCCAACCTTCGCTCTCTCTCCCCGCTACTCTCTCCTCTTCCATCCTATCATCTCTTCCCTCTGCTCAAACCTTCTCCAACCTATCTCCTGATTCTGCCTCCTCAACCCTCCTCTCCTCCCTTTCTGCATCCTTTGACTCTCTATGTCCCCTATCCTCCAGGCCGGCTCGGTCCTCCCCTCCCGCTCCGTGGCTCGACGACTCATTGCGAGCTCACAGAACAGGGCTCCGGGCAGCCGAGCGGAAATGGAGGAAAACTCGCCTCCCTGCGGACCTGGCATCCTTTCACTCCCTCCTCTCTACATTTTCCTCCTCTGTCTCTGCTGCTAAAGCCACTTTCTACCACTCTAAATTCCAAGCATCTGCCTCTAACCCTAGGAAGCTCTTTGCCACCTTCTCCTCCCTCTTGAATCCTCCTCCCCCCCTCCTCCTCTCTGCAGATGACTTCGTCAACCATTTTGAAAAGAAGGTCGACGACATCCGATCCTCGTTTGCTAAGTCAAACGACACCGCTGGTTCTGCTCACACTGCCCTACCCTGTGCTCTGACCTCTTTCTCCCCTCTCTCTCCAGATGACATCTCGCGTCTTGTGACGGCCGGCCGCCCAACAACCTGCCCGCTTGACCCTATCCCCTCCTCTCTTCTCCAGACCATCTCCGGTGACCTTCTCCCTTACCTCACCTCGCTCATCAACTCATCCCTGACCGCTGGCTACGTCCCTCCCGTCTTCAAGAGAGCGAGAGTTGCACCCCTTCTGAAAAAACCTACACTCGATCCCTCCGATGTCAACAACTACAGACCAGTATCCCTTCTTTCTTTTCTCTCCAAAACTCTTGAACGTGCCGTCCTTGGCCAGCTCTCCCGCTATCTCTCTCAGAATGACCTTCTTGATCCAAATCAGTCAGGTTTCAAGACTAGTCATTCAACTGAGACTGCTCTTCTCTGTATCACGGAGGCGCTCCGCACTGCTAAAGCTAACTCTCTCTCCTCTGCTCTCATCCTTCTAGACCTATCGGCTGCCTTCGATACTGTGAACCATCAGATCCTCCTCTCCACCCTCTCCGAGTTGGGCATCTCCGGCGCGGCCCACGCTTGGATTGCGTCCTACCTGACAGGTCGCTCCCTACCAGGTGGCGTGGCGAGAATCCGTCTCCTCACCACGTGCTCTCACCACTGGTGTCCCCAGGGCTCTGTTCTAGGCCCTCTCCTATTCTCGCTATACACCAAGTCACTTGGCTCTGTCATAACCTCACATGGTCTCTCCTATCATTGCTATGCAGACGACACACAATTAATCTTCTCCTTTCCCCCTTCTGACGACCAGGTGGCGAATCGCATCTCTGCATGTCTGGCAGACATATCAGTGTGGATGACGGATCATCACCTCAAGCTGAACCTCGGCAAGACGGAGCTGCTCTTCCTCCCGGGGAAGGACTGCCCGTTCCATGATCTCGCCATCACGGTTGACAACTCCATTGTGTCCTCGTCCCAGAGCGCTAAGAACCTTGGCGTGATCCTGGACAACACCCTGTCGTTCTCAAATAACATCAAGGCGGTGGCCCGTTCCTGTAGGTTCATGCTCTACAACATCCGCAGAGTACGACCCTGCCTCACACAGGAAGCGGCGCAGGTCCTAATCCAGGCACTTGTCATCTCCCGTCTGGATTACTGCAACTCGCTGTTGGCTGGGCTCCTGCCTGTGCCATTAAACCCCTACAACTCATCCAGAACGCCGCAGCCCGTCTGGTGTTCAACCTTCCCAAGTTCTCTCACGTCACCCCGCTCCTCCGCTCTCTCCACTGGCTTCCAGTTGAAGCTCGCATCCGCTACAAGACCATGGTGCTTGCCTACGGAGCTGTGAGGGGAACGGCACCTCAGTACCTCCAGGCTCTGATCAGGCCCTACACCCAAACAAGGGCACTGCGTTCATCCACCTCTGGCCTGCTCGCCTCCCTACCACTGAGGAAGTACAGTTCCCGCTCAGCCCAGTCAAAACTGTTCGCTGCTCTGGCCCCCCAATGGTGGAACAAACTCCCTCACGACGCCAGGACAGCGGAGTCAATCACCACCTTCCGGAGACACCTGAAACCCCACCTCTTTAAGGAATACCTAGGATAGGATAAAGTAATCCTTCTCACCCCCCTTAAAAGACCTAGATGCACTATTGTAAAGTGGCTGTTCCACTGGATGTCATAAGGTGAAAGCACCAATTTGTAAGTCGCTCTGGATAAGAGCGTCTGCTAAATGACTTAAATGTAAATGTTAAATGTAGCCCATAGCCAGATCAGGACCTAACATAAGGACAACTCAGAGTATGCTGTTCTGTTCATCTGAAATAGACCTCATTTTCTTCATATCATGTTTCTTTAGACTTGTCTAAAATAAATAGTGGATTATATTATGGATTTATTTGACTTTTTAAAATGTAGATGTTCCAAAGGTCTGCATCAGTGGCTTGTAGGCTGTGTGTGGAAGCCAGGAGATGCTAAATGTGTTTATATTAATGAATGGCTAATTACCGTGAGACCGGCAGTTATTTGCTTGACAATCACCCGGCTGACAAAATTTTGTGACCACCACAGCCCTAGCCAGGCCAACAGGTTTGTGTCAAGAACTGCAACGCTGCTGGGTTTTTCATGCTCAACAGCTTCCTGTGAGTATCAAGAATGGTCCACCACCCAAAGGACATCTAGCCAACTTAACACAATAGTGGGAAGCACTGGAGTCAACATGGGCCAGCATCCCTGTGGAATACCTTGTAGAGTCCATGCCCAGACGAATTGAACTGTTCCGAGGGCAAAGGGGTGCATCATCTCAATATTAGGAAACTTTTCCTAATGTTTGGTATACTCAGTGTATAGACAGCTCTGTAGAAAAAGTTAACATGTATGTATTTTATTTCAGTTATAATTATGTTCACGTAACACATTTTTAAAAGCAATTTGACACACAAATTAAGTTGATACAAAAGTTACAATACAAAACATAGGTTACATTCATCACTTAAACACAAAAAAAACACAATCCACACAGCCCAGACAGGTGCACAAACACAACAACTTTAGACTTTTAACAGTAGGCTACACGACTCAATCGTCAGCTTATAACAATTGGATAACATTATTATTATGCACTCTGAAGCAAATGTTGTGTGCACTGGTAGTTCAATAATTTTGGTAAATATCATCCATGTCTGAACACATAGCCTATGGGGAAAAAAATAAGAACGTTTTAGCCTATCTTTTTACATGCATAGGCCACCAAAATTGCTTCACAAATATACTTGGTCTGAGGGCTAAAGGGGTGTGAAAGTATGTGATTGAGGTTTGGTGGAAATCACTCTTGTCATAACAGTGTCTGAAATATGAAAGTGTGGGTGAAAAAGTATGTGGTATTTACATTTTTATCAAACACAGCCAAATTGTGCCTGCAGTGAGGTTACATAAAGTTTACCTTTGTGCTATCTTGTAATTTGATCTTCTCGTTGTTCTTTGCTGGGTTTTGACTAGGCTTCTTTGGCACAAAGTCATTTTCGTAGACTGACGATCGGCTATCCGTCCGTGCTTTCTCCTTGGGTATGGCCATTGGCATGGCCTTAGGCTTGGTCCTCTCAGGCTTTTGCTGTGGTCTGTGAAGGAGAAGAGAATGTGGAACCTGATTATAGTTCAGTACCATTTTTACTATTTAAATGTTTTATTCTCCAACCACCCTCTACAGAAGCAAATTAATTTCCATGCTATATCATTGTTAAACTTTTTCTTACTTTTGGGGATTGCTGTACCTTAGGGACTCTGACATGTCACCTTGCCTTATTGACAACAACAAAAAACATCTCAATGTCAATGAGCTTGAACATTATTATTTGTTGTATGTAAAATACAGATGCAGAAATGACAGTACCTTAGAGGGATATCCAACGTGTGGAGATTAGAGCTGGCCTTTGGCCTACAGATAATGTAGAAGGGAGACATCGTTCAAAATGACAGTACCTTAGAGGGATATCCAACGTGTGGAGAATAGAGCTGGCCTTTGGCCTACAGATATTGTAGAAGGGAGACATCATTCAAAATGACACACCTAAAATGGTTGAATATGTGACATCTTCTCATCAACAAGAACCATACAAACCTCTCTCTGCAACGTCTTCTGCATACAAACATTACACATCCCAGAAAGACACTTCCAACTGCCAGAGCAGTCAGCATCCATGGCAGAACTGTGTTCAAAGAAAGACAGAGAGAGAGAGAGATAGAGAGAGAGAGACAGAGAGACAGAGAGAGAGTGGGGAGGGGGGACAAATGGGGAGGCAGAGGAGGAAGAAAGACTGTCACCGTGTGCAGATTCTAATGACATCAGAAGATTAAGAACAGACATTCTGTACTGAAAGCTTGCTTACACTGTCCAGCTGTGAATTTTGTGTCAAGGGGCAGCTGCTGGATGTCAGTGGCCAGTGAGTTACTGGCTACGCAGGAGACATTTGGTCGACTTTCCACAGGCCCAGTGAGTTCTGCTGACACAGTATTATCTCTGTATATGGTGATGGAAGTGAAGGAGGATGGGAGAGTGCTGCTTCCGTTGATCGTCCAGCGCAGAGTGGCATTAGGTCGGGCTTCTGCTCTACACACACAGGTCAGAATCCCACCCTTCAAGGAGCAAGTGGAGTCAGAGAGGATTGCTGGGGGGACTGGAGCGACAAAATGACACAAAGTGGTGATTTAATTTTAAAAAATTGTAAGTGAGAAGCAATGACAACAGAACTACGTTAGGGTGGGAAGGAGTCTGTTCTTATATTTTACACCCATAACCAGTTGCTAGAATTAGCATTTCAGTGTACAAATATAATGCTAGTTCCATTGGAAACTGTGCAACCAGACAATGGCCAGGTCGCAATAGTAAATGAGAACTTGTTCTCAACTTGCCTACCTGGTTAAATAAAGGTGAAAAAAATTAAATTTTAAATTTTAAAAATAGACACATACAATGAGATACTTACAGTTGACATCCAGAAACAGCCAGGCTGACTGACTTGATCCAATATTGTTTTGGACAATGCAGGAGAATGAAGAGTCTCGGCTAATGTTGGGATAGGACATTTTTCCCTGAGTTGAATTCGTTTGGATGCTTTGGCCTCCCTGTCGTCTGATCCACACATACTGGCCTGGCTGGGGGTTGCTGTCAGCAACACACTCCAGATTGACACTATGACCTTCACTGACTGGCTGTTCATCCGCCATCATATTCACACCTACAGGGGCATCTGTTAATGAAGTAGACAGACATGTATTGGTACTATGTAGTTGTTTGTTCTGTAATATGGTATATGATGTGAACAGAATAATTACACAACTGAGTACAAACAAGAAAGACCAAAAACGTACACGAGATGTTAAGAATGACTGCTTGACTCTCAGTTTGGACTGTAGCGAATTGAGCTGTGCATTTCATCTCTTTTTTGTGCAGTTGGCACGTTCCTCTTCCTTGTATTGTCTCAGTGGACACCCACAGCCCTCCCTTTTCCTCCATTGACGTCACCGCTGTAGAATTTACAGGCAAGCGGCTCCAGTGAAGGGATGGAGGAGAGGATGGGCAGGAGTGCCAGACACTACAGTTGGCCTGGAATAAGGCTCCATCCACCATTGCATTCTGCATGGATAACGCAGGAGCTTTTCTATCTGCAAGTTCAAATAAATGATTATTAGCGGGAACCAAAGGCAAACAAGGCATTACCAGTTCCCCATGACTAATGATTTAACACCCTGTCTGCAATTCTCATTCAGTTTTAACATAGTGCTTTAACTACTGACCACTGTCACTCCTAAATACAGATGTCAAATGAATGAAGTACTGTTCATCTAATCACAATCTGTTTGTTTTTCAGTTGTTCAACTACAACAAATGTTCAATCTAATACACCTCTCCATGAGTGCGCTTACTTTCAATTGTAATTGTTACGATCTGATGATGGAACAGTTGTGTAGCGGACTCATCAGGGTTGATCCACATGTAGAGCTTGAGGTTATTGTCTCTCCACGTCACACTCTCAAACCTCAGTGTACAGTCCCCCTCTGCTGAATTGCCTGGCACTGATGTACGCCCTCTAAAACTGGCCCCCACACTGGTCGGTTCCTTGCCATCATAAAGCTTAGGATAGTGAACGCTATGATACTGGTACCAGATGACCCTGTGGTGGGGGGCGGTGTGACAGGACACTTCTACACAGCTGCCATCTACTGCCTTCACAGTATTGGGCACCTTCACCATCCAACAGTGACCAAGCGAGACAAGTGTGCACCCTGAGGAAGAAGGCCTAACAAGTCAGTTCACATTGCATCAGTTCTCCTTTATTACTTTGCCAGCCGTATTAAGTGGAGATTGAATTAACGTCCCCAATTAGAGGAATCGAATAGGGTTGATCTGCAGAAGTGTTTTCTCAGTGCAACAGAAAGTGTTGCACTGCAGGACAAATATAACAGCTGCATTGAAACTGCATCTAAACTGAATTAGCTTGGCAGTGCCAGTAAGCACATCTCACACATTATGTGACCACAGGTTAAAAATACTGCATGTGGTTCTGTCGTCGTCTTTCTTCATACATGTAGCACTTTCAGCAAAATCCATTGCTAACAATAATCAGAGTCAATAATTGGGTTCCATTATAAAAGCTTCAAGCTTGTCCAAAGCAAAAATAAAGAGCATTTACTGTACGTACTGTATTTATCTACATAATGTCCACATACACTATTTAACAAAGAGTGACATTTAACGGCTTATAGCTAGAAAGTTACATTCAGATCATTTTGATGCAAACGTAAAGTTTTACCACGCAAGCAAATGTCATATAATAAGATGTGTATAACATACCTGTGATGAAGCTGAGGATGTCCATTAGAGTCTGTGGTGTCTTTAGTCTATTAGGGTCCTGACACCATGTGATGCTTAGGATACTGACGTTTAGAGCTATAAAACAAAAAAAGGAATCACCCAATCAATTCATTAAAGATAAACTCCACCCAAAATCAATATTTAGTCCATTGTTGACATACTCCCAAAATGTTTTGCTTGTCAGCAATATTTTGAAAGTGACATATCTTGAAGACCTGTTTGCTGACAGGCAAAACATTTTGGACTATATCAACAATGGACTAATGAAGCAAATACCAATAGATCGTTTTTGGGTGGAACCTTTTTTTATTTGTATTTATTTGTATAATCTTTTTTAGGGGGTAGATCACCTTTAATATCGCAGATAGATTGTAGCTTCCATCAATGTAATTGTCTGCATCATTTCCGATCCCCCATATATGTCTTTTTTAAATATGCATGTATATGCAGTACCAGTCAAACGTTTGGACACACCTACTCATTCCAGAGTTGAACTTTATTTGAAATATGTTCTACATTGCAGAATAATAGTGAAGATATCAAAACTATGACAAAACACATGTGGAATCATGTAGTAACCAAAAAAGTGGTAAATAAATCTAAATATATTTTATATTTTATATTCTTCAAAGTAGCTCCCTTTGCCTTGATGACAGCTTTGCACACTCTTGTAGGTTAGTCCGAACTTTTGACTGATACTGTACATACATTCATTTTCCTTAACAATCTACACACAATACCCCATAATGACAAAGAAAAAAATTGGTTTTCATTTTTTTGTTAAAAATAGAAAACAGAAATAAATGTAAATAAGTATTCAGACCCTTTACTCAGTACTTTGTTGAAGCACCTTTGGCAGCGGTTACAGCCTTGAGTATTCTAGGGTATGATGCTACAAGCTTGGCACACCTGTATTTGGGGACTTTCTCCCATTTCCTCTCTGCAGATCTTCTCAAGCCCTGCCAGGTTGGATGGGGAGCGTCGTTGCACAGCTATTTTCAGGTCTCGCCAGAGAAGTTCGACCTGGTTCAAGTCCGGGCTCTGGCTGTGACACTCAAGGATATTCAGAGACTTGTCCCAAAGCCACTCCTGTGTTGTCTTGGCTGTTTGCTTAGGGTCATTGTCCTATTGGAAGGTGAACCTTCACCCCAGTCTGTGGTCCTGAGCGCTCTGGAGCAGGTTTTCATCAAGGATCTCTCTGTACTTTGCTCCGTTCATCTTTGCCACGACCCTGACTAGTCTCCCTGCCATGTGGAAAAAGTCAAGGGTTCTGAATAGTTTCCTATGGCAAGCTGTATGGAGTTAACACCTTACAGCTGGCAACCGGAGTCAGTGTGCATGAGCCACAGTAGTCACTAGAGCGCGATGGGACAAGGACATCCTGGCCGGCCAAACCCTCCCCTAACCCGGACGACGCTAGGCCAATTGTGCTCTGTCTCATGGGTCTCCCCATTGTGGGGGATCGACCTTCTTGTTGAGTGTCTGATAATCTACCATTTACAGTGGCAAGAAAAACCATGTGAACCCTATGGAAATACCTGGATTTCTGCATAAATTGGTCATAAAATTTGATCTGATCTTCATCTAAGTCACAACAATAGACAAACACAGTCTGCTTAAACTAATAACACACAAACAATTATAGGTTTTCTTGTCTTTACTGGACACACTGTGTAAACATTCACAGTGCAGGGTGGGAAAAGGTATGTGAACTCTTGGATTTAATAACTGGTTGACCCTCCTTTGTCAGCAATAACCTCAACCAAACGTTTTCTGTAGTTGGGGAGCAGACCTGCACAACGGTCAGGAGGAATTTTGGACCATTCCTCTTTACAAAACTATTTCAGTTCAGCAATATTCTTGGGATGTCTGGTGTGAACCGCTCTCTTGAGGTCATGCCACAGCATCTCAATTGGGTTGAGGTCAGGACTCTAACTGGGCCACTCCAGAAGACGTATTTTCTTCTGTTGAAGCCATTCTGTTGTTTATTTACTTCTGGGTTTTAGGTCGTTGTCCTGTTGCATCACCCATCTTCTGTTGAGCTTCAATTGGCAGACAGATAGCCTTACATTCTCCTGCAAAATGTCTTGATAAACTTGGGAATTTGTTTTTTCCGTCGATGATAGCAAGCTATCCAGGTAGAAGGCCAGCATGCCGGAGTCGCTTCTTCACTGTTGACGTGTATTGCGGGTACTATTTAATGAAGCTACCAATTGAGGACTTGTGAGGCATCTGTTTCTCAAACTAGACACCTCTTGCTCAGTTGTGCACCGGGGCCTCCCACTCCTCTTTCTATTCTGGTTAGAGCCAGTTTGCGCTGTTCTGTGAACAGTACACAGCATTGTTGGAGATCTTCAGTTTCTTGGCAATTTCTCGCATGGAATAGCCAAGAATAGGCTGACGAGTTTCAGAAGAAAGTTCTTTGTTTGTGGCCATTTTGAGCCTGTAATCAAACCCACAAATGCTGATGCTCAAGATACTCAAGTAGTCTAAAGAAGGTCAGTTTTATTGCTTCTTTAATCAGAACAACAGTTTTCAGCTGTGCTAACATAATTGCAAAATGGTTTTCTAATGATCAGTTAGACTTTTAAAATTATAAACTTGGATTAGCTAACACAACGTGCCATTGGAACACAGGAGTGATGGTTGCTGATAATGGGCCTCTGTACACCTATGTAGATATTCCATAAAAAAATCAGCCATTTCCAGCTACAATAGTCATTTACAACATTAACAATGTCTAAACTGTATTTCTGATCAATTTGATGTTGTTTTAATGGCCAAAAAATGTGCTTTTCTTTCAAAAACGAGGACATTTCTAGGTGACCCCAAATCTTTGAATGGTCGTGTACAGTATTTCCGTGGACCCCCTGCAGTACCTCCGCTGTGCAGCTTTTATTTTTTTTAATTGAACCTTTATTTAACTAGGCAAGTCAGTTAAGAACAAATTCTTATTTACAATGACTGCCTACCAAAAGGCAAAAGGCCTCCTGCGGGGACTGGGGCCTGGGATTTAAAAAAAATATATTAAATACAATATAAATACAGGACAAAACATAAACAAGCGAGACAACACAACACTAGATAAAGAGAGACCTAAAGACAACAACATAGCAAGGCAGCAACACATGACAACACATCATGGTAGCAACACCACATAACAACAATATGGTAGCAACACAACATGGTAGCAGCACAAAACATGGTACAAACATTATTGGGCACAGTCAAAAGCACAAAGGTCAAGAAGGTAGAGACAACAATAGATCACACAAAGCAAAATCTGATGGCCGAATGGTAAAGAACGTCTCGCCGCTCGAAAGCTAAATCTGATTTTTTTTTAAACGACTCACAACGCGGACAGTGAAGAAACACTATGCACACACACCGGACTCTACCCACACACTCACACATTCTTACACTGACACTCCAACACATACACACACACAATCACTCACACACAACATGTACGTACACACAGGCACACATTCGCCACACACCACAGGATTTTGGTGCCACCTTAATTGGGGAGGACGGGCTCATGGTCATGGCTGGAGCGGAATCAGTGGAATGGTATCAAATACAACAAACACATGGTTTCTATGTGTTCGATGCCAATCCATTCGCTCCGTTCCAGACATTATTATGAGCCGTCCTCCCCTCAGCAGCCTCCACTGCCACACACACACACACACTTAAACACTCATCACACACGGTGCTGCTACTGTTTATATTCTATCCAGTTGCCTAGTCACTTTACCCCTACCTATATGTACATATATATCTCCATTACTTTCTACCCCTGCATATCGACTCTGTACTAGTACACCATGTATATAGCCAAGCTATCATTGCTCATTGTGTATTTATTCCTTGTGTTACAATTATTATTATTAATATTATTATTATTATTATTATTATTATAGTATTATAAATTGTTGGGAAGGGCCTGTAAGTAACTATTTCAATGTTAGTCTACACCTGTAGTTTACATATGTATTTTATTTGACACACACAAACACGCATGCACGCATGCACACAAACACTCTAACACACACACATTCTAATATTGTAATATTGTATTATTTTACATTTTATATAGTATATTTGTAATAATAGAGTATTAATGTCATGTCTTGTATGATGTATTGTTTTATTTATGATGTAGGCTGTGGTTTTGTTGAGACGTAATTATTTATTTCCTGTTTGTACCACAGGAAGAGAAGCTGCTGCCTTATGAGGATCCTAAGAACTACCTAATACTAGGTCCTGTGGGGCTCAGTTGGTAGAGCATGGCACTTGCAATGCCAGGTTTTTGGGTTCGATTCCCATGGGGGACAAGGTTGAAAATGTATTCAAGTCGCTCTGGTTAAGAGTGTCTGTTAAAAGGTATGTACTTTAAGTAACCAATGACTATATTTGACCAGACAAATACATTACTTCCTGATGTACTACAGGATGTGAAACTGCCATGGTGTCACACCCTGACCATAGTTTGCTTTGTATGTTTCTATGTTTTGTTTGGTCAGGGTGTGATCTGAGTGGGCATTCTATGTTGTGTGTCTAGTTTGTCTGTTTCTGTGTTTGGCCTGATATGGTTCTCAATCAGAGGCAGGTGTTAGTCATTGTCTCTGATTGGGAACCATATTTAGGTACCCTGTTTGGTGTTGGGTTTTGGTGGGTGATTGTTCCTGTCTCTGTGTTTGCACCAGATAGGGCTGTATAGTTGTCTTTATTAAAGAACCATGAATAGAAACCACGCTGTGTTTTGGTCCGCTTCTCCTTCAAATCAAGAAAACCGTTACACATGGCCAGAGACCCTTCCTTGTTTCTACTTCTGTCAATATAATTTTGGTTTGATTAAAGAGGATTTTTTTTTAAAAATGTTACCTTTATTTAACCAGGCAAGTCAGTTAAGAACACATTTTTATTTTCAATGACGGCCTGGGAACAGTGGGTTAACTGCCTGTTCAGGGGCAGAAAGACAGATTTGTACCTTGTCAGCTCGGGGGTTTGAACTTGCAACCTTCCGGTTACTAGTCCAACGCTCTAACCACTAGGCTACGCTGCCGCCCCTATGTGGATGGACAGTTTCTTAGACATCACCCCGGTGAATTAAAATGAGATAAATTGAAAACAATATCAAGATGTATATTATATCTATAGTATATTATGTGGTAGGTCCTATGGGAAGAGGTTTCTGGAAATAAATCCCAGTCTACCCGCAGGCTGCAAAATGACATTCTAAACCATAATTAGACAGCAGATCCATGTATGATGACCTATGTCAACCAATGAAAACACTGTTTCTAACATTAATAAATGGCAAAAAAGACACTCAAAAAAGTTATTATAAGGAATAGGATTTTGATGTCTCTCCTATATCTAGGAGATATAAGATAGCTCAGGAAATATGTTGGTTTCTTTGGACACATATACCCTAAATATAACCTAAAATAGTTTTACCTGGAACCCTTTTTTTTCTAAGAGTGTACAGACATACCATCATATTTACATTTCCCAAAATGGTTTGTTCAACCTATCACTGTCATTGAAATGTTGTCACAAATCCCCATAAAACCAGAGATGAACATCATGCCTTACCTTCAGAGGAGGTGGTGAGCGTGTCTGTCTGAGTTGGCCCTCTGTTCTCTGTCACAAAGCGAAAACCACTGCTGCACATCATCCTCCCCTTGTTCTTTTCAAACAGGAAACTCACTGAATCTCTCAGAGCCTACATTCCAATTGGCGAACAGTTTGTTCTAATGTTAGCTTTCAAACGCACCTTTGTATTTTTTAGTTTTTTTTGTGAAATACTATTGGTGCATTCAGTGATATTATAGTGAGTTTAAGAGTTTTAAATACCTTGAAAACATTAAAATCATAATGCTGTGAACAATTACATAGGCTACAATAAAGAACAATAAGGTGGACATTTAATGTGTTTATTTGTTTTGTGGTGAAAAAAAACTGCATTATACTTTCATTAAGAGCAATATATCTTTGTGAAAGTACAATAGGCCTACAGTAAATTCATGAAAAACTTGAGAGACCTGCAGGTTATCCACCTCCAGTACCTTTCTCATTCTGTGTGCCTACATTTCCCAGCACACACCTCTCTTCCTGCAGGTAGGAACCGCTAGACGCCTCCTTTCCCCCGTCCACGGACCGCTCGTTCTCCTTCTTCATCCACTTCTTCTTCTCCCAAATCACACTGAAATACAACACACCATCCCCATCCTTCTTTGCAGTGACTTCTCCTGGAACTGTAGCAGTGTCAGCGATGGGACTGGGCAGGCTGGTTCGGTCTGTCTCAGAGATGGCTTTGGCGGAAGGCAGGGGTTTGGGACCCGGATTGGGGGCCTCTAGGTCTTGTTTGCGTCCCTGTCTCCTGGCCTGACATGGAATCATGCTGTTGGCGTATATGTCTTCTTCTGGCACAGGAGGATCCTGCAATAACATACATTTATAGTCATTTAACAGACTTCTTTCATTATCAAAATATTTCTAGGATAAATCTGATGATGCGTACCTGTGTCCTCTCACTACTGGTCGGAACTAGGTTCATCACCACATCACAGTCGTAATATTTGTATTGACCTCTGAGTACTGTAAAACAAGGATCCCAAACCCTGTGAAATCACGTTCTGTGAAATCATCATACAACAAATCAAATAACTATAAATAAGTGTACACTTCAGAATCAGGAACTATGTTAATGTAGAGCACGAAAAGTGTAAAGACACAAATATGTGCAGTATTTCCGGAACATTTTACCTTAGGAGAAACAGTAAAGCACATATCAGTGCTGTCATTAATGTCGAAACAAATATTGCAGTGATGAAGATTGCCAAGGAAACTTGACCTAGGGGTGAACAGAAAAAGCTTTAATCGATAGACTTGCAAAAGTTATTATCAAGGTTATCAAGATCATCATTGTAGTCAATTATGGTGTCCAAACCTCTTGTGAATGAGATCCAACAGAGCTGGTTCTGAGGCAGACCAGAGTGGGCGTGTCTTCCTCCTGTGATTGATGGGTGGTGAGGGAGCTTCTCAGGCCTGTGCTGTCCATTGGTGTTAGTAAACTGATTGACAGGCGTTCCAGACAATTGCCCCTCCACTTTGGGAGAGGGGTTCCCATGACTCTCATAGGTAAAGTTGATCTGATCTGCAGTTCTGATGCAGCTAGAGGAGGGCAGGATCTGTGGAGCAACTATAGACAACAGATGAGGAAGACAGTTAGGTCAAAGATATTTGTAACTAACCCGAGATAGTTCATCTGTGTTGTTTTCAATGGGAGAAAATTAAGCATAGTGGGTAGAACGAGCAAGGAAGTCGGTAGAGCCAAGCAATAGCTAGCAAGATCCTATTGGTGGGTTCTAGCATGTATTTACATATTTCTGTTAGGGAACACCTTCGCTGTGAAGTGTGCGTGTGCAAGAACTCAATTTGCCATTGCAGTCCTTGTAAACAACACAACTTTTAGAAACTTTGACAAAGGGTCACATTTACAGAACTTAGTGCACTCTGTTCATAACAGATTCTAGTTTTGGGAACCGAAAACTGCATTGAGATCAGGCTTGGTGTTAGCCAAATCAGGTGGAAGTGGAACTCGCTAAGCAAGCAGTGTGTCATTCTTTACAGTGGTGACTAGTGACTCAGATCTACAGCTGAGCTCAGCTCAACGCTGGGTCACTGTTGAGTAAGTTTGAGGGGTGAATTTAGCACATCGGTATGTGTGAAACTTACTCCTCAGCCGGAAGTGTCCCCACTTGAAAGAGCAAATAGCTGGCTCAAGTGGACACCTGTTCGTCAAACATCTCATTCCAATATCATGGGCATTAATATGCAGTTGGTCCCCCCTTTGCTGCTATAACAGTCTCCACTCTCCTGCGAAGGCTTTCCACGAGATGTTGGAGCATTGTTGCGGGGACTTGCTTCCATTCAGCCACAAGAGTATTAGTGAGGTTGGGCACTGATGTTGGGCGATTAGGCCTGGCTCGCAATCGGCATTCCAATTGATCCCAAAGGTGTTCGATGGGGTTGAGGTCAAGGCTATGTGTAGGACAGGCAAGTTCTTCCAGACCAATCTCAACAAACCATTTCTGTATAAACCTCGCTTTCTGCACAGGGGCATTGTCATTATGAAACAGGAAAGGGCCTTCCCCAAACTGTTTCCACAAAGTTGGAAGCACAGAATTGTATAGAATGTCATTGTATGCTGTATCGTTAAGATTTCCCTTCACTGGATCTAAGGGGCCTAGCCTGAACCATGAAAAAGTGCCCCAGACCATTATTCCTCCTCCACCAAACTTTACAGTTGGCACTATGCATTCGGGCAGGTATATACAGTATATCACAAAAGTGAGTACACCCCTAAGTGAAAATGTCCAAATTGGGCCCAATTAGCCATTTTCCCTTCCCGGTGTCATTTGACTCGTTAGTGTTGCAAGGTCTCAGGTGTGAATGGGGAGCAGGTGTGTTAAATTTGGTGTCATCGCTCTCACAGACTGGTCACTGGAAGTTCAACATGGCACCTCATGTCAAAGAACTCTCTGAGGATCTGAAAAAAAGAATTGTTGCTCTACATAAAGATGGCCTGGGCTATAAGAAGATTGCCAAGACCCTGAAACTGAGCTGCAGCACGGTGGCCAAGACCATACAGCGGTTTAACTGGATAGGTTCCACTCAGAACAGGCCTCGCCATGGTCGACCAAAGAAGTTGAGTGCACGTGCTCAGCGTCATATCCAGAGGTTGTCTTTGGGAAATAGACATATGAGTGCTGCCAGGATTGCTGCAGAGGTTGAAGGGGTGGGAGTCAGCCTGTCAGTGCGCAGACCATACGCCGTACACTGCATCAAATTGGTCTGCATGGCTGTCGTCCCAAAAGGAAACCTCTTCTAAAGATGATGCACAAGAAAGCCCGCAAACAGTTTGCTGAAGACAAGCAGACTAAGGACATGGATTACTGGAACCATGTCCTGCGGTCTGATGAGACCAAGATAAACTTTTTTGGTTCAGATGGTGTCAAGCGTGTGTGGCGGCAACCAGGTGAGGAGTATAAAGACAAGTGTGTTTTGCCTACAGTCAAGCATGGTGGTGGGAGTGTCATGGTCTGGGGCTGCATGAGTGCTGCCGGCACTGGGAAGCTAGAGTTGATTGAGGGAACCATGACTGCCAACATGTGCTGTGACATACTGAAACAGAACATGATCCCCTCCCTTCGGAGACTGGGCCGCAGGGCAGTATTCCAACATGATAACGACCCCAAACACACCTCCAAGACGACCACTGCCTTGCTAAAGAAGCTGAGGTTTAAGGTGATGGACTGGCCAAGCATGTCTCCAGACCTAAACCCTATTGAGCATCTGTGGGGCATCCTCAAACGGAAGGTGCAAGGTCTCTAACATCCACCAGCTCTGTGATGATGTCATCACAGAGCAGTGGCAACCTGTGAAGCTCTGGTGAACTCCATGCCCAAGAGGGTTAAGGCAGTGCTGGAAAATTATGGTGGCCACACAAAATATTGACACTTTGGGCCCAATTTGTACTCACTTTTGTTGCCAGCGGTTTAGACATTAATGTCTGTGTGTTGAGTTATTGAGGGGACAGCAAATGTACACTGTTAAACCAGCTGTATACTCACTACTTTACATTGTAGCAAAGTGTCATTTCTTCAGTGTTGTCACATGAAAAGATATACTCAAATATTTACAAAATGTGAGGGGTGGTGTCACGGCTTTCTTCCTGGGAAGGGGAGGCGGACCAAAACGCAGCGTGGTTATAGTTCATGGTTCTTTAATAAGAGCCACTAAACATGAACACAACTACAAAACAGGAACCGTGAAAACAGTCCCGTGTGGCACAAACACTGACACAGGAAACAATCACCCACAAAATACCCAAAGAATATGGCTGCCTAAATATGGTTCCCAATCAGAGACAACGATAAACACCTGCCTCTGATTGAGAACCACTCTAGGCAACCATAGACTTACCTAGACAACTAAACTGAACACAACCCCATTAATCTAATAAACCCCTAGACAAGACGAAACACAATAAATCACCCATGTCACACCAAAATAATAAAGAAAACAAAGATAACTAAGGCCAGGGCATGACAGGTGGACTCACTTTTGTGTATATAGTGTATACAGTATATATAAAATGTTTTTCTCTTACACTAAAAGGGTATCATTTTCACAATTTCAGAGTGTTATTTTGACCCCAGTGTGTGGAAATATCATATGACTTTTTACAGATCACGTTTTTTGACTGCACTGCCCCTTTAAAGTATGTTCACAGGATATGGAAGTGTAACAACTTACATGTCACATCTATGTTAGTAGTTGTTGAGTTGTCCACCCCATGCTTGTTCTCTGCTTCGCAATAGTACCGCCCACTATCATTGATAGCAATCTTATTGAAGGTGAAGCTCTGTCCAGATCTTACAATGACTCCCTCACTCCCATTGACTCTGTACCAAGTGTAGCTCACTGCTGGGTTGGCATTGCTGCTGCAGGTCAGAGTCATGGAGCTGCCCTATACCACTGGACCAGAGGGACTGACTAACACAGTGTTCTTGGGAGAAACTTATAGAAAGAGCACACAATGTTATTCATGTTTGACTGAAATAAAACCAACCAACTGATGCTAATATGAGGTGGAAAAAGTCCAATTGATCTTACTAGTTTCAGGTGATTTGACATTCTTGGCATCTTGTTGTTTGTAGAGAGCAGTGCAGGAGATTTTCTGTTCATAATGGAGGTATAAAGCAGTTGTTGTGTCTTTGGCATCATTAAAAGTGAAGACTGTTATTTTATCAAATCAATTCTCTGTAATTATTATTACGTGATTAAACTAATCACGTAAATGTAATTAACTATGAAGTCGGGGCACCAAGGAAAATCTTCAGATTACAAAGTTATAATTTTCCTAATATAACTCTTCAGATAATTTAATATCTGATCAATTAGTCTTCTAATTAATGAATTATCCTTACCTCAAGTCAGTCGCATTCCAAACGTCGTAAATTGTTGGTTATCTGCACGAACCCAGCCTTTACTATGAATCATCCATACACCAATTGTCTTAATCATTTATTTACTAACTAACTAAATAATCACAGAAATGCACAAACAAACAGTAGGTCTGTTACTAACAAATGATAGGGAAGATTCCCTAGTGGGCTAAGCCGATATGACGGCTTGGTGGACAAAGGGAAGTGGGTGTGGACTGAGCGAGAGCGGGAAAGACAAAAGGGATGACTACACACACAGGTGATAATTATATTAATTGAAATGCTAATCCTTTGCACATGAACACACACTCACTCGGGAATAATTGCAATCAATATATATTTACGCCCAGGTATCGTCGGGATCTCTGTTAGAATTGTCAGTCGGTCTGCTGGAGAGTCAGTTCATCCGCATCTCTTTCTCTCTCTCTCTGTTTTCCTGAAGATCAGTCTTTCGTGGTTAGAATGGATACTTCAGAGTACCATTCAAAAATATTCTCATATGTAGATGTTTGGGCAGTTGTCGGTATCCGCATCCCAGGTTTACATCATTGCTAGCTGCAGACTAGTAATTAGTATCTAAGATTTTCTCATATCCTGTAGGGATCGAAAGTCTCAGAGTTTAACCAATTCCAGCAATGTAGCCAATGCTCCACATGGTATGGTTAAGAATTCAATAACTTTTCGCAATCACAGCTCACGTTGTGGGTTTGCTTAGTCTAAACTTAAACCTGTGCCACCTCATGTTCCACTGAGGTACGCGTGGTCTAAACTATTCGCAATCACAGCTCACGCTGTGGGTTTGCTCAGTCTTGGTACTCAAACCTGTGCCACCTCAGCTGACACTGAGGTATGCGTGGTCTGAAGAGGAATTTCTTAGGAGGGGTTGTAACAATAGAAAAGAATATTTGTAACAATATAATTCATAACAATAGAAAAGGTGGTTCTATTCGTAACAATAGAAAAGGTGGTTCTATGATGCCTGATCATGGTCTGTGCTCACGGGGGCGGGCCAATGACTTAGTTAAACTTTTAAGGGAATAGAATTCTCTCACATTAAAGGTTTAACATCACATTACATAATTTCACAAGTAGTTTTATCTTTACTCATTCATTTTATATAAGAATTAGATGCAAACCCCATAATTGAGAAATGTTCACATCCAGAGAAAAAAGTTGTGTGTGTTTCCTGTCCTCTCTGAGGTCACAAAATGAAACACCCTCGTCATACCCGTCCCTTAAGTGTCCAAGGACCATTCCCACCTTCTCACAAGTGGACATTTTGTTTCAAATGCCCATTTTGGGGATTTAGGAGATCGCCACGTGAAATCCTTTGTTCTCTCTGTGTCTCTCTTTCTGCATGGCCAGGGGGAGAGAGTCTCCTGCAGGAATTTACGACCTGAGATAACAGAACCTGGATGTAGGAGAGAGTGAGAAGCCATGATCTGTACCCAGAAAGGGCCACGTCATGACACAGTGAAGGTCAAAGCAAAGGTCTTGACTTTAGTTTTATCCTGATTCTCCTGTAGTCCCTCCTCACTTTGACCCAGTCTGGGGGTCCATGTCAGAGTTGGGGGGAGAGAGGGATAAGGGGTTGCAGCAGAGCAAATCAACCTCACTGAGGTGCCCTCCCTCACCTACACTGTAGCTGGGGTTAGAGTTGGTGTGGGGGGGAGTGTCTAGACTAGAAAGACATGTTACTAGCTCAATGAAACAAAAGGAACAAACACACCCACTATGAATGATAATCAATGAATTGTTCAATAAGATGTGGAAACAAAGTCTATAATTACAAATACGTAAATACAATTTCATGTAGTTTTGTCGAGGTAAAGAGTATAGAATCATGTGTGGTCAATCATACAATTTAATTGGGTAGCTTAATCAAATAAAAACAAATCAAATGTTATTACTTACAAGCCCCGGAACCGACAGTGCAGTTTAATAACATAAGAGAAAATAAGAGATAAAAGTAACAAGTAATACAAGAGGAGCAGTAAAAAAGGGGGGTGCCGATACAGAGTCAATGTGCGGGGGCACCGGTTAGTTGAGGTAGTATGTACATGTAGGTAGAGTTAATTAAAGTGACTATGCATAGATTACAACAGAGGGTGGCTGTGGTGGTGAGGGGGGGGAGTCAATACAAATACTCTTGGTAGCCATTTGACTAGATGTTCAGGAGTCTTATGGCTTGGAGGTAGAAGCTGTTTAGAAGCTTCTTGGACCTAGACTTGGCGCTCCGGTACCGCTTGCCGTGCGGTAACAGAGAGAAAAGTCTATGACTAGGGTGGCTGGAGTCTTTGACAATTTTCAGGGCCTTCCTCTGACACCGCCTGGTATAGAGGTCCTGGATGGCAGGAAGTTTGGCCCCAATGATGTACTGGGCCACACGCACTACCCTCAGTAGTGCCTTGTGGTCGGAGAACGAGCAGTTGCCATACCAGGCAGTGATGAAACCAGTCAGAATGCTCTCGATGGTGCATCTGTAGAACCTTTCCAGTCTCCTGAGGGGGAATAGGTTTGTCATGCCCGCTTCACAAATGTCATGGTGTGCTTGGACACGGTTGGTTTGCTGGTGATGTGGACACCAAGGAATTTGAAGCTCTCAACCTGCTCCACTGCAGCCCCGTTGATGAGAATGTAGGTGTGCCCAGTCCTCTTTTTCCTGCAGTCCACAATCATCTCTTTTTTCTTGATCACGTTGAGGGAGAGGTTGTTGTCCTGGCACCACACAGCCAGGTCTCTGACCTCCTCTCTATAGGTTCTCTCATTGTTGTCGGCGATCAGGCCTACCACTGTTGTGTCATCGGCAAATTGAATGATTGTGTTGGAGTTGTGCCTGGCTGTGCAGTCATGAGTGAACAGGGAATACAGGAGGGGGCTGAACATGCATTGTTCTTAGTGTTCTTGGGCACAGGCACGATGGAGGTCTGCTTAAAAGATGTTGGTATTACAGTCTCGGGCAGGGAGAGGTTGAAAATGTCAGTGAAGACATTTGCTAGTTTGTCAGCGCATGCTCGCAGTACACTTCCTGGCAATCCATCTGGCCCTACGGCCTTGTGAATGTTGACCTGTCTAAAGGTCTTACTCACATCGGGTGCGGAGAGAGTGATCACACAGTCTTCTGGTACTGCTGGTGCTCTCATGCATGTTTCAGTGTTATTTGCCTCGAAGCGAGCATAGAAGTAGTTTGTTGTCGGAATTATCCCGCTAGCTGGACACCAAGCCCCAAAGAGGTTTTAAAAAATAAGTTACAAACAACGCAGATTGTGTCCTACCTGCGATATTGATTTGAACAGGTGTGCCAAAATGACGCTTGACACAATTGCCACATCCTAGTCTGAAGTAATACATGTCACCAGTAGGCATGTTGTCCCGGATTATAGTACAGTCTTTCTGGTTCACGTTCCCAGATGGACTGGAGCCTACTGTGTTTGTCTTATCTGTTCCCCCTCTCATTCAAATTGTGTTACATGGGTGAGATTTTAGGTAGGGATTATAGTCCAATGATTTCAAGGAACTAAGTGTAAATGAGCAGGGAACGCGCACACATGATCCCTTCAGAGCCTTTATACTCTGAGGCATCAAGGCTGTCCAATCTGCACAGAGAACACCTAAAACACACACACACACACACACACACACACACACACACACACACACACACACACACACACACACACACACACACACACACACACAGCAGCACAAGTCTTTATAGAGTTCGACTCATTCAACTAAACAAAGACAGCATTTTAGATGTACTGTATTTCAGCACAAGTTATCTCTGTAAATCAATTTTTCCAGCTGGGTGACACTTTATTTAAATGTTTATATTGTGGCAAACCTCTTCAAGGTTAGGAGCGTTTGTCACAAACTAAGTGGTAAACTGTCACCAAATCACCCAAGAATGAGAGTTATTTCGAACAGGACAGTACCTGTGTGTTTGTTTCTCCGTCCTGGTCCACCCAGGCCGTAGGCGAGGTCAAGGATAGCAGAGTTCGGTACACGAATCGGGTTTTCGGTAGGTCCAGGTCCAAACGCCAACAGGTAAATCCAAAACAATCCAGCTCATACACGGTAAATCCAGCCAATCTCTATAGTCTCTTTCTCTATTGTTCATAGATCCTTCCAGCACTCTCTCTCCTTCTTCCTGGTTTTTCTTGACCCTTTATCTGTGGGTCGGCTCCACCTTCTGAGGGTTCCCCTTGCTTGTAGTTTTGGCAGTCGGCCATTTTGTGATCTGTAGTTCTGACAGGGGTGGCCATTAGTTCTGCTCTCACATATCTGCCACTTATCACTCGACCCCCTTCTTTGCAAATCCAACACCATCATTAAGTTTGCTGACGACACAACGGTGGTAGGCCTGATCACCAACGACAATAAGAAAGCCTATTAGGTAGGGGATCAGAGACCTGGCAGTGTGGTGCCAGGACAACAACCTCTCCCTCAACAAAGGAGCTGATTGTGTACTACAGGAAATGGAACTTGATTTGACAAATGTCAATTAAAAAAATGTATTTATAAGAACGCCCAATCAATCTGATCCTGGATTGCAAAAAAGCGGATTACAGAATCCGGATCATTCTGATCCAGATTAAAAAATGTGAAACTGGACCCTGAGATTTGAACTCACAACCTCTGTATTTGCATTTGCTGATCTTTCTGCTGCCCCACAAAGTCTGTAGTAAGCTCAGAATACCTCTACATATTCATTACCTATAATACTGCTCCCGAGTGGCACAGCGGTCTAAGCGGTCTAAGGCATTGCATCTCAGTGCTAGAGGCGTCACTACAGACCCTGGTTTTATTCCAGGCTTTATCACAACCTGCCGTGATTGGGAGTCCCATAGGGCGGCGCACAATTGGCCGGGGTAGGCCGTCGTCCGGGTTAGTGGTTGGCCGGGGTAGGCCGTCATTGTAACTGGTTTACCTAGTTAAATAAATAAATTTAGCAAAATAGTTAATCTGACTATTCTGTCATCGTTGATTTCATTTACTTAATTCAGCAATTTGAGGGTTTTCTGTATTGTTGTCTAATGTTGGTATTATTATGTTTTAATGTTGCTCCTGAATCACTATGATAAATATAATTTTCCTTCTGTGTAATTTTAACAGAGCTGAGACTTACTTTGAAGTACTAAGTGTAGGAATTGAGTCAGACATTAATGGCGACATTTGATGGTGCCAACAGACATGGCAGCATTGCGACTAGCTCTTAGAAAACTGTACAGTATTTCGTTTTTTATGTTCTATTTTTTATATTATTAGCTCAGGAAATGTTTTGTGTCATTACATACGGCCGGGAAGAACTATTGGATATTAGAGCGGCAGTAACTCACCAGAACTATCAGTATTACGACTAGAATACGACTTCCCTGGATAATTTCCTTTGTTCACTCTCCCAGAGCAATGGAACCTATTCCAGAGGCCGATCCAAAACATCGCCGGCGGAGAAGAGGTGCTCGAGGCGACCTGATGGTTTGACGTAGGAAGCGCACACACCACCCACCACTTCCGTGTATATTACTCGCTAATGTTCAGTCTTTGGATAACAAAGTTGATGAGCTACGAGCAAGGATTTCTTTCCAGAGAGACATCGGGGCCTGTAACATACATTGTTTCATGGAACATGGCTCTCTCGGGATACTCTATCGGAGTCAGTAAAGCCAGCAGGATTCTCAGTACATCGCACAGACAGGAATAAATATCTCTCTGGGAAGCAGAAGGGCAGAGGGGTGTGTTTCATGATTAACGACTCATGGTGTAAGTCTAGGAACCTACACGAACTCAAGTAAGTTTGTTCAACCCGAACTGGAATACCTCACTTTTAAATGCCGACCATATTATCTCTCAAGATAATTCTCCTCTGTCATCACCATGGCTATTTACATTCCACCTCAAACCGAAACCTCGATGGACCTCAAAGAACTTCACTGGACTCCACATGCAAACTGGAAACCACATATCCTGAGGCTGCATTTACTGTAGCTGGGGATTGTAACAAAGCAAATCTGAGGACTAGGGTGCCATAATTCCATCAACATATTGACTGTCATACTTGCGGTACTAAGGCTCTCAACCATTGCTATTCAAACTTCCGGAATGCTTACACGGCCCTCCCTGTCACAACTCCGCCGAAGTCGCCTCCTCTCCTTGTTCGGCGGAGTTCGGCGGTCGACGTCACCGGCTTTCTAGCCATCGCCGCTCCATTTTTCATGTCTCCATTTGTTTTGTCTTGTTCCCTGCACACCTGGTTTTCATCCCCCAATCAATTCATATGTATTTATTCCTCTGTTCACCATCATTTCTTTGTGTAGGATTGTTTTGTTGTTTTGTGTATTTTGATATTGTGGATATTGTTATGTGCATTACTTTTTGTCTATGTTCCGTGTTTTGGGCACATTTTATGTTATTTTGTGTTGTCATTTTGATTGGAATAAAAGTGTGCTTGTTCACTGCAATCTGCTCTCCTGCACCTGACTTCAGCAAATCTGACCACGAATCCATCTTGCTCCTCCCATCCTATAGGCAGGAACTCAAACAGGAAGTGCCCGTGCTTCATACTATTCAACGCTGGTCTGACCAATCAGAATCCACACTTCAGGATTGTTTTGATCACATGGACTGGGATATGTTCCGCGTAGCATGCAAAAATAATCTAGACGCATACACGGATACGCTGACTGAGTTCATAAGGAAGTGTATAGGAGATAGTAGTACCCACTGTGACTATTAAAACCTACCCAAACCATAAACCGTGGATAGATGGTAGCATTCGCGTGAAACAGAAAGCGTGAACCACAGCATTTAACTGTGTTACTAGTCGCAAGGCAACTGGTAATATGGCAGAATATAAACAGTGTAATTATTCACTCCGCAAGGCAATCGAACAAGCTAAACGTCGGTGTGGAGATAAAATGGAGTCGCAATTTGACGGCTCAGACACAAGATGTATGTGGCAGGGACTACAGACAACCACGAACTACAAAAGGAAAACCAGCCACGTCGCTGAGACCGACGTCTTGCTTCTGGACAGGCTAAAACCATTCTTTGTACGCTTTGAACATAACACTGTGCCACCGACCCAGCCCGCTACCAAGGACTGTGGGCTCTCCTTCTCCTGGCTGACCTGAGTAAAACATTTAAATATATTAACCCTTGCACGGCTGCCAGTCCAGACGGCATCCCTAGCCGTGTCCTCAGAGCATGCGCAAACAAGCTGGCTGGTGTGTTTACGGGCATATTCAATCTCTCCCTATCCCAGTCTCCTGTCCCCACATGCTTCAAGATGGCCACCATTGTTCCTGTACGCAAGAAAGCAAAGGTAACTGAACTGAATGACTATCGCCCGTAGCGCTCACCTCTGTCATCATGAAGTGCTTTGAGAGTCAAGGATCATAATCACCTCTAACTTACCTGCCACCCTAGATCCACTTCAATTTGCTTACCACCCCAATAGATCCACAGACGATGCCATCGCCATCACTCTGCACACTGCCCTATCCCATCTGGACAAGAGGAATACCTATGTAAGAATGCTGTTTATTGACTATAGCTCAGCATTCAACACCATAGTACCTTCTAAGCTCATCATTAAGCTGGAGGCCCTGGGTCTGAACCCTGCCCTGTGCGACTGGGCGGGGCATGGACACAACATATGCTTGTGCAGGGGACCAGTGTGGTCTCAGACGAGTGGACAGATTTATAATGTTTCAGAGGCTACAGATGCCACAATAATCATGATGACACACAACAAATACTACAAAGAGATACATCTGGGACTGAGGAGATGACACTCTTTTTTTGGTTTGGGACCTGTGCAGGATGAAATTTTGCAACCGTGGGTCTCAGATATACTGTTACACTGTTCCACCCAAATGTGTATATTTTCATATACTTACTTCCATGTCGTTTTCTTGATCACTGCTGTTGAGTGTCAGTGCTGTTTAGACGATTAATATTTGAACTGGTGGTATTCTAGATTGTATTTTCACCAAGTAATGTTTATTCTTATTACAAAAGCAATTGAACAAATGGTAGCAACATTATATCAACAGAGATGATGGAATTAACACTGATTGCCATAAATATACAGTATGTATTTCATTTTTACAGATATGTTGAATATCTGAACATGAGCAGCCAATATTTCTGCATAAACAACCCCTACAAATCCCAGCTCCATTTTTACAAAAACATTTTTTTTTAATTATACAAAATCCACATATAATTATAATCTCTAAGAAATCTCCAAAATCTTTTAAAGGTTAAACAAATTTGTTGCATATTAATTATTGCTTTTCAGTAAATATAAACATATTTATTGACATCCACACAGAGAAATCAGAAATGGGAATAGAAACTGTCACGACTTCCACCGAAGTCGGTTCCTCTCCTTGTTCAGGCAACGTTCGGCGGTCAGCATCACCGGTCTTCTAGCCATCGTCGATCCACTTTTCGTTTTCCATTTGCTTTGTCTTGTTTTCCTACACACCTGGTTTTCATTTCCCTCATTTATTGTTGTGTATTTAACCCTCTGTTTCCCCCATGTCTTTGTGTGGAATTGTTTGTTGTAAGTGCACATGTTGACTGGTGAGCGACGGGTTTTTGTACCCATGTTTTTGTTATTCTTGATGCCATTGGTTTTGCAATTAAACTGCTCCGGCTATTAGTTCTACTCTCCTGCGTCTGACTTCCCTGCCACCAGTTACACACCCTTTACAGAAACAGAAAACACAAACAGGCCAAATATGTCATTGAAACTACATTAACACTGAACGAAATTAGATGTATGTAGCCAGTAAGCACATCTCTCACATTATGTGACCACAGGTAGAAAATACTGCATGTGGTTCTGTCGTTGTCTTTCTTTATACATGTAGCACTTTCAGCAAAGACCATTGCTAACAATAATCAGAGTCAATAATTGGGTTCCATTATAAAAGCTTCATCAGTTTCTGTAGCACAAGCTTGTCCAAAGTAAAAATAAGTAGCATTTACTGTACATACTGCATTTATCTACATAATGGATTGAACACTAGTCAGATCATGCACATGTTGATGGAAAAATAAAGGTTTACCATGCCAACAAATGTCATATAATTAGATGTGCATACATTATTTTACTTGTGATGAAGCGGATAATGCCCAAACAGTCTTTTGATGTTCATGAGAAGGGTCTAATGTGTCTATGTGTCTGATAGGGTATAGACGTGAGTGACGGTTAGGCTGTTGAAGTGTATAAAACAATCAACCAATTATGTCAATTTAAGTCATTTTTATTACATTTTAGTTTCAACTATACATTGAATCACAATATAAATACATTCAGAATATTATATATACGTGCATTGTTTTTTTACACTTTCTACTGAAAACATTTCACTAAACTGCAGCTCTGTAGGCTATACTGCAGTAAGCAAAGGCTATATTTGACCAAACAAACATATGCTGATGTGAAAAGTAATGTGAAACTGCAATGAGGTTACTAACCTCTTGCCAATTTAATTTTGGTTTGATAAAACAGGACGCAGATGGACAGTTTCTTACACATTACCCCCAGTGAAATGAAATTAGGTAACAAATTGAAAAGTATATCAAGATGGATAGTCTATAGCAGATGATGTGGTAGGACTTGTGGGTAGAGTTGACTGGAAATGCATCACAGTCTCCCTGGTCTACAGTAGAAAGTGCTGCATGTGTACACTAAAGAAAATCCTGTTGTTTTTTTTCAGTATCTGGCAGTAACCACCTGTAAGTTACTGTAAAAAAGCTACAGTATGTTACTATAAATTAAAAATAAACTTTGGGTCAACAGTACGTTACTGTAAAATGTAAAGAACAGCAACACAAATGCATGAGACTCTAAACTGCAAAATCTATGGTAAAACTATAAAAAGCTTGAGAAACTTGCAAAACTGCTAAATATCAAAACCAAAATACAACAAAATCAAATAGCATTTACAAAATGTAAAAGCATAAAAGGTGAGAAGAATGAGTGAAAATGTCAAATGTAACAATAAACTTAAGACCCCTCACTAGACCATTCACTGCTTAGCTTATTTACAAAGGATGCACTGCTTACTTGCGTGTGGTATCCATGTTTTTAAAGTGTACCTGTGCATACTCACCATCTAACATGTCTATGTAATGTAATATTGTAATAGTCTTACAGCTCATCATACAGGTTCTCCATCTCCAGTGCCTTACTCATGCTGCGTCTGCCTACATTTCCCAGCACACACCTCTCTTCCTGCAGGTAGGAACCGCTAGACAAATCCCTTCCCCCGTCCACGGACCCCTCATTCTCCTTCTTCATCCACTTCTTCTTCTTCCAAATCACAGATGTGCCTTCTCCTGGAACTGTAGCAGTGTCAGCGATGGGACTGGGCAGGCTAGTTCGGTCTGTCTCAGAGATGGCTTTGGAGGAAGCTCGTATTGGGGGCCGCAATGTGTCCCTGTCTCCTGTCCTAACTCGATACACTGCTGTTGGCGTAGATGTCTTCTTCTGGCGCAGCAGGATCCTGCAATAATATACACTACATGACCAAATGTTTGTGGACAGCTGCTCGTCGAACAACTCATTCCAAAATCATGGGCATTAATATGGAGTTGGTCCAACTTTTGCTGCTACATCAGCCCCCACTTTTCTGGGAAGACTTTCCACTAGAAGTTGGAACCTTGCTGTGGGGACTTGCTTCCATTCGGCCACAAGAGCATTACTGAGGTTGGGCATTGATGCAGTCGGCATTTCAATTCATCCCAAAGGTGTTCGATGGGGTTGAGGTCAGGGCTCTGTACAGGCCAGTCAAGTTCTACCACATCGATCTCGATAAACAATTTCTGTATGGACCTCGCTTTGCGCACAGGGGCATTGTCATGCTGAAAGAGGAAAGGCCCTTCCCCAAACTCTTGCCACAAAGTTGGAAGCACAGAATTGTCTAGAATGTCATTGTATGCTGAGGCATTAAGATTTCCTTTCACTGGAACTAAGGGGCCTAGCCCAAACCATGAACAATGAACAACAGCCCCAGAACATTATTCCTCCTCCACCAAACTTTACATTTGTCACTATGCAGGTAGCGTTCTTCTGACATCCGGGCAAAGCCAGATTTGTCCGTCGAACTGGTGAAATATAATTCATCACTCCAGAGAATGCATTTCCACTGCGCCAGAGTCCAATGGCGGAATGCTTTACTCCACTCTAGCCACGCTTGGCATTGCACATGGTGATCTTAGGCTTGTGTGTGGCTGCTTGGCCATGGAAACCCATTTCATGAAGCTCCTAATGAACAGTTGTTGTGCTGTCGTTGCTTCCAGAGGCAGTTTGGAACTCGGGTAGTGAGTGTTGCAACGCAGGACAGATGGTTTTTGTGTGCTATGCACTTCAGCACTTGGTGATCCCATTCTGTTAGCTTGTGTGACCTACCACTTTTTTCTAGACGTTTTCATTTCAGCACTAACATGTTTCAAGCAGACCACCATAGTCCCTGTGCCCCAGAACACTAAATTAACCTGCCTAAATGACTACTGACCTGTAGCACTCACGTCTGTAGCAATGAAATGCTTTGAAAGGCTGGTCATGGCTTACATCAACACCATTATCCCAGAAACCCTAGACCCACTCCAATTTGCATACTGCCCCAACAGATCCGCAGATGATACAATCTCTATTGCACTCCACACTGCCCTCTCCCACTTGGACAAAAGGAACACCTACTTGAGAATGCTATTCATTGACTACAGCTCAGCGTTCAACACCATAGTGGCCTCAATGCTCATCACTAAGCTAAGGACCCTGGGCCTAAACATCTCTCTCTCTGCAACTGGATCCTGGACTTCCTTATGGGCCACCCTCAGGTGGTAAGGGTAGGTAACAACACATCTGCCACGCTGATCCACAACACGGGGCCTCTCAGGGGTGCGTGCTCAGTCCCCTCCTGTACTCCCTGTTCACCTATGACTGCATGGCCAAGCACGACTCCAATACCATCATTAAGTTTGCCGACAACACAACAGTGATGGGCTTGATCACAGACAACGATGAGACAGCCTATAGGGAGGTCAGAGACCTGGCCGGGTGGTGCCAGACTAACATCGTCTCCCTCAACATGATCAGGACAAATGAGATGATTGTGAACTACAGGGAAAGGAGGCCCGAACACGCCCCCATTCTCATTGACGGGGCTGTAGTGGAGCAGGTTGAGAGCTTCAAGTTCCTTGGCATCCGCATCACCAACAAACTATAATGGTCCAAACACACCAAGACAGTCGTGAAGAGGGCACGACAACGCCTATTCCCCCTCAGGAGATGGCATGGGTCCTCAGATCCTCAAAAGGTTCTACAGCTGCACCATTGAGAGCTTCCTGACTGGCTGCATCACTGCCTGGTATGGCAACTGCTAGTCCTCTGACTGCAAGGCACTACATAGGGTAGTGAGTACGGCCCAATACATCACTGGGGCCAAGCTTCCTGCCATCCAGGTCCTCTATAGCAGGCAGTGTGAGAGGAAGGCCCAAAAAATTGCCAAAGACTCCAGCCAACCTAGTCATAGACTGTTCTCTATGCTACTGCACGACTAATTGCATTTTTTACGCTGCTGCTACTCTCGGTTTATTATTCATGCATAGTCACTTTACCTCTACCTACATGTACATATTACCTCAATTACCTTGACTAACTGGTGCCACCGCACATTGACTCTGTACCGGTACCCACTGTATATAGCCTCACTACTGTTATTTTATCGTTGTTCCTTAAAACATCTTTAGGATCGAACCCTTTTTTTCAATTTTCGCCTAAAATTACATACCCAAATCTGACTGCCTGTAGCTCAGGATCTGAAAGCAAGGATATGCATATTCTTGATACCATTTGAAAGGAAACACTTTGAAGTTTGTGAAAATGTGAAATTAGTATTGGAGAATATAACACATTAGATCTGGTAAAAGATCATTTTTGTGGGGTTTTTTGTACCATCTTTGAAATGCAAGAGAAAGGCTATAATGTATTATTCCAGCCCTGGCGCAATTTAGATTTTGGCCACTAGATGGCAGCAGCTTATGTGCAAATTTTTAGACTGATCTAATGAACCATTGCCTATCTGTTCAAAATGTTGTCTCAAGAATGCCCAAATGTGCCTATTAATACAGTTTCAAGTTCATAATTGTGCACTCTCCTCAAACAATAGTATGGTATTATTTCACTGTAATTGCTACTGTAAAATGGACAGTGCAGTTAGATTAACAAGAATTGAAGCTTTCTGCCAATATCAGATATGTCTGTGTCCTGGGAAATGTTCTTGTTACTTACAACCTCATGCTAATCACATTAGACACCGATCCTTTTTCTGTTCAAATGTAGGTCAAGTGTCCTTACCACTCTTTATCACTGGGATATGTGTTTCTGCATTAATAAAAGGACTGATGTGTGCTTTAATGCTAACTCAAAGTACCATCTGTAAAGACTTTTAGTATATCACTAACATGTTTGTGATGTAAACACACAGAACATATTATATGAAAGCTGCAGGGCCGTCTCAAATGAAATAATTTCAGTTTTAACTTGAGCATTTAAATGGATGGGCTTCTTTGCACAAAATGCAACAGTCAATAATATTTTTGAGAATTATTATAATCACAACAGTTTTCTTTGATATGGGCTTTCAAACGAGAGATATTTCTATGGTGACCTTTTAGCACTAAATTACTGTTATGTTCTTTTTCAGGAAGTGAAAAACTATTGACTGATTAAATAATTATTCTGGCAATGGTTTGCCTGTACATCATAACTTTTGGGGTTGGATTGTACAAATTCAGACAGTAAGTTTATGAATATTGTAAATACACAAGTCAATATATTGAATCATTTCAATATTTATGAACTAATTCATAGCATCACTGCTGTAAATATGTTTTTCTTTCTCGCCAAGTCCTGCACTGTTCCTGTATATTGGTGCTTCATGGTTTCATCAACATGGCTTCAATGGGAAGTTCAGTATTTTACAACTTGATGCTTTCTCACCCTAAAAGTAGTCTATGGCCCAGGAGAAACAGCAAACGGTTCTTTAAACAGACACTCCAAACTTCAGCTAACTTTAGCAACCGCTAGGAGCTAGCTAACAATCATTGGAAGTGATAGGGGTAAACAAGCAATGTTTTTTAAAGAAACTCAATATTTGGTTTGATATTACTTAAAGAACATCCCTAAATATATTTACTATTGGATATATTTAATAGCCCCACTATTGTTATTTACTGCTGCTCTTTAATTATTTGTTATTCATATCTTACTTTTTGGGGTGGTATTTTCTTCGTTGCGTGTTATTTTGTATATATATGGTTTTTAATGTGAAAAACTGAACACACACACATACCTACATATATATATGTGTGTGTGTGTGTGTGTGTGTTTGTTCAGTTTTTCACATTAAAAACCATATATATAAAATAACACTGTGAACTGGCACCGAACCAGTCCCGTGTGGCACAGACACAGGAAACAATCACCCACAAAATACCCAAAGAATATGGCTGCCTAAATATGTTTCCCAATCAGAGACAACGATAGACAGCTGCCTCTAATTGAGAACCAATCTAGGCAACCATAGACATACAATTTACCTAGACAGGACACAGCCCCATAAACTTACAAAACCCCTAGACAAGTCAAAACACATAAATCCCCCATGTCACACCCTGACCTAACCAAAATAATAAAGAAAACAAAGATAACTAAGGCCAGGGCGTGACAATCCTCCACATGACACATTATTTCACACATTATCAATACTATGAAGATAATTTGGAGGGAGGGGTGACATTTTTTGTATTGAGTATTGAGTTACTGTAATCATACTGTAGCTACGTTTCTGTAACCGTCACGCCCTGACCTTAGTATTCATTGTTTTCTTTATTATTTTGGTTAGGTCAAGGTGTGACATAGGTGATATGTGTGTTTTTGTCTTATTCTAGGGTTGTTTGCACTGTCTAGGGGTTTTTGTAGATTTATGGGGTTGCTTTCATCTAGGTGTTTATGTTGGTCTATGGTTGCCTAGATTGGTTCTTAATTAGAGGCAGGTGTTTATTGTTGTCTCTGATTGGGAACCATATTTAGGCAGCCATCTTCTTTGAATATTTCGTGGGTTATTGTCTATGTTATACGTTAGCACATTGTTTATATAGCGGTCACGGTCGTCTTATTTGTTTTGTTTAGGTGTGGTCTTCATTGAATAAAGAAGAATGTATTCTAACCATGCTGGGCTTTGGTCTACTCCATACGACGATCGTGACAGAATAACCCATCAACAATGGACCAAGCAGCGTGGTAACGGACAGCAGCAGCAATCTAAGGACTTCTGGACTTGGGAGGAGATTTTGGATGGCAAAGGACCCTGGGCACAGCCAGGGGAATATCGCCGTCCCAAAGCAGAGCTGGAGGCAGTGAAAGCAGAGAGGTGCCGGTATGAGGAGACAGCACGGCGGCGCGGCTGGAAGTGGCAGCCCCAAACATTTCTTGGGGGAGGGCACACGGGGAGTGTGGCGAAGTCAGGTAGGAGACCAGTTCTCCCTGTTCCTTCTCCTCAGAGTCTCCCGTCTGTCCTGAGCCGCCAGAGTCTCCCGTCTGTCCTGAGCCGCCAGAGTCTCCCGTCTGTCCTGAGCCGCCAGAGTCTCCCGTCTGTCCTGAGCCGCCAGAGTCTCCCGTCTGTCCTGAGCCGCCAGAGTCTCCCGTCTGTCCTGAGCCGCCAGAGTCTCCCGTCTGTCCTGAGCCGCCAGAGTCTCCCGTCTGTCCTGAGCCGCCAGAGTCTCCCGTCTGTCCTGAGCCGCCAGAGTCTCCCGTCTGTCCTGAGCCGCCAGAGTCTCCCGTCTGTCCTGAGCCGCCAGAGTCTCCCGTCTGTCCTGAGCCGCCAGAGTCTCCCGTCTGTCCTGAGCCGCCAGAGTCTCCCGTCTGTCCTGAGCCGCCAGCCAGCCAGGAGCTGCCCCTCAGTCCGGAGGGGCCCTTTAGTAGGGTTGCCAGTCCTAGGTTGGCGGTGAGGGTCGCCGTTCCTAGGAGGCCACAAAAGCGGACTAAGACTATGGTGGGGTCCACGTCCAGCAACCGAGCCGCCTCCCTTGAAAGAGGCCCACCCGGACCCTCCCCTTTAGATTAGGTTTTTGCGACCGGAGTCCGCACCTTTGTGGGGGGGTACTGTCACGCCCTGACCTTAGTATTCTTTGTTTTCTTTATTATTTTGTTTAGGTCAGGGTGTGACATGGGTGATATGTGTGTTTTTGTCTTATTCTAGGGTGTTTATACTGTCTAGGGGTTTTCGTAGATTTATGGGGTTGTTTTCAACTAGGTGTTTATGTTGGTCTATGGTTGCCTAGATTGGTTCTCAATTAGAGGCAGGTGTTTAGCGTTGTCTCTGATTGGGAACCATATTTAGGCAGCCATCTTCTTTGGGTATTTCGTGGGTTATTGTCTATGTTATGTTACACATTAGCGCATTGTTTATATAGCGGTCACGTTAGTCATATTCGTTTTGTTATTTTTGTTTTAAGTGTTTGTGTTCATTTAATAAAGAAGAATGTATTCTAACCACGCTGCGCTTTGGTCTACTCCATACGACGATCATGACAGTAACACATAGCAATAGTGTACAGTCTGAAATTGACACCCTTGAAAAAGATCATCAAAAATGTAATTTATAAAATACATTGAAATACTGAGCTTGATTGTATGCGCCACATGTTTTTATTTTATACTAATACAATTGCACAGAGAAGGAGATTGTTTAACAAGTAATAGGGCTCAAAATGATTGACAACCTTGTTATCAAGACTTCACTTTGCAAGGATAACAGCATTGGGCCTTTTTCTACAATGGTTGAGTTGGAGAACACATTGGTAGGGGATTTAGATCATTCATCCATATAGAATCCGTCCAATCCTTGATATCCGCACTTATGGATGGCCCGCTTCAATTTAAACGACCGGTTTTCAATAGGTTTCAAGTAGAGGTCGACCGATTATGCTTTTTCAACGCCAAAACCGATACCGATTATTGGAGGACCAAAAAAAGCCGATACCGATTAATTGGCCGATTTTTGTATATATTTGTAATGAAAATTACAACAATACTGAATGAACAATGAACACTTTAATTTTAACCTAACATAATACATGAATAAAATGTATTTAGTCTCAAATAATGACACTTGTTCAATTTGGTTTAAATAATGCAAAAACAAAGTGTTGGAGAAGAAAGTAAAAGTGCAATATGTGCCATGTAAAAAAGATAATGTTTAAGTTCCTTGCTCAGAACATATGAAAGCTGGTGGTTCCTTTTAATTAACGTGAGTCTTCAATATTCCCAGGTAAGAAGTTAGGTTGTAGTTATTATAGGACTATTTCTCTCTATACCATTTGTATTTCATATACCTTTGACTATTGGATGTTCTAATAGGTACTTTAGTATTGCCAGCCTAATCTCGGGAGTTGATAGGCTTGAAGTCATAAACAGCACAATGCTTGAAGCATTGCGAAGAGCTGCTGGCAAGCGCAGTAAAGTGCTGTTGGATTGAATGCTTACGAGCCTGCTGCTGCCTACCACCACTCAGTCAGACTGCTCTATCAAATCATAGATTTAGTGACACAATTCCCCTAGTTAAAAGAAATTCATGTTAGCAGGCAATATTAACTAAATATGCAGGTTTAAAAATATATACTTGTGTATTGATTTTAAGAAAGGCGTTGATGTTTATGGTTAGGTACACATTGGTGCAACGTCAGTGTTTTTTTTTGTGAATGCGCTTGTTAAATCACCCATTTGGGTGATTAACAGGCACCGCATCGATTATATGCAACACAGGACAAGCTAGATAACCTAGTAATATCATCAACCATGTGTAGTTAACTAGTGATTATGTTAAGATTGATTGTTTTTAATAAGATATGTTTAATGCTAGCTAGCACCTTACCGTGGCTCCTTGCTGCACTCGCATAACAGGTAGTCAGCCTGCCACGCAGTCTCCTCGTGGAAAGCAATGTAATCAGCCATGATCAGTGTCCAAAAATGCCGATTACCGATTGTTATAAAAACTTGAAATCGTCCCTAATTCATCGGCCATTCCAATTAATCGGTCGACCTCTAGTTTCAAGTCCAGAGACTGAGATGGCCATTGCAAACTGTTGATTTTGTGGCCAACGAACAATTTCTTTGTGGATTTTGATGTGTGCTTGAGGTCATTCTCTTGCTGGAAGATCCACTTGCGGCCAAGTTTGAGCCTCCTGAGTCCTGGCAGAAGCAGCTAGGTTTTTGGCTAAAATGTCCTGGGTAAAGTTCATGATGTTGTTGGCTTTAACATGGGCCCCAGGACCAGTGGAAGCAAAATAGCCCATAACAAATATCCTCCATAGTAGGTATGGGGTCATTTTCTGCTTATGCACTCTCATGTCGATGCCAAACCCAGCACTGGTGTGAATGGCCAAAGAGCTCAATGTTTATGTAATCAAACCAAAGCACCGGTTCTAAGCCAAATGCCAATGAGCAAATCTCCAGGCATTTACATGTGTTGAACAACATGAAAATAGAGCTCTTTGGCCATGCTGGGTTTGTCTTTTTATTTTTGTTTTTATTTGTCTGACTGAGAAAATTAGGAACTTTCAGAGCTGTATGTGTTCATTCACAAGTTACATTCAGCATGACACAAATGACTGTAAATGTATCTGATGTAACACTGTTCCACCCAAATGTATTTTGACACACTAACTTCCATCCAGTTTCTTAATCATTGCTCTCAGTATCAGTGCTGCTCAGCTGATAAATCATTTAACAGAAACAATGTTTGTCACTCGCAGAGTTCTAAAATCCCACGGCAAACACTACCACAAAGGAGCTTTTTTACACGTTCTGCTTTTACAGCAATGGCAACAGAATCACTACGGGCCAATTAGAAAAGTATAAAAGGGCTAGGATTTAGGGATATAGGCAGTGATGTGTATTCATGGATGCCAAGGGAAGCCAAGCTTCCCAAAAATGTTTTACCTATAAAATTGTTAGAACTTATCTTTCGTCTCTCTGTTTTATAATTTTCCTTCAATTCGCAAGAGGCTGAATGTATCTCACCAGACAAAGCATCCTAGCGAGCAAAACAGCGCCCCTCCATCTGTCTGATGCTGTCTTGTCCAAACGAGTATGACATTATTGCCGCCTGTAGCATTGCATGGAATGCAAGGGAAGCCAGCAAGCATTTGGCCTCCCTTGATTAAAAAAAAAGTATACAAAAATTTGCCAATCAGCGTTGAGCTAAACAGCGAGTTCAATTGTGAATGGTCCTGGCGCATCAAAAGAAAGTGTTTAGGGAAGCCAGCTTGGATTTTGGCGTCACTCCTATCAAATCACATTGAGAGCATACGTCATTCACAGAAACTTAAATTGTTGCATCTTGTCGTGTTGTCCTCCGGTGGCTAGATAGCTAAAGTTGTCCCTTTGCTGAATTAGACATGGATAGAGATAAAGATTTGGACTTTTACTTAATTCTCCATACTTGCCAATGATTATAACAGTGATTCTGATCCAACCATTAATTCACACATTGTTGTTTCCTTGGCCTGAGAGGATGGAAGTTAAATATATAGCTGATATAGAAGGCTAATGTTAACTTGCTAATGTTGACCCTGAATGGAAGTCAGGCTAGCGAGAAAACATTTTAGCCAGGTAGTCTAGGACAACAAAGAATAAAAGTGTTGACTGTTTCATCAACAAGTAGGGTGAGTCAACATATTTAACTACTTGAAATAGCATGCACCGACACACACACACACACACACACACAGAAATCAGAACCATGGACAGCCACATCAGATTTACTCCTCACGGAGCAAAAGGTTAAGTGAAGTCATCTCACTCTAGTCAGGTGAGTGAGGGCGTTCAAAAGCTCCAAGATCTTGGTCTCCAGCTCCAAGGCTTTGGCTGTGTACTCTCCTTCCCCCCTCTCCCCATTCTCCCCACCTGCTCCCACCCTCAGCCCCTTCAAGATGGACTGTAGGGCATCTGCGATCTTCACTGAGTCCATCTGGTGCCGGTCATCCCGTATCTCCTCTACCCAGTCCTATGTCGTCCACAAAGTTCCCAATGATCTGGAGCCCCGGCCGTCGATGCTCTAGCTCCCTCAGCCTCCTCTTCCCCACCTCCCTAATGTCATTCCCCACGGTGCTGGGAAGGAGAAGATCATAACATGTCAGACAGGATATTATCATAGCAACAACTGTGAAATACACTAGATGGCAGTATGTCAACACCCATTGTAACTTCAGAGAAAACTGTCAACCTCAAATCAAGGTGTATTTGTCACTTTACACAGCATACAGCAGATATAAACAGTACAGTGGAATGCATACTTGCAAGCTTTTCCTCAACAATGCAGTAATACTAAGTCAGATAAAATAAATATTACAAAAAAAGACAACACGTCTCTCTCTCCCATTTCTCTTACGTCAGCGTTTTCAGAGAGGTGTTCTTGCTAGGCAGTTGACAATGTTCTCTGTTCCTCTCTCTGTGATGCCAGTGGTGTCCAGGTAGAGTTCCTCCAGCGTAGTGTTCTGCTCCAGGGCATTCTACATCTCCAGAAACCCTTCCGAACCCAAGTTGTTACCACACATACTGTACAAAATAGAGGAGTCAAGAGTTCAAGTGTGAGATAGAGGAACTATGAAACAGTGTTAGAGATGCAAATGTTATTTTCAGAAATTGTTATTTTCAGAGTCACTTACAACAGCTTTTTCACCTGACACTCATTTGATTTCAACACCTCAGATTCCAGGATGGCTGCCTCCCTTTCCAGGCAGTTATATCGCAGACTGAGAAAAAATACTAATAATAGTTACCTACATGAATGAGTTAATTGCTATACTTCTCATCAGTCCCTGTTAATTATCAAACATTTGCAACAGGTGGTGCAGAGCTGTGTCACACAATAAAAATGCAATGAATACTCACTAAAGAGATTCACAGCGGTGTAATAGAGAGAGAGCTAGCCTGCTAAGACCTCTGTTTCCGATGTTGGAGTATCCCAGGTTGAGCTCCTTGAGCCTATGTGGGGAGAA
This sequence comes from Oncorhynchus nerka, assembly GCF_034236695.1. Lineage (NCBI taxonomy): Eukaryota > Metazoa > Chordata > Actinopteri > Salmoniformes > Salmonidae > Oncorhynchus > Oncorhynchus nerka. The sequence continues at coordinate 23,214,253 of NC_088398.1, read as the reverse complement.
TTGCAACACATAGTGTTACGCTGCACAGTCAACCACTCAGCTTAATCTTGAACAGGTTCAGAATCCGGATCTCTGGTGCCGCCCTGCTGGTGACTTCCTTCATGTGCAGCTCCATCAAACAGTGGAGCAGGTTCTGCGCTGTCTGATTGGCTAGCTGCCTACCCTTAACCGGCTTCTAGAACCAGATACTCAGCCTGGTGCGGATATCCTCCCCTTCCAAGCCCACCTCCATAGGGGCCAGCACCAGCCCATCCAAATGTCCCCCCAGCCTGGTCCGGAGAAGCACCGTAGTCTGGTCCAGGTGGAGCTCTTGGCTCAGTAAGGGAGTTGGGGAGGTAGAAGGTGAGGGGGGGGGGGTCTCACCAAAGCACCAGAAGTCCAGAGCCTGGATGATGTGCCCCTACTTTGAGAGGTTGATTGCACAATACAGAGCGGCCAGATGCTCCTGGACAGTCAAGTGGAAGAAGGAAAACATCTCCACCCTCTCCTCTTTCAGAGGCACCAGGATCTGACTGAGTAAGGTGCTCTGTATATCTACTGGCGTGAGACCATAACATTCCAGCTCCTGTATGTCGAACATGATCATACTCTTTAGAACGTTTTCGTAAGCTAATCTCCCCAGGTTTGTCAGCTGTTGCCTAACTAGAGAAAGTACCTGCGATCTGGGGGTGTTCCTCTCCACCTTCCCTTTTAGTGCATGGTGCTTTGCTTGCTGTAAACAGGTAGCAGTAGTAAACCTCGTTGACTGTCCTAGGTGGGTTCAACTCTAGAGACTGTGAGTCACTATCTTCCTGACTGGAGAAGAACTCAGCCAAGGCCATATAGATGATATAGCAATAGAGAGGGATGAAGGAGAGCACAAAGAGGTTGTCGTTGTCCAGGATGTAGTTGTACACCTTCTCAGACACCTTGAGGTCCTTGTAGAACTTGGAGGTGTACTCCTTCACCTGGTCCTCCTCGAAGCCCAGGACCACGCAGCAACGCTGGAAGAACCACTTAGGGGTGTCAGTGGAAGGCCTGGATGTCAGGATGACAGAGGACTCTGGGAGTAGACTCCCCTTGATCAACGCCATTATCAGCTCTGACACGGGCACCTTGGAGTCCACGCCGATGTCCCTGTCAGGAGCGTTCCAGTCCAGTTGGTATTTAAATTCGTCCAGCCCATCCAGAATGAGCCAGAAGGTCTGGCAGGACAGTCTTGAAGTAGCGGAATCGGTCTTCGAGCAGGTCCAGTAAGCTCAGCGGGACTTTGATCAGGTTCAGCTCGTGGAAGCGGAGGTCAAACACACAGGTGAACTCACGCATGTGCTTCCCCAGCGCCCACTCATAGACCAGCCTCTGCACCGCCACGCTCTTGCCAATGCCAGCGATGCCCTTCACCTTTACCCGCTTCGGTGGGCACCCTGTGGTGCCTTGGGGGCTCAGGAGGTGGCGAGGGCAGATGCGTTAGCAGGCCTGGTGGGCGTAGATGTGTGCCCATCGACTGGCCAGGGCGAAGTACTCATGCTGGCTGCTGTCAAATGACTCGTTGTCCACAGTCACGAAGAGATCAGTGTATCGGATTGGAGTTGGAGGCCTGCCCTCCCCTCCCCTTTCTGCGTAAGATGTAAGTCATTCTGTACGTTCCCGAAGGGTATTTCTGTGAGCTGAAAGGTGAACTGCAATAGAAGAGAGACAAGTAAATTACACGCAACACATTACAATAAGATACTCAAGTCATATCTAGGAGAAATGTTGCTGCAATTTGTGTATCATGATGTCTTTATAATCAAATATTTATTCAACATTTAATTCAATGTCAGTGTTACACCGTTTGGCCCAACTTTAATGTTATCAACCTACCTCTGAGATGAGAAGATTTTACACTCCGCCAAGGTTTCAACTCTTCCTCAACTAAATTATCAAGACAACGATTTAAATGATACTGTAGCGACCCGCACAGACAGCTGTGTGTTATGTGCTAGGCTAGGAGGTGGTTGTGTTGTACTGACCAGTACCCGGTGTTCGCGGGGTCCGACATGTCAATCAACCTGCTATCTGCCAATCACGGGAATGCCTGGAATGTTCTGATGCCGGGCATCCTGGTGGTTGGCGGAGTGGCGTGGAGGGGGGTTGGGCATTGGAAGTTAAGACCAGGTTCAGCCTTTGTTCTCTCTCTCTTACGTCTGGGCTTCACAAGAGAAGGTCACGATTGGCTTGTGGGTTATCTGTCATCTATTTGGCGTGTGCTACGGCCCAAACAGTAGCCTGTGTAAAGTTGGTTCAATAAACCGTCAATTCGCAAACTCAAGCCTCTGTCTGGACAATTGTTCATTTATGATCTAGTCAGGTCATTACAATACATTTGACTCATTTGAAAGATACATTTTCCCTACCTGGGGATTGAATACATTAAATTGTGTTATATTACTGATGTGTGTAAGTTGGGCACACTGGAAAGCATGTTAGTGATAATTGATTAATCATCTCATATCTTTAATATTGATGGTGGATGATAATGGAATTCATTACCTTTGAACTCAGGGGTCACAGTGAATTTACTCTTGCCTTTGAATAGTTTTGAAATGGGTCTTTTTGCCTTTTTCTTCTCTGGAGAGATGAGATAGAAAAAAAATGCATTGTTTTTTTGTGAGAAGATGTTAAAGTTCACAGTTAGCCATTGTTGTGCAAATGCCATCTCAGATGGAAACTCAACAGAATGTCTTATCACATAGACAGAGTATTTGATTGACTACTATATACCGGCTACGATGAATTCCTTTTCTATCGCTGTGCAAGGATGAGCATGTACGCAAACCGCTTGCCAGTCCAATCTGCAATAGTTAAGACCTTGCTTGAAAAGACATTAGAGGCTTTGCCACAGTTCAGTGAATTGCACTTCAGTTGAATACTACAAGCCCGAATTGACTATGTTAATAATTTCCCCGTAACGTCCTATAGTTCAATAAGTCAATCTGACATCATTCTTGGGCAACGGCATTGATTGTGAAAGCGTCCTCTGATTTTGGCCCCTTTCCCAAAACGGATTGTACTGCGCTTAGAGTGATATCATGTGCTCCAATCTACAATCTCACTCCATATGCACAATAAAGATAAACAAATAAAATAGTGGTCTTTTACTTTCTTTTAGTTTTGTCTGCAGTCTGGCTGCTGTTTACCTTTCCAACACAACATTGACACGTTTTTGCTCCTGTATAATGAGCTTGAACTGCTTCATTTTGTTACATTTACTTTTTAAAATCTCCAAGTAACTGCTTATTTTGCATCTTTAACACGGGTTGTACCCCCTCCCTCTTGATCTTCAGTCATGCGGAGTCTTTCTGACATGTATTCATTTTATTCACCTTGATCTTGACCTCTCCACACGTTGCTTTTCATAGTTCTTTTCGTATCTGCAGCTTTTACGTGAAGGACATTCCATGTCCCGACATTATTCAGTCTATTTCTTTAAAACGAGTAATAGGAACTTTGTTGGAAGTGTTATGTAGCCCACCTCTGAAATGTCCGTGGATAAAGTTCAGGTCACACTATTTATTTATCTTATTAATTACTAACGTTCTATTGAATTTTACTATCTACATTATCAACCTCCATGTATGCCAAATTAAGATTGTTTTCCCTGCACGAATGCAACGGCCTTACAGCTAATAATGCGTGGGAGTCAATGAGAAGAGAAATGCAAAGGCCTTACAGCTAATAATGAGTGGGAGTCAATGAGAAGAGAATTACTGGTGTGAGGAAACGGCTAACAGCGTGAGTGTGAGTCACATGTCCTCATGCATCTCCTCACACACATAACTGCTGATGTCTCTCTTTCCTTTATATGTCACTTAGGCAATGGAATCCTCCGAATTCAGGGGTGATGGGCCTGTTTTAAAAAAGCTGATTTTAATTAACAGTTATTCTTCTCATACGAGTGTAGGATCATCACTTACTGCATTTTCACCTTGACCAGTGCACTGCGCAGACACACAATGTATCGTAAGCCAATGGGTGCATTATAGGCCTATGTTGTCATGTTATGTCTTGTCCCTGTGCTTTCTCTTCTCTTCGTTTCCCCCTGCTGGTCGTATTAGGTTACTATCTTTCTCTCTCTCTTTCGTTCCGTTCCTGCTCCCAGCTGTTCCCCATTCTCCTAACGACCTCGTTTACTCTCTCACACCTGTCTCCTCTTTTGCCCTCTGATTAAGTCTCTATTTCTCTCTCTGTTTCTGCTTCTGTCCTTGTCGGATTCTTGTTTGCTTTGCCCTTGTCCCGTCCTGTCGTAATCTGCCTCTTTATTAGATGCTACGTGTGAGCAGGTGTCTTTGTCCTCTACGGCCCGCGCCTACCCTGAGGGACCTGCAGTCTGTTGCCGCTAGCCCTGCAATTCTCCTCTACTACTAGAAGGAGGACTCTCCTGCAAAGATAGAGGATTTATGTTTTCCCTGTTTGGACATCTCCTGTAACGATTGAGGATTTATGTTTTCCCTGTTTGGACATTAAAAGACTGTTTCTGTTGAATCGCTGTTGGGTCCTCACTCATCTGCATAACATATGTATTACAATAATGCCATTACAAATTATGATATAATATGAGATGTACTGTATTTGAAATGTGTTAGCTTAACTGTATAGTACTGCAAACTATTGGGGAAATTCTTAGTGGTCTTAAAATAAATTCATGACACCGTGACATTATGAAACCAAAACAACTTCCTCCTCGCCTCTTCTTCCATCACACCTTCATTCCCTCGGTTGTGTCTGTTGAGCATGCTTCTAGTCATTGGTCTGGACAGAATGCTCCTGCTGTGTACTGTGATCTTTGGTGAGTTGCTTATGATGTTATATATCTTTTTTTTTAAATGTGCCTAGAAGGCCAGCATCCCGGAGTCGCCTCTTCACTGTTGACGTTGAGACTGGTGTTTTGCGGGTACTACTTAATGAAGCTGCCAGTTGAGGACTTGTGAGGCGTCTGTTTCTCAAACTAGACACTCTAATGTACTGTCCTCTTGCTCAGTTGTGCACCAGGGCCTCCCAATCCTCTTTCTATTCTGGTTAGAGACCGTTTGCACTGTTCTGTGAAGGGAGTAGTACACAGCGTTGTACGAGATCTTAAGTTTCTTGGCAATTTCTCGAATGGAATAGCTTTCATTTCTCAGAACAAGAATAGACTGACAAGTTTCAGAAGAAAGTTCTTTGTTTGTGGCCATTTTAAGCCTGTAATCGAACCCACAAATGCTGATGCTCCAGATATTTATTGTTTTATTGCTTCTTTAAACAGAACAACAGTTTTCAGCTGTGCTAACATAATTGCAAAAGGGTTTTCTAATGATCAATTAGCCTTTTAAAACAGTAAACTTGGATTAGCTAACACAACGTGCCATTGGAACACAGGAGTGATGGTTGCTGATAATGGGCCTCTGTACACCTATGTAGATATTCCATTAAAAATCTTCCGTTTCCAGCTACAATAGTAATTTACTCTGCATTTCTGATCAATTTTATATTATTTTAATGGACAAAAACATTCTAAGTGACCCCAAACTTCAAAAGCATACCACCCTGCAGGACACCTGTTTAACGTCCCATCCAAAAGACAGCACCCTACACAGGGCAGTGTCCCCAATCACTGCTGGCTTGCTTCTGAAGCTAAGCAGGGTTGGTCCTGGTCAGTTCCTGGATGGGAGACCAGATGATGCTGGAAGTGGTGTTGGAGGGCCAGTAGGAGGCACTCTTTTCTCTGGTCTAATAAGAATATCCCAATTCCCCAGGGTAGTGATTGGGGACACTGCCCTGTGTAGGGTGCCGTCTTTCGGATGGGACGTTAAACGGGTGTCCTGACTCTCTGAAGTCATTAAAGATCCCATGGCACTTATCGTAAGAGTAGGGGTGTTAACCCCGGTGTCCTGGCTAAATTCCCAATCTGGCCCTCAAACCATCACGGTCACCTAATAATCCCCAGTTAACAACTGGCTCATTCATCCCCCTCTTCTCCCCTGTAACTATTCCCCAGGTCGTTGCTGTAAATGAGAACGTGTTCTCAGTCAACTTACCTGGTATAATAACGGATAAATGAAATAAAATAAAATAAAAACGGTAGTGTATGTTTTTAGATATGACGAAAATGAGCTGCAGAGCAGTTTCCCCCATGAATTAAGGCACATGACTACTATAAAAATAGGGAAAATGACTGCTGCACAATTCTATCCATTCATGGATGGAATTGTGTGTTCAACAATATAACAGGTGAGAGAATAAGTCATTAAAGCACAGACACCATGTTAATACAGTAGGATGATGATGCAAGCAAAGCATGTCCCTTCCCCTTTTCTTAATTAAACTCTATTGTGAAATGTCCCACCATATCACGTTGTGTCAGGCTGCCCGCCAACAAACAGCTGGACAGAGAGTCATTCTATTTTATTTGTATTTTTAAATATATATCTTTTTTTACAATTGATTCAATTGATGATTGAATGTAATGTGTACGCAAAGTTCTTCCTTCATAGTATTACTTTAGGATGTAGTTTTAGCCAGGTGTGGTTATCTGTTGGATGCTACGTGTTACTTCTGTTCTGTTTTAGTGTGGTGCCACTATTTTGACTTGTACAGTATCTTCTTCACATCTACCAGACAGTGACACAGTTGCACAGTCACATTGTTGCACTACAGGGCTTTAACTTTTGATATAGTTATTGTCTCTCTACTACTTCATCTCAACAGGCTTCTGGAGGGACACCCATGCTGTGTCCCCCGTGCCCTCCATTCCAAACCGTGTCCCTGCCTTGGTAGGCTCTTGCGTGGTCATCCCCTGCTCCTTCACTCTTTCAGCCTCTCCTTCCGCCCTGGGCAGGCAGGGGAGAGTGGTGGGCGTGAGGTTGCGCTACAAGACTAGTCACATCTCCATCCTGCAGAGTACAGCTTTCAGTACGGACGACAAATCCACAGTCAACAGGGAGTTCCTGGGCCGGACATCCCTACGGGGAAACACGGACGATGGAGACTGCTCTGTAATGATTGACAGGGTCCACCTGGCTGACTCCAATGTTTATGAGCTGGCGTTGAAGGGCCATGGACAGAATGACTGGGGGAATGCGAGGAGGGTCAACATCGTTGTGTCAGGTGAGAGGGATTTCATCGCACATAATTACATACACTGAGTATACCAAACACCATCCTAATATTGAGTGGCATTCCCCCTTTTGTCCTCTGAACAGTCTGAATTTGTCTGGGCATGGACTCTACAAGGTGTCAAAAGTGTTCCATAGGGATGCTGGCCCGTGTTGACTTCAATGCTTCCCACAGTTGTGTCAAGTTGGCTGGATGTCGTTTGGGTGGTGGACCATTCTTGATACACACAGGAAACTGTTGAACGTGAAAAACCCAGCAGCGTTGCAGTTCTTCACACAAATCGCCTGGCACCTACTAACATACCCCGTTCAAAGGCACATAAAACTTTTGTCTTGCCCATTCACCCTCTGAATGGCACACATACACAATCTGTCTCAAGGCATAAAAATCCTCTTCCTCCCCTTCATCTACACTGATTGAAGTTAATTTAACAGATGAAATTCTGGATTCACCTGGTCAGTCCATGGAAAGAGTAGTTGTTCTTAATATTTTATACACTTTAGTATATCTCTTGTTATTTAACAGAATATCTGGGTCTCATCTCTTATTATATAGAGATAAAGTAACTGCTATCCTTTTTTCGTCGTTAACATGTTATATAAGTGATAAGATTAGTTATTTTATATGGCTCATGATAATACACCAATCTACCAATGTTTACTCAACCTGAGTTAAATTATCCCTAATGCTAATGGACTAAACATTTACTTTATCCCCATTTAGACTATGTTCATCAAGTCAGTTCTTATCTCTCTTTGTCCCCATCACTGACAAGAGTCCCCAGAGCTCCCAGTGATCAGCGGTGTGGGGGCAGCAACAGAAGGACAGATGGTGTCACTAAACTGCAGCATCAGTTACTCCTGTCCCTCCCAGGCCCCCACCCTCCAGTGGCGGTGGGAGAGAGGAGCTCAGGAGAAAAGCAGCGAGTACGGGGAGCTGCAGGTACTCCAGCCCCAGGGCCAGGGGCCTACACTACGGACCTCTCTCACCTTTATCGCATCGTATCGCATCAAATCCAGAATGAGGTGTGAGGCAGTATATCCAGGAGGAAGAAGAGTATACACCGTAAAGGAGCTCCATGTGACATGTAAGTACTTTTCTATATAAAGTTATGATTGTGTGTAATGCTAAGCCAGGGCCCATATTCATAGTGTTTCAGAGTGCTGATCTAGGATCAGATTATACTTATATATTGTATTTATATAGGTGGGGGGGGGGGGGGGCTGATCCTAGATCAGCACTTCAACTCAGAGATGTTTTATGTATACTGGCTTTGACTGCAATTATATCTCTTCTCTAGTCCCTCCAAAGATATCACAGTCCAGGCCCATACCTTGACTGTCCAGGAGGGGTTGAATGTGTTACTGGCCTGCTCCTGTAAAGCTGACCCGCCTGTGACAGAGTACAGGTGGTCATACACCCAACATGGGCTAACTGTAGACCTTCACCATCGCACACACACAGTCCGGGTGTACAATGTGACCCGAGACATGAGGGTCCGCTGCACAGCCCAGAACCTAATTGGACGGGCAGAGTCCAAATCGACTTCCTTAAACATTCAATGTAAGCATTCTGTACAGTCAATGTTTAATAGATTATTTTGCTTCCAATTTCTGTGTATGGATTTAAACGGCTGCTATTTGTGCAGTTGTACACTTTACATTGTGATACAAGAACAATATTTTGAATTGAGAAGCTACATTGTTCTTGAAATACGGTGTCACAACTTCTAAGGGCGGACCCCTTTCCAGTAGATCCCACGTACTCTAATGTCCCTGATCCTTCCATGATGCTCTCTCTCGCTCTCTCTCCCTCTCTCTCACATCCTCCCTTCTTATATCCCCCAGACAAGCCTGTCATCCTCCAACTCTCCTCCTACTGTGTTGTGAAGGGGTTGGAGGTTCTGTGTCGCTGTTCTGTGGACTCCAACCCCCGGCCAGGCGTAACCTGGAGTGTCAACGGTAGTGTTCCACCATACAGTTACAACACATCAGTAGGCTCAGAGAACGGTACACTAACAGCCATGCTGAGGGGCCACATGGACACTCCACTGAGGATAGTCTGCTTCGCCATTAATGCACTGGGCAACGACTCCCACACACTGCTTCAGGCAGAGGACGGTAAGCATCAGGACACCACGCCACACAAGAGAAATACATGGGTGCATCTGAATTGTATTTCCTTGACTCCTCAGGTCCTCTCTCCTCGCTTCCTTCTCAAAACTCATTGGAGGAGAAGGTCAGAGGAAAGGAACCTCTGACCTTCTCCTCCAATATATTTTGAGAAGAAGGCGAGGACATGTGGAAACAGGGAACACACAATTGAGATGCACACACATTATACATGGTGTACTTTAGGCAGCATCTGTACTGTGAGTAAAACATGAGGGTGAAATACTAAACATGAATCGTTCAAGGTCACTAAGGCCTATTCCTTCAGATTATCTTTACAAATGTATGAATGGTTCCTGTAATGTCACTGGTTGGTTGACCTGTTCCAATAATATGGTATAATAATACAGTGCAATATAAGATAAGAAGATAAAAAAAAAGTGGTATCTTTAGTTTACACAGCAATGTTTTTGTTGTTGATTGACAGGTTCTCTGATGTGGAAAGTGATACCTGCAGTATGCATCTCTTTGGCCACCTTCCTCCTCTCTCTACTTCTCCTGTTCTGCTGTCGAAAGAGTTCAGGAAAGTAAGAAACATATTTTCTGAGAGTTGCTTGTCTCTGACTTCTCTAACGTCTGCCACCATTGTGCCTCAATTACTTCAGAAGTTTTGCAAACTTGGAATAACCAAATACACACCAGTACATAAAACATATGTTGTTTCATTTAAGATAACATTGAATAGAATAATGAAAGAGGAACTATTCATTCACATGTAAAACCGTTCCAAGAGGAGACATCTTTCATCTTAAAAGTAGATGTTTCATGGTGATGTCCTCTCTAATCCAAACTCTTGTCTTCGCCTTCATTCCTTAAAGACGTGTGCTGACCTGCAGACCTCCGGTGTATCCTGGGGACATGGGTATCTACCAGGATCAGATGCCCCTCTACATCAACTGCACTGAGGTCAACAACATCTACACCAATGGCAGTTACCAGCTGGTTTACCAGAACTGCACCCCTCTTTTCGTCCGGACCAAACAGGTACACCTACTGTTCTGTACCAAAAATATAATTTTGCTTGAAATTGGGTATATTACAATACAATAGCTTTATTATCCATTGAAACATAAATATCCAATTGAATGGTTGATTAACCACATTATGTTGTGTTTCAGACACATCCTATGGGGAGGCGAGGTGGGGAGAGACGAGGTGGAGAGAGGAGAGGGGGAGAGAGAAGAGGAGGTGAGAGACGAGGAGGGGAGAGAAGAGGGGGAGAGAGTCAAGGGGGCACAGTGGACAGAGGAACAAGAGACAGACAAAGCCCCGCCTACAATGACAATAACACTGAAACAGCTATCTACTTGGAGATCATCTGAGTTCATCTCTCAGTGTGGTACGTCATGGATAGCTCTGGTCCAGATCATTAGTACTAATGGCTTGGATCAGCGTTATGTCATGGAGTGGAAGAGAGCTCTTACAGTGTATAACAAGACAAGCATGAACATACTGCTTGACTGATAATGGCACAATGATATGGTATCCACTTGATATAATTTTGCATGATTATACATACAGTACCAAGTAGTTATGTGGCACATTTAGATTATCCTTCTCTCCTTTTTAATGATATATATATATATATATATATAACTTTTGTGTGAATAATTGTAGACTTAATATCCCTAGCTACTTCATCAGTGCATATACTTGAAGATAATGGTCCACACACATTATTAACCTATTTCATGCATTTAGCATCATTACACATATGTCTGTATAATGATATTCTAGATAGGATGAACAGGATTGTATGATGTAATGATGATAAAGGTGTTGGACACACCTCTCTTATAAAACAATCACTTTTGTATATGTTTTATATAAATGTGCCTCTCTTCACCTCCCAGCCTGACCCTGTACTCAAGAGGATTGATCGTTACTAAAGCAAAAAAAGCAATTTGTCACTACACTAAAAAGCTATTTCATATGCTGCCATATGTATGTTCTGGTTCTATATTCATGTGACAAAATAAAGCTTTTTTCTGTGCTTTTAATGTTGATAAGAAATTATACCCTCTCTATTTTATTATGTTGTTCTACCACCAACATGAAATACAATCCAGTAAGTGGTAGAGTATACCCCCATACTGGTTGCAATATACAGTATTATACATCATCCCTTGAGAGCTTTTGTTCCGAACCCACTATGGTGTTTCAGGTGCCAAGTTTATGGTCATGTTGCAACAGTATGTAGGAGGGAGATTCCGAGGTATGAAAAGTGTGCAGAAAGGCATGGGACAAAGGAGTGTGTCGTTTTAGTGGGAAAAGTGGAGTGTTGTCAATTGTGGGGGTGGCCATGTTGCAAGGGATCAGAAATGTTGTGTGTGGGTGAGACAGGTGGAAGTTTCCAGGGTGCAAGCAGTGCAGAAAGTGTCATATGCTGAGGCAGTGAAGAAGGTAGAGGATGGTGGGCAAAGGTTGAGAGAGCCTGAGAGGATCCCTGTGAGTAGTAAGCCAGTACAGAGTGACCCTCACAGTTTGTGCTTTAGTAAGGTTGTTTTTTTTGCCTTTATTGCTATGGTCATTAATTCTACTGCACAGATGGAAAGGAAATCCCAGAAGATTGAATTGGTAGTAGCAGCAGCAGAGAAGTTTTTGGGAGTCAGAGATTTTATCGCAGAAGAACAACATGGCGGTTTGAGAGAAGAGGTTCCAGTCTCCCAGGCCGACATCCTAGTGTAGGATCTGTTGGGGCCAAAGTAGTGGGAAGGGGTGGTGGGGTGTGTTGGGGATAGTGGTACATATAGTATATTTGTATATTATATTGTATATTGTATATATGTACCACTAAAATTCTAGACCAACTTTACTCCACGCACAGAGACGTGTAACAAAGCTCTCCCCCACCCTCCATTTGGCAAATATGACCATAATGCTATCCTCCTGATTCCTGCTTACAAGTAAAAATGAAAGCAGGAAGCACCAGTGACTCGGTCAATAAAAAACTGGTCAGATGAAGCAGATGCTAAACTACAGGACTGTTTTGATAGCACAGACTGGAATATGTTCCGGGATTCTTCCGATGGCATTGGTCACTGGCTTTAAAAATAAGTGCATCGATGACGTCATACCCCAACCAGAAGCCATAGATTACAGGCAACATTCGCACTGAGCTAAAAAGGTAGAGCTGCCGCTTTCAAGGAGCGGGACTCTAACCCGGAAGCTTATAAGAAATCCTGTTATGCCCTCTGACAAACCGTCAAACAGGCAAAGCATCAACACAGGACTAAGATCGAATCGTCCTACGTGTACTCCGAGCATGCGTTGACCAACTGGCAAGTGTCTTCACTGACAAATTCAACCTCTCCCTGTCTGAGTCTGTAATACCAACATGTTTCAAGCAGACCACCATAGTCCCTGTGCCCAAGAACACTAAGGTAACCTGCCTATATGACTACCGACCCGTGGCACTCACGTCTGTAAACATGAAATGCTTTGAAAGGTTGGTCATGTCTTACATCAACACCATTATCCCAGAAACCCTAGACCCACACCAATGTGCATACCGCCCCAACAGATCCACAGATGATGCAATCTCTATTGCACTCCACACTGCCCTTTCACACCTGGACAAAAGGAACACCTTTTGGAACATCATTGACTACAGCTCAGCATTCAACACCATAGTGCCCTCAAAGCTCATCACTAAGCTAAGGACCCTGGGACTGAACACCTTCCTCTGCAACTGGACCCTGGACCTACTGACGGGCCACCCGCAGGTGGTAAAGGTAGGTAGCAACACATTCGCCATGCTGATCCTCAACAAGGGGGCCCCTCAGGGGTGCGTGCTCAGTCCCCTCCTGTACTCCCTGTTCACTCATGACTGCACGACCAGGCACGTTTCCAACACCATCATTAAGTTTGCTAATGACATGACAGTAGTAGGCCTGATCACCGACAATGATGAGACAGCCTATAGGGGGGACCGTGTGGTGCTAGGACAACAACCTCTCCCTCAACGTGATCAAGACAAAGGAGATGATTGTGGACTACAGGAAAGGAGGACCAAGCATGACCCCATTCTCATCGACGGGGCGGCAGTGGAGCAGGTTGAGAGCTTCAAGTTCCTTGGTGTCCACATCACCAACAAAGTAACATGGTCCAAGCACACCATGACAGTTGTGAAGAGGGCACAACAAAACCTATTCCCCTTCAGGATACTGAAAATATTTGTCATGGCTCCTCAGATCCTCAAAAGGTTTTACAACTGCACCATCGAGAGCATCCTGACAGGTTTCATCACTGCCTGGTGTGGCAACTGCTCGGCCTCAAGGCACTACAGAGGGTAGTGCGTTTGGCCCAGTACATCACCAGGGCCAAGCTTGCTGCCATCCAGGACTTCTTTACCAGGCGGTGTCAGAGCAAGGCTCTAAAAATTGTAAAAGACTCCAGCCACCCTAATCATAGACTGTTCTCTCGGCAAGCGGTACCGGAGCGCCAGATCTAGGTCCAAGAGGCCCCTAAATAGCTTCTACCCCCAACCAAGCCATTCGACTTCTGAACTGCTAATCAAATGGCTACCCAGATCATTTGCATTGCACTCCCCCCCCTCTCTCTTCTACGCTGCTGCTACTCTGTTATTATCTATGCATAGTCACTTTGATAACTTTACATACATGTACATATTTCCTCAGTGCCCCCGCACATTGACTCTGTACAGGTACCCCCTGTATATAGCCCTGCTATTGTTATTTACTGATGCTCTTTAATAATTTGTTTTTCTAATATCTTACTTTTTTTGTTGTATTTTCTTAAAACTGCATTGTTGGTTAAGGGCTTGTAAGTAAGCATTTCAATGAGGTCTACACCTGTTGTATTTGGCGCATGTGACAAATACACGTTGATTTGAGATGGTTGTTCATTTTCCTTTTTTCCCTATTTCCCTTTTTTGTGAACAATATGTATATCTATTTTCGAACTGTGAACAGCAGCAACACGCAACAAAGCGTCTAGTCGACCGGAAAACCACACGAAGAACAAAAAGTAGAAGAAGACGAAAAGCGTCAACTGATTTGATTGGCTAAATAAAATATCGACCGGAAGTTACATTGGAGGTTGTGAATTGAGAGGGATTTGGTGAAATTCAGTGGTCACGGTTCAATCCCAATACATTCCGGCTGTTTCTGTCCGCCTTCACATGATAATAAAATTCACAGGGAAGTAAAATACAATATATTAAATACAGACATGTTAAACAGTGTACTTCTATGGAGCATTAGAGGCGTTTTGTTTGCTATAAACTAGCCATGAACGTGTTCCATTGTTTGCTAACCAGGCAATTGCTAACTAGCTGAAAGCGTAGAGCTTTTCATTAGCTGAAAAAACACAAATAAAGCGGCATTACTTTTTTGACAAGTCAAGTGACTAGCGCAAAATGCCGGAGATAAAACTCATTCACATCGTGTCTTGCAGCACTGAAGACAGTGTAAGTTTTCCAACTACTATCTAGACTAATTAACTAGTACAGTATTCGTTAACCCGCTTGCTACCTTCCTAACGTGTTAGCTAGCTAGGTTTGCTTGCTGTCTGATTGAGGCATAATGTCGACTGTCTAGCCCTTTATATATACAGTCCACACATTTTTCAGACCAGAACATAATCATTGTTACAGTACTGTACAGTGTTTGCATACACCATTCGAAGTAGCTAGCTAGCTACACTTCCCAGTCATTTCTGTTGTTGTCAAAAATGTATCTTCTTGAATTTAAACAGTAACTCCTATTTCCAGTGGTAACAACACCAGATGGCAATTGCAGTTCATGGTGTCCTAACTATTCTTGTTGTTTCCTTGCAGACTCACAAGGCTGACAACCTGCTGAGCTCGGACACATATAGAAAATGGAAAGCAGCAAAGGCAGGGGAGAAACAAACCTCAGTCATTATACAGGTAATATGCTACTTCTGCACTCTGTTTTCATGGGATTGTCTAACAATTGACTGACTCCAATTCACACAGCAAATTTGAGGATGTTAAAATGTGTTGTGTGTGTGTTATATATTAGTGTTGATTCTAGTGGGGTTAACACCAGTTGGATTTAAATTGACACAACCTGCAGTGAATAAATGAAGTGTTATTTGAATCACAGTGGAATCAACACCGCTTGTCATTACTCGACGGAGTTAATTTCCGTTAATTCTATCGGTGAAAAATACTTGGGAGTGGCCCATTTATATTCCCAGCATGCTTTGTTACATGTTGATTTTTGGAATAGTTTGTTTTAATATATACTGTATGTTTCTGCATACACATTAATTAATTGATCTAAGACAAATAACATACATTTTCCTAAATTATTCCAATCTGTAAGTGGTTGGACTTAATACACCCGTACTGAGATGGTTGTTCCAGTTTAGATGTTTGAGGTAGTCTTGTTTGACGAGTTCTTCACCATAGCAGTCGTTCTGAATGCAGATTGTAGATAATCAATTGTTGAATATCTTCCCTATTAGGGGTGTAAAAGTTTATATTTTTAAACGAATTTGGCATCTTCAACCTTAAGGAAACACTCCCTAACTGAATAACTACCACTAACAGGTCCCGATCGTCGTCATCATAAAGGGAAAATAACAGTTTAATAAATACCCGACGCAACAATGCTGTAACGTTAGTAGGAGGGAAAAAAGCAGAGCAGCAGCTCAAATGTGAGTGACAAGGGGAGCAGGAAGGGGAGAGAGATTGCGACCAAGTCAACGTGCGCTGGTAGACTACTTATTGCTTGTTATTTATCATCTCATCTGATTACATCAGGGCTCTTCAACCCCAGTTGGAGAGCTACCCTCCTGTAGGTTTTTGCTCCAACCCCAGTTTTAGCGAACCTGATTCGGCTTATCAACCAGATAATTATTATCATCAGGTGCTCTAGATTATAGTTGGAGTGAAAGCCTACAGGACAGTAGCTCTCCAAGAACAGGTTTGGAGAGCCCTGGATTACATAGTGCCTGTATTGACTGCATCAAACCAAGAGACGCTAGATAGGCAGATGGCTAGCTAATGTTAGCTAAGCTAATTGAAACTACGTAACTTTAACTATACAGTTTCTCCCCTTCTTAATCTTACAGTAACAACTCCATTCAGATTATTAAGTAGCAGTTTACCTGTTGGCTCTTGGTGTTGTAGTCTGTCCTTCTCATTTAGCTTCTTGATCTGTCATTTTAATTCCATCTTCCATTGATTAGGCTCGATATCTACTAAAAAAAATAAAAAAATAATTGAACCTTTATTTAACTAGGCAAATCAGTTAAGAACACATTTTTATTTACAATGACTGCCTACACTGGCCAAACCTGGACGACGCTGGGCCAATTGTGCGCCGCCCTATGGGACTCCCAATCACGTCCTGCTGTGATACAGCGTGGATTCGAACCAGGGTGTCTGTAGCGACGCATCAAGCACTGAGATGCACTGCCTTAGACCGCTGCGCCACTCGGGGGCCCAGTGGCTAATAACTTGCCACATGGAGGTTCTAGCTCTGACTTTAGCCTAGTGCCGGTTTGATGACTTGTGATTGGATGACAAAAACGAGCTACACGTGCTACGTGAAAAGGAAGAGCAGCAGCAGCGATACAATTTTCTTTCCGTGTGAAGCGCCATGTAGACCATCTCCATTGTGAATTCACGTGGAATTGGATGCATTTTTCTTATAGTTTTAATGGAAACCGATAAATGTCTGTTAACTGACAAGAAAACATTTCCAATTGTCACATCCCTACTCCCTAAAGCTTGATTCCAACAGGAATGACAAATTACTTCACACCCCTGCATAAATAGCCCACGAGCCATTTTCAGACCACAATGTTGGGGGGGGGAAACTAGGCCATAACTAAAGGCCTTATGGAATCTATAAAGTATGGTCATAAAGGGTTTATAAAAAGATACGGAATGGAGCTAAGCACACACAACATTCTAGAGGAAAACCTGGTTCATTTTGCTTTCCACCAGACACAGGGAGATTAATTCACTTTTCAGCAGGTTAATAACCTAAAACACAAGGCCAAATCTACACTGGAGTTGCTTAACAAGAAGACTGTGAATGTTCCTGAGTGGCCGAGTTACAGCTACTTGCAAATCTAGTTGTCTAGCAATGATCAACAATCAATTTGACAGAGCTTGAATAAAACATTATTTTAATTTTTTTGCACAATCCAGGTGTGGAAAGCTCACCCAGAAAGACTCACAACTGTAATCGCTGCCAAAGGTGCTTTACAAAGTATTGTCAGGGGTGTGAATACTTATAAATTAAATATTTCTGTATTTAATTTTCAATACATTTGCAAACATTTCTAAAAACATGTTTTCACTTTGTCATTATGGGGTATTGTGTGTAGATGGATGTGGGGGAGAAATCTATGTAATCCATTTTGAATTCAGGCAGTAACACAATAAAATGTGGAATAAGTCGAGGGGTATGAACTTTTCTCAAGGCACTGTATGTATTGTGACATTGCATTGCCCTGTTTGTTTTTTCCTAGTTTGTACTAAATAACCCATGCTCTTTCCCCTATCGTTTCAGTTTGAGAAAGAAGAGCAGGTGTACAGCATAGACATAGGAAATGAAGGGTCTGCTTTTATTGAGGTGCTGGTGGGACACTCAACCTCTGTCAAAGACCAGGACTATGAGGTATGCCACCCCCTTACTGTATATTGCAGTACCTGTTTACCTCGCTGATATCTACCACGCTGAATGCACTACCATTAGGTATAGTGTGCTGCTTAATTCCTAAGAGAACCTCTCACTGTCTCCCAGGTTCTGCTGGTCACGTCGTCCTTCATGTCCCCCACGGAGAGCCGTAACAGCACCAACACCAACCGTGTGCGCTTCTTCGGCCCTACCCAGCTGGTGAAGGCTCAGGCCCAGGAGAAGTGGGACCGCGTGAAGATTGTGTGTAGCCAGCCGTACAACAAGGTGAGCTGCACACCACTAAGAGAGAACTTTAGTGGACAGAGAGCTTTGGGTGTGTATATGATGCCACCTAAAGTCATTGTAAACCAGGGTCATATTCATTAGGCAGCAAAAGGACTGAAACAGGGTGGGACTAACTACACGTGTCCAATAAGAAACGTCCATTTTCGTTTTCCATTGCGAAACATTTTGCTACGTTGTGCCCTAATCAATACAACCCTGGCGATGCGGTATTAGTCAAGTTATTTGAAAAATGGCATGTCTTACATTCAGTGTCTCAGCTAGGGTTTTGACGGTCTTGGAATTTGAGGTTACAGTAATTGGCCAGGCCAATGTACATGGTCGAGGACAGAATGAGGAGGGTAGTCTGCTTCTCAATAAAACCTATTTAAAACATGCTGTTAAACTTTGTTATTATCGTGGCATATTATTATTATTATTATTAGGTTATTACTTATTAGTGGAGTCAAAATAAAGCTGTATGTCTGCCTTGTCCTTTTCTGTTGGTTTTTCCTGCATATAAAAACATTCTATTTCAGATCCTATTTCGACACACAAAATCATTGCAACGAATTCCGATGGGGTTTCTACCACTTTCCCCCGAAATAGTCACATAACGTCACAATCCGTGCTGCTGTCATTCGATGGCATTGGCATATGACCTTCAAAGAGAGGACACTAATGAGAGAAATAATGTAGCCTAAACTTCTGAAAATAGGCCTTTTACAAGATTAAATCATGACAGGAGCGTTTTATTTTTTATTAAGGAGATGGAGTCCAGACAGGCTACTTTAGGAAACTTACAGGCCTATAGAGCCCCCACAGTGGAGGTGTCCATAATACCCATAAAACCTAGTGGTCAAATCCAATTCCAATTGTTTTTCCACCATTCATTTTTCCCATAGGGTTTTTTATAAACACTTAAAATAAGGGCTGTGTTTCTTGTAGGCTTTACCCTGGGGTGACGTTTTGATAACCATGTAAATCTTTCTTGGACAATGTGACTTTTAGCAATATATTCACCTCTATTTACTCTCTAATTTAAAAGTAGACTTCATGCAAAACTACAAATCCCTGCAAGCTCCTGTATGTCATCTCTAGCTGACACCTTTGCTAACAGTTGTGTCAATTTAAAACTTGCACAAGACATTTCAAAGAATTGACAACTTTTTAAGAAATGTAGCCAATTTATTCATTGCTACATTTAGCTAACATTAGATAGTTAATCCAGAGATTCTTATCTTTGCCTCAATTCGTCAGTCTCGTCCAGGTCATCATGGCATTTGTAGTTCTTTATGATAGCCACATTAGCAGCTAATTAGCATTTCATTTTGGGGGGGTAAATACCGGCAAATATATTGATAAAAGTCACCTTGTCCTAAAGAGCTTTACACATTTCTCAGAACATTAAGCCAAGGTAAGTCTACACAAAACACTTATTTGAAGTGTTTCTAAAATTAGAAGTGTTTCTAAATTTAATGGTGGAAAAACAATAACTTTTATGGGTATTTTGACTCATTCTGTGGTACTCTATTAAGAGAATAAACTAAAACACACACACACAAACACAACCTGCACCCGTCAATCAAAACCACCAGCGTATGTCAGACACTAGGATAAAGTAATCCCTCTCACCCCCCTTAAAAGATTTAGATGCACTACTGTTCCACTGGATGTCATAAGGTGAATGCACCAATTTGTAAGTCGCTCTGGATAAGAGCGTCTGCTAAATGACTTAAATGTAAATGTAACAAGCAAATATTTCTCCTTTCCTTAAAACGTATTTTAAAAAACTAGGCCTACCTTAAGCTTTCTGATAGTAGGCTATAATGAAGTAAAGAATGAAGGGGACAGCTATGATATAGTATGAAGATTAAATGGACAATCTTTAAAATAGAAACAAATACACGCAACAGCCTATTTATCTGCAACTCTGATTATCGAGGGGTATAGTGTTAAAAAATATTTTTCAAATATTGCGAGCAACTATTATAATTTGAGTGGATGTAAAAAATATATATAAAAAAAATACAAATAAAAACTGACTTTGTTGACTTCCTACTGTGTGAGGTGAAGGACATTTTTGTTTACTGAGAAGCCCAGCTGGGCACTTTCCTACATTTGACATTTACAAGAAGCAGGACAAGTACACTATATATACAAAAGTATGTGGACACACCTTCAAATTAGTGGAATCAGCTATTTCAGCCACACCTGTTGCTGACGGGTGTATAAAATTGAGCACACAGCCATGCAATCTCCATAGACAAACATTGGCAAAGGGCCTTACTGAAGAGCTCAGTGACTTTCAACGTGGCACGGTCATAGGATGCCACCTTTCCAACAAGTGTGTTTGTCAAATTTCTGCCCTGCTAGAGCTGCTCCGGGTGACTAAGTGCTGTTATTGTGAAGTGGAAACGTCTAGGAGCAACAACGACTAGAGCTGCATATCAGCCTGACCAGCGTAGATTAGTCTTTAAATTAAGAAAAGATTCTGAATCAAATTATACCATGCCAGATTGGAGAGGATTGGCGCATTGTCCATTCAACACAACATTAGTGTATTATAGGCCTCAGAGCCAGAACAACCTTGTCGACTCCTGTTGCATAATTAATGAATAGTCAGACACATCCAACCTTTTTTAAAATAACAATGTATTTATTTACTAGCAAGCAATTAAAACATCATATTATGAAAGAAAGTCCACACATCAATGATTTTTTTTGCCCTAGCCTATAGCACTCTCCACCCCCGTGCATCTAGAGATTAGCTGCTCAAACATCAAAGGAAAGTTGGAAAGAGGAGATGGAGAACATTTTGTAGACACTGTTAGCAAAACATTTGCTTATAATCATTAGTAAAAATTCCCGCTATTCGGTAAAGTTTATCTCCATGAAAATAAAGTTAATAAAACATTTTAAAATCCTAAAATAAATGTTGGCCTATTTTTAAATTGTTTTGATGGTTATTTTAATGACAGTCTTCATCCATAACCGTCAGCCTCACGGTTATTCAGTTACTGTCACAGCCCTAGTCTCAGCACAGTTTCTATTGTTCACCCTTATGAAAATGATTCAGATTGGAATGACATGATGACAAGTGGCATTTTCCACCCTCAGAGCATAGCATACGGAGTGGCCTTCGTGAAGTTCCATTCACCATCAGAAAAAAGTGATCTACCAACCACAACAACACCGGTAAGAGAAGCTCAGCAGTCATCTTTAACCTTCTACATAACCCACTCGCCACTGAGACTGACTCAATAGACTCATTCACTATAAAACTATATCATAAAATCAAAATGCTTGCAGAGTTTCACTCAAGTTGAATTACACGTTTTCTGACCATTAAAGTGATCTTAGATATAAGTCCATATGCAACCATCTGTTGCACATATCCTGTAATATGCTCCAACGGGCACTGTATTATTTTGTTTTATTAGTTGGTGCTTGTCTTCCCCAATCATTTGGGATTGGCATATAGCTGGATCCACACAACAGATGGGCTAGGCTGTGGACTCATCTAGAGCGTAGACAACTTTTTTGCAAAACTTCCTTTGATTTGAGTGAACTAACTTGATACCATCAAAAATGATGTTTATGTACAATGTCCTGTGCTTTCCTAACATGACTGACTTGATCAGACGCTCTCCCAACACTAACGTCTCTTTCCCCATGACAGAAGTTGACCAAGCTTGGCCAGTTTCGGGTGAAGGATGAGGCCCCCTCGGCTTGCCCTAGTCTTCAGCCAGGCAGCCTCTTCTTCAACAGAGAGAGCACCTCCAAAGGCAGCCCAGCGCTCAAGGGTACTACTACTGTACTCAAGCTAAAGGCCTAGTTACAGCTGATTTCACATTGCAGGTTTATTAGTGCGTATTGATGTGGCGTGATTGAGTGCGTGAGCGAAAAGCACCATAAGGTCTGCTGGTGGGGTGAGAAATGTGGAACAATATTTCCCAACTTCTCTCACAATCTCATCACCTCTTCTCCCCCACAGTTTCGCCACAGACTGAGAAGCTCAGCTATGCAGCTGCCGCCCTGCAGTCTGGGTCTGGGTCTGGCCACTCCTCAGCCCCACCGTCCTCCAGCTCTCCCCCACCACAGGTAAGGACCAAGGCTTGGTGTGTCCCCCAAATGGCACCGTAATCCCTATATAGTGCACTAGTTTTGATCAGAGCCCATAGTGATGCATCATTGGCTTCTCTAAGACCAGAACTGATGGTGAATCATTCATTAAGTCCTTCCAGGCTAGTGTGAACTGACATGAAACTCCAGGCTATGATACTAGTTATGTCCCAAATGGCACCTTATTATATTCCTATATAGTGCACTAGTTTTGACAAGCGCCTTATGGGCCTTGGTCAAAGGTAGTGCACAATATAGGGAATAGGGTGCCATTTGAGAGGCAGACCATATTGATTTCTTTAAAAAGAGGTACATGGTGATTGTTTGGTAGACTGCACCCTCATAGCTAATGTAGTATAGATTTAATGTAAACATTGTAAATCATCAATAATGAAAGGAGATGACACAGTATGGAGGTATATGTTTTGCTTGTGGCACATTTTTTTTTCCAGAGGCTCAGAGAGAGATCATTCTTTCAAGCAAGAGGTGATGTTACTCACTTATAAAAGCATTTGCATAAGTGTAAACATAATTAGGACCTGCATTTGTTTGCTTGTTTGTTTTTCTCTGCTCATTTTTGTCGATTATCCCACTTCTAGAAATGATAAGCAGTTTCAGCAGTTTTTGAAAAGCAGCTTTGCTCTTTGAGGACACATTTCTGTCATGGTTTTACCATAAGGACAAATTGCTTTATCCATCCTCTCCTATTTCCTAGGCACCAGTGAAGAGGAAGTTTGAGTTCAGTAAAGAGCGCCGGTCTGCCCTCGCTCCGCCCCCCTCAAAGAAACCCAGCCCTATGGGCTCCCCTGAACTGGGCACTACCACCCCGAAACCCAAGGTGAAACCCAGCACAGCCAGTACTCCCAGCCCCAGCACTGACAAAGGTAAAGACACCCTGCAAGTCAGTCAGTCAGCCACTCACTGACTCACTCTACACCTTTTTCACCTATGCTTGTGTGAATAAAGTAAGTTTAATAAATCAATGCAAATACCCTGATAGAATATATAACTATTTTCCACTCTCCTCACCTCTGTCATACTTTTCACCCCAGCCTCCCCTGCCCAGAATACCCCAGACACCAAGAAGAAGGAGAGCCTGCCCAAACCAGAAGCCAAGTCCAGACCCAAACCCTCCAAAGCCCAGTCCAGCTCCTCTGAGGCCCCTGTTCCCCTCAACAAGATCATGGAGGGGGTGGTGTTTGTGCTGAGCGGCTTCCAGAACCCCTTCCGGGGGGACCTGAGGGACAAGGCCCTGGCCATGGGGGCCAAGTACCACTCTGACTGGACCCCTGACGCCACACACCTCATGTGAGTGGAAGAGATGGAGGGTGCTGGAACTGGGAGGTTGTAGTTTGGGAAGTACTCCTTAGTTGGGTTCTCATTGTAATCTGAATACATATTGGTCAATTAAAGATGCATGAAAATGGTAATAGAGTGAGGTTAGAACATATTGGAAACAGGTCAACAAGAATTTTGTGGAATACAACCAACAATGGGGCTAGTATTATAGTGGGAGTAATATTATCAAGTATAGTCTCCATATCATATACATCCAAGATTAGTGTAACTACAGGAGTATTACAATAACAGCATGGAAAGCAAAGCAGACCCTGTGACCCACATTGGCCTAATCACGCTCTCCCATAGTAGTAGTGGGCTGTCCCTGGCTTCCGTCCGGTGCCTGCATCCCATAGGGCAACCTATTTATTGCACTATACAGGGAATAGGGTGCCATATTTGGATGTAGCCACGGCCCCTTTGGACTGTGGTCGAAAGTAGTGTACGATATAGGGAATAGAGTGCCATCTGGGATGCTGCTGTGCTAACCAAGGGTTTATCATCTGCTTCATCCAGCTGTGCCTTCTCCAACACCCCCAAGTACAGCCAGGTGAAGTCAGCAGGGGGCGTCATCGTCCGGAAGGAGTGGGTGCTGGACTGTCACAAGAGGAAGCAGAAGATCTCCTTCAAACAGTAAGGGGAGGGAGGGGGAGACTGAGGGAGGCAGAACAAGGGGGAGGGAGGCAGAGAGAGGGGAGGATGGTCAACTCAGCAAAAAAAGAAACGTCCTCAACGTCAAATGTTAAGTTCGCTGGAAAAAATATTTGCTGTGTAAATATTTGTATGAACATAGCAAGATTCAACAACTGAGACATAAACTGAACAAGTTTCACAGACATGTGACAAACAGAAATTGAATAATGTGTCTCTGAACAAAGTGGGGGTCAAAATCAAAAGTAACAGTCAGTATCTGGTGTGGCCACCAGCTGCATTAAGTACTGAGGTGCATCTCCTCATGGACTGCACCCGATTTGCCAGTTCTTGCTGTGAGATGTTACCCCACTCTTCCACCAAGGCACCTGCAAGTTCCCAGACATTTCTGGGGGGAATGGCCCTAGCCCTCACCCTCCGATCTAACAGGTCGCAGACGTGCTCAATGGGATTGAGATCTGGCTGACATTCCTGTCTTGCAGGAAATCACGCACAGAACAAGCAGTATGGCTCGTGGCATTGTTATGCTGGAGGGTCATGTCAGGATGAGCCTGCAGGAAGGGTACCACATGAGGGAGGAGGATGTCTTCCCTGTAACGCACAGTGTTGAGATTGCCTGCAATGACAACAAGCTCAGTCCGATGATGTTTTGACACACCGCCCCAGACCATAACGGACCTGCTGCCTCCAAATCGATCCCGCTCCAGAGTACGGGCCTCGGTGTAACACTCATTCCTTCGTCGATAAACGCGAAATCAGACCATCATCCCTGGTGAAAGAAAACCGCGACTTGTCAGTGAAGAGCACTTTGCCAGTTCTGTCTGGTCCAGCGATGGTGGGTTTGTGCCCATAGGCAACATTGTTGCCGGTGATGTCTGGTGAGGACCTGCCTTACAACAGGCCTGCAAGCCCTCAGTCCAGCCTCTCTCAGCCTATTGCGACAGTCTGAGCACTGATGGAGGGATTGTACCGATCCTGTGCAGGTGTTGTTACACTTGGTCTGCCACTATGAGGACGATCATCTGTCCGTCCTGTCTCCCTGAAGTGCTGTCTTTGGCGTCTCACAGTACAGACATTGCAATGTATTGCCCTGGCCACATCTGCAGTCCTCATGCCTCCTTGCAGCATGCTTAAGGCACGTTCAGATGAGCAGGGACCCTGGGCATCTTTCTTTTGGTGTTTTTGAGTCAGTAGAAAGGCCTCTTTAGTGTCCTAAGTTTTCATAACTGTGACCTTAATTGCCTACCGTCTGTAAGCTGTTAGTGTCTTAATGACCGTTCCACAGGTGCATGTTCATTAATTGTTTATGGTTTATTGAACAAGCATGGGAAAAGGTGTTTAAACCCTTTACAATGATCTGTGATGCTATTTGGATTTTTATGAATTATCTTTGAAAGACAGGGTCCTGAAAAGGGGATGTTTTCTTTTTTTGCTGTCTTTATAAAAACTGAAAGAGAAGATAGACTGTGGTGTTGAAAAGTCTGCTTCAAATAAATTACATCTTTGACCCATTCTCTATCAGAAAGCAGCCATTATAACGGTCTTTGAATTCAGCGAATTAAGTGAAGTTGGCAGTTAATGGTGTTTATAAAAACACCTATTGCCAAGGCTTTACCTGTACCTATGCAGCTCACTGAAGTGTTACCTTGAATAGTTGAAGCCTGCTGTGATGGAATTAGTCTAACTTCCACTAATGATTCTTGTCACTACAAGCGGGCTCAGTCTAAACTATGTGTATTGATTCTCGAGTTAGTCGAAGCAAGGCCTCAGATAATATGAAAAGGGTATTTGAGGGTTTCTTACCGCACCGCTCTTCAAAGTGAAACTGCCTTTCACATAAGGTCTTCACTTCTTGTCTGTCGCCTGAGGTGAAATCACTGCTTCCACGGGTAGTTACCAGACCTGGTTTCAAATACTATTTGTATTTCAGTAAGACCTCATTTCAAATACATTTCAAACAAAGTATTTTGACAAACGTTTTTTTAAATACAAGTTGAATTTTGGAATGTATTTGGAAATACGTTTGAAATGTATTGACATGCATTTATAACTACTTATATTTAAAGTAGTTGTTTTGGGCTGTGTATTTCAAATTACTGATACACAGAAAAGTATATTTTCAAATACTTACACAACAAAAATATAAGCGCAACTGCAACAATTTCTAAGATTTTACTGAGTTACAGTTCATATATGGAAATCAGTCAATTTAAATAAATTAGGCCCTAATCTATGGATTTCACCACTGACAGGGGTGCAGCCATGGGTGTGCCTGGGAGGACATAGGCCCACCCACTTGGGAGCCAGGCCCAGCCAATCAGAATGAGTTTTTTCCTAACAAAGGGTTCATTACAGATATAAATACTCCTCAGCACCCCCCCTCAGACGATCTCGCAGGTGTAGAAGCCAGATGCAAACATCCTGCGCTAGCGTGGTTGTGACAACTGCACATTTTAGTGGCCTTTTATTGTCCCCAGCACAAGGTGCACCTGTGCAATGATCATGCTGTTTAATCAGCTTCTTAATATACCACACCTGCCAGCTGGATGGATTACCTTGGCAACTGAGAAAGGCTCACTAACAGGGATGTAAACAAATTTGTGCACAAATTTTGAGAGGGAAAAGCTTTTTGTGGGTCTGAACATTTTTGGGGATCTTTTATTTCAGCTCATGAAACATGGGACCAACACTTCACATGTTGCGTTTATATTTTTGTTCAGTGTAAATATGCATGTATCTGAACCCAGGTCTGGTACTTTCTAGGCTAGGTCAGGTCCCAGTGAATGCTGCCTGCTTCAGTCACCTCCACCATATTTTTCTACACTGTTCCCTACTCCTGTACAATGCGCTAATTTTCTTTAGTCTGACAGTATTGACATCATATCTCTGTAATTGACCCTCATAAACAAATGAATATCGGCTCATCGAATTCGAAAGAGGTTTGCCGAATTGATCAAGTACTGTTGTAAGAGGGTGTTGCGGAAATAAGTCCAATTAACACTGAGCTATTAACACGCTAATTGTGTGTATTTTTCTCTGCGTTAGTTAGCATCAGAATTCTACATTGGGACGCGCACACACACTACCACCATTATTTGGCTATGTTTACTGACTACCTCTGCTGGAGACTGCTTGCCATCTCCCTCTACCACTCTCCTTTTTGTATAGAGAATCCTTCATGCCTTCCACTCGTCTGTCCTCGTTCCTCATCCATCCAAGCCATCTCGTCTCCATTGTGCAGCTCTTGTTTGGAGTGAGGAGCTCTAATGATTTATTTCTTATTTAAAAGCTGCATCTGCTATATGGATAATTAAAGGGTCCACTTCCTTTGAAGAAGACTAGTGCTCGTACACGCACACACACACACACACACACACACACACACACACACACACACACACACACAGATGTAGACACATGCATACTCAAACACAGAGACAGTCTTTACACGCTCATACACAAACACACAGCCCAACTCAAACCAGAAAAACACTGTTATGCATCTAAATGTTCTGTGCCTTTTGTCCTTACGAGAACACTTCAAAATGAAAGGAGGGAACAGAAAAGAGGAGAGGGGCACACGCTAGCACACTTCCCTCAAGTGGCATCAAGATAAACCGGCAACAAAATGGAATGAATGGGGAATAAATAAGTAAACTATGCGTTAGTGTAGATTATTGAAGGGTCCGTCCTTCGGTAACATCTCAAGTGCCTCGGAAACCTTTTTAGATTCCCTTTTAGCAATCACAGACCTAGGCTATGTCCCAAATGTCACTATTCCCTAAATATTTTTTTTTCTTTACCATTATTACCTTAGATAACTAGTGTTGTGCATATAACCATTTTCTTCCGGTAAAGCCCTTCACCTTTTCATATTTGGAATTTTCTTATGAAAGGAAAAATGTAACTGGTAATATACAACTTTATTCCTCCCCTCATATTGTGCATAATTTCCAGCAGGAGGCCTTTTGGTAGGCCATCATTTTAAATGAGAAGTTAAATAAAGTTTAAATAAAAAAAACATTACAAAAAAATGATTGGAGCAATTATGATCATATTGACCATGAATGGATCCCAGTGCTGTCGTCATGGTTACGTCACCAGTAGAGGTGAATTTGAATACAATAGCCAATTGAATACAGTGGCTAGCTAATCAACATCACAATGTTAGTCCACTATATTTTTGCTACTTTGGCTCGTCATTTACCTGAATCAACAATCAGATATATTGATTAATCTGATTTTATTGTAGAAGTAATTCATCAAAAAGGCACATTAACATATTAAATGTGCTCATGGTCATACAGTAAATGTTTTGATCTGCTTTGATTCTTTTTTTGGCCCTGACATCGAGACTAATTCTTTTCCCACACAATTCAGATGAAATACTTAGCCTTCCGGAGACCTCTGAGTGCAGGGGTAAACAAATCACTCTTGCGCACTGCTCTCCATAGAGGGAGGATACGTTTTCCTTTAGGACCTACCCTCTGGTAAAGCTTTGAGAATTCTATTCCTTAACTTAACTCAATTCAATACATTTCCTTAGGTAATTCGCCACACTGCATATGAAGTGAAGTGTCCTAAGAGGATTGAGAAGCTCAGAGTCTCAGACCCCGTCTCTGTAAGCTAAGCATGTAGCCAGTCGTGTGTGTGTGTGTGTGCACATGCTACACAACATTAGGAAACCCTCTACTCTTTCATTTTCCAATCTAAACAGTGCTGTAGGATATGAGGAATCAAAGCACAGAATAGAGCGGTAACCGTGTGAGTAATGATGACCCTTGACCTTAGCGGTCGTCTTGGTGACTTGATGGGCCGGAGAGTGTGTGTTTGTGTAAAAGGTAATGCATCTTTGATTTAGAATGATGTGTGTGAGAGGGTTAGCAACGCCGCTGTCGAGGCTGAGGCTCCATTTCATCTGGGTGCCACAGCCACACGCTGTTCCCCGCCGCCCCTCCCTCTCTCCTCATCCAGACTTATTGTTTTATTCCGTAATGTATTCGCTTGAAGGACGGCCTAATCTAATGCGATTTAAGCCACTTACATTTTTCATAGTGCACATTAGTGGTTTAGTCATGCCTGAGTGGACCAGGTTAAGGGCTTTCCCTTAAGGGCACTGCCACCGCACTGACACCACACTGCCACGCTTGCTCGTCATAGGACCCTCTCAGTCCCTTTTTGTGGGGTGGCTCAGAGGGGACTGGCACCCCTTGATAGGTGTCGTAAAACCTATTTACTGGTGTGAATGGCTTGGTTCCACTTCAAAAAGGGCATTTGTCTTGTCAGCACATGACTTTGATACTGCAGTAGACAGTATGTCATGTTCTATTGGTGGTACGGAGGTAGAGGTTGAGAATAGATATGGGCCCAGGAAATAACGTGATGTCAAATCCATATACTTTGTTTAGTTTGACTGCCTTATGAATTCCTCACGGAACTTAGCTCTTCAGATTCCAGGTAGTGCATAAATGTGTTTACAATAGTGTATAAAATATATATTTACTTTGGAGCTGGAAAGATAAACCGACCACAGCGATCACTTATCCCAGGCATTTTGCGGATATCGTTCATTACAGTAAGTAGCCTATGCTAAGGAAATGTGAAGTTTGAAATGAAATACGTTTTGTTAATATGGGTAATTGTTAATGGGACACGCAATGCACATTGTTAAACTTATCTATCTATATATCGGTATTGCATCAGTTCATTTATTTTGTCCATATCACCCAGTTCAATTGACATACTGCAAATACATAATTGTGGGGGACAGAACCACCTCCAAGTGTCAAACAAATCCACTTAACAGGAAGAGGGAATTATGTGGATTCATTGACTGCTGTCCATTGTGCTGTTTTCTGGTACTGTTTGTGTGTGACCTGTGTCTGGCTAACCTTTTGTGTCTGTCTGGAACATGAAGTACTTTTCTGCACCCTTCAAATGTTGTTCTTCCAACATTTGAACCTTTGCGTAAAATTCCAGCCAGTGTGATCGTTCCTTTGCTGCCCATCTAATGGGAATCTTCTTGTTTACCCAATCAGATGTTTTCACCACTTATTGTTTTGCTTCTTTTCCCCTCACCCCTTTTTTGTATTATTCTATTTTAAACGATCTTTCTCTTCTTCCCGCATTTCTCTCTTTCTGCCAGGTACCTGATGGACGGAGCGGAGTCCAGCTTGGAGGGGAGCGACGATGAGGAGAGTGAGGAGGAAAAAGAGAGGAAGGTATGGGATTCTCAAACCATTCCATGACCTAGCAGTATGCCGTGACATGATTGCCTAAGAACAAAAACACAATTCTGCTTCAAATAATTGTAATGGTTCTGATTTACATGATTGTATTTGTCCTATTCCCACCCCCATATACTGCCCTCTCCCTCGTTGGCAGACTCCACAAAAGAGGAGAGAAGAAGAACGGCAACCCACTCCCAGAAAGATCCCCATCAAGAAAGAGGATGAGGATCTGTATGGTGGTTCCACAGACGCAGATGAACCAGGTTTCCATTATACACACCGCCATTAGAGCTGGGATGACAAACCTCAAATGACCGTGATTTTGCTGCACAACGTTCCTGCAGATGGTTCTAAAACCATTTGGTCAAAAGAAATAGCCTATGCATTATCTTGATTCCCGTTATAAAACTATCTGCCTGTCCCTGTTTCGCGGTCGGCTGCTGACTCTCACTCCCTCTTCCCACTGTGCGCATGGTGGAGGGAGAGATGCATTCTGAGAAGCACAAGCATATGACCGTTGATCAAAACACTAATGCAGGAAAAATACAGTACAAAGGAGCTACTGTTCTATACTGAACAAAAATATTAACACAACATGCAACAAATTCATTGATTTTACTGAGTTAGTTCATATGAGGAAATCAGTCGATTTTAAATGAATTCATTAGGCCCTAGTCTATGGATTTCACCATGCCTTTAAAAAAAAAAGGTTTATCCTAAACATTGAGGCTGTAGTCAAACCAATCAGGATCACTTCAGATTTTCAGTGCAGCACTGCTTTTTAAACAAACAGAACAGATACTAATTTAAGTGGCAGACATTATTCTCACCACTTATTTATAAACTTGAGTAAATCATTGCTGCCAGTTCTCTCATGAGCTAATGGTGCTCTCATGAGCTAATGATAGCAGCTGAATCACGAGTGTCAGAATGGAAGGACCCTGACACGGCGTTGGAAAGGGAGGAGAAAGGAACATATATACTCTCTGGCCGTACTCGTTTCCAGAGACTTGTTTCGTCACCTTTTCTTGCCAGCGCCATTATTGCCGTAAATGTTTTTCTTCGACCGTGTAGTGAATGGAATCGCTCAATCGCCTTAATACATGTTGCTCAAGTGGCTAGCCGAGGAAGAAAGAAAGACCACTAAGACCGAAGAGGATGGGAATGAAAGACGGTGAAATGGACAGAGGAAGTTGGGATCTGACTGCTTTAATGACTTGCCTGGAGGGACGGACGGATTGACAACACCGCCGTAAAAAGGACATGAAGAGAGGGATGCGTGTGGAGAGGACAAGGGGAGCGAAAGAACGGAAAGAAGCACTTGCGTAGAGCAATCGCTGCCGAGAGACTTGTGCATGATTCTAATTGCTATGGTAATGCAAGGCCACGAGTAAGTGGTCCGGGCGCATTAGTGAGACAAGAATGTCTTTACTAACCCATCACGTACCTCAAAACATGAAAGAGGGAAGAAGAATGAATTGCGACTGGGTGCATCTCAATAGTCTTAGAAGTAGCTTATTTTCCTTGTCTCCATCTGCACTGATTGGAAAATACATATTAAGAATATTAACCTAGCCTTTAACTAGGGCCTAAATACAAGGCCTTTTTATTTTGGAAGAGCAAAGCTTAGAGGTATGGGTAAAGCACTTACAAATGTTTCTACAGCATAGTATAGACTAATATGACCCGATATAGGTTAGTTAGGTAAGATGTAGGTTGCTAAGATGGTATGCTTCTGATGTAGGTTATGTTCTTCTGATGTAATATGTTATTCTCCTGTATCCCACAGGAGATGAGTCTGGCATGGACACGGAGGATGAGCTGAAGAGGTAACTAACACCATCAAATGAACATGAGTGGGATATTATTCATATTTGACTGTAGCGGGTGTCGAAGCCATTCCTATTGCGGTTCCTCTGGGTTGACAGTGCCTCTGCCCTAGCCTGGTCTCAGATCTCTATGCTATCAGAGTTGCCCAGTGACCGTAGGAGTTGCCCAGTGACCGTAGGAGTTGCCCAGTGACCGTAGGAGTTGCCCAGTGACCGTAGGAGTTGCCCAGTGACATTTAGGAGTTGCCCAGACAGCACAAAGGTTTGGGACCAAGATAACTTGATCCTCATGTTGGCGGGAGTAGGTAGGTTGGAGAGAGATTTTTATTTATTTTAGACCCTTTTTCTCCCCAATTTCGTGGTATCCAATTGTTAGTAGTTACTGTCTTGTCTCATCGCTGCAACTCTCGTACGGACTCGGGAGGGGCGAAGGTCGAGAGCCATGCGTCCTCTGAAACACGACCCAACCAAGCCGCACTGCTTCTTAACACAGCACGCATCCAACCCGGAAGCCAGCCGCACCAATGTGTCGGAGGAAACACCGTACACCTAGCGACCTCGTCAGCGTGCACTGTGCCCGGCCCGCCACAGGAGTCTCTAGTGCGTGATGAGACAAGGATATCCCTGCCGGCCGAACCCGGACGACGCTGGCCCAATTGTGCGCTGCCCCATGGGCCTCCCGGTCTCGACAGAGCCTGGGCTCGAACCCAGAGTCTTTGGTGGCACAGCTAGGACTGCAATGCAGCCCGGGAGGCCCTCCACACCCGGGAGGCCCAGATTGTTCTCATTTTGATTCATCATTTGATTCATTAGTTATTTTTGTTGTAGAGCATCAATACAAGTCTAAAACTCTGCCATATTGAAATGGTCTTGCATCAAATATTCCCCTCGAGCTCTTTCAGTAATCTGAAGAGAGCCTGGGTGTTTGTTTTGTATGTGGGCAGAAATGTCTGGTTCTGTCTGTTGAATTTGTTGTGCAGCATCAATGAACAGGTGTGGTGTCTCTTCATTCAAGGACACTAGCAGATCAACAGTCAGTAGTTTCGTAACCCCCCTTTCATAAACAACTTTTCTCTCTCTCGTCGGCAGGGTGGAGAGCGAGAGTCGGCAGAAGAAAGGAGAGAAGGAGAGAAAAGGAGTGGAGGAGGAGGACCCTTTTGGAGGGTCGACTGACGAGAACACTGACGCTGAGGCCGAGGAGGACGAGCCCATCCCTGAGCTACCAGGTCTGTCTCTGTTTGTCTGTCTGACCTTGTTTGCCTCTCTCTGTACAGTCTGTGCTGGCTGGCTGTATGTGTCAGTTTGTTCTTGCTCATTGTTCATGTTATTCTAAATCAAAAAAGTACTTTTCTGTCAGCCACACTGGTTTTACACGACGCTCACAAACGTCAAGTTGTCAAATTGCAGACAGTTTCTTCTCTTTTTTCCCATCAGTGATGAACAATGAAGATTACTGTAATGCTATGCAGGGAGTCTTGATCTCATGCTGATCTTTCATTTTCTTACTACTCTTTTTAGATTTCCTAACTGGAAAGCGATTTTTCCTTTACGGCAAGTTCCCCAACAATGACAGACGCCTACTCCTGCGTTACATCATCGCCTTCAACGGGTAGGGAGAAGAAAGACTCCAGAATGAGAGTAGGGCAGATTTTCCTGTAACAGTAGTACTTTACTAGTACTTTTAGAGGTAATACAAGTGATCAGTGGATGAGGGCTTGTGTGTCATTGTACCTTTTCTAAAACAGTGTATGGATCTCAGACGAGACGGGTAGATTTGGCACTCTCTTCAACCTCTTCCCCTCCTCATATCTCTATCTTTCTTTGCCCCCCCCCCCCCCCTTCAGGGCGGTGGAGGACTACATGAGTGAGAAGGTCCAGTTTGTTGTCACCAGCGAGGGATGGCACGACTCCTTTGAAGACGTGAGTGTGACCTCCCTTTTGTTTCCTCGAAAGACCTCTTGATGTTACGCATACACACAGACGCACACAAATATAAGAGTGATACACGAGAAGGCAAGTGCACACTCACACCACAAACATGATTGTGTAACACACACACACTTATAAAGGTGTCTTTGTAAAAAAAAAAAGTGTAACGACTCCAGGGAGTTAGAATGCTCGTCATCTATGTAACGTGATCAATACATAGTCTGCTCCCAAAAAGAGACAGAAATGCATCATGATATTTTCCTCATTGAAAGTCTTGAATGAAATCACTTTGACACTCTAGCTACCACATGACTATCTTAAGTGAAATAATTAGTACATTTTTCCTGGATTAGGTTTATTTATATTTTTTTTAAAGATCAGATTCTAGGACATGGAAAACATTTTGATGCGATGTTTACCTACACCGGGGCCATTTTAAGTACATCACTGATGTTTGATCTGATATTGGACGTGTGTGGTTAGTTGCCTTTTGATGTAGGTCTGTTACACGGACATCTGTATTCCACGCAAGCTCATTTGCAATGGAAAGTGCCTCTGCCAAGTCACTAGCTATTGAAATATATATGTTGTTGAACTATTTGCTGTCCCCTTTTAAATATTGTCTGGCGAACCCTCATGCCCTCAAAGGGTTCAGTCTCTACCCCTTTATAATTAAACAGATTCCCACCTCCTGATATATTTTCCCCTCTCTCTCTCCCACTCTCGCTTTCTCTCTGCCACAGGCACTGATGGAGAATGGTCATTTAAGCTTTGTCAAACCCACATGGATTTTTGCCATCAACGATCGACAGAAGACGCTGCCATATCAGCCCTACACTGTTGTCCCTTGAGACTTGCATTTGCCAACGTGCTCACACACACAAACACACACACAACAGTATTGTACCTGTCCAAAGGGTAGGAGAGGTGTACATTGAAGCCATAGACATTAGCTCTTCTCAGATCCCTAGGTAAATGAAACCAAGCAACGTGCCATTTTGGTACAAATGCCTTAACTTTACTTGAGGCCATCCAGAGAGATGGATGAAATGGTTTCCCTACCAGAGATGGCATATCTTCAAAGACTTATCAGTACCGGTGCATAAAAATAACTCCCCTATCTGTCTCGCTTTCAGGGCTTTTTAAAACAACATATCTCTGCTCCACCTCCACTACCTCAGGGTCCATGTCGAAACTCCAGTTATCATGTCCTGAAAAGCCACTGGCTTTGATAGAGGGGAGTGTATGAGTGTTAGGAGCAACATAAAGAGACCTAGGTGTAGCCGGAATGGCACCCTATTCTCTATAAAGAGCCCTATGGGCCCTTGTCAAAAGTAGTGCACTACATAGGGAATAGGGTGCCGTTTACAGGCGTAAAGGTGTTTGTTAGTTATTTAAGGTCACTGACAATCGAGGCCAATGACCACGAAATATGAATAGAAAAGAAGGCCTTTGTCCTTGTTGCTATGTAGGAATATGAAATAGGCTTCAAGGTTTGGTTGGTATTCCTCTCATCTTACTATTTTATTTTTCAGCAAGTCCGCTTTGGACAAATGCATGGGATTGTAGTGTAATTTGTAGCATGTAGAATTACATGTACTTTTGTTTTATTCATGTTGTATGCTTTTTGAATTGTAAACAGAAACTATTGTGTGAGGAATCACTAAGTCCTGTTTTTTTTGTAAGTATGTGTGATGTGTTCATCATCCTTATTTTTCCTGTCTGGATTCGACTTGTTTATTACAGCATCTTAGGTTTGCTTTCAGATTCCCCCCCCCCTCAAAATAAATATTTGATTAATTAAAATAATGGATTTTTAAATGCTGTTTCCATCCCTCCATTCTCGATCATCTCGCACCCTCCCCCCTCTAATTAAGTTCTACCCATGTTTCCCTCCCCTGGGCGTCTGGGTCCTCTGCTCTCCAGTCAAGGGCATTAGGGTAATGGAAGAAGAGCGAGGGAGGAGAGGAGAGAAATGAAGATAAAATGTTTGAATTCTCTGCCATTATTATTTTGAAGGGAAATCATTTTCAGACTTCATTTGTTGTTGTTGAAATGTCAGTGGTGTGAGATGAATGCATACAGTTTTAAACATTCATTACCTGACCTGACACAACATACTCAACATTGTTCAAGTTGAAATGCCTTTTTCTTTTACAAGCCTTTTAGGAGTTTATACTTAATTCCATTTGGAGCACCAGATAGATTCATAGACATTTCAAAGCTTTTCTTCATTGTATGGTCTCATATTCCTCATATTTGGCATGTCCTTGAAATCGAGAGACCGGTAGATCTGAGAGTTTATCATGTGCAAAGTAAGGCCCTTTTCACTTCATAGTGTTGTCTATACTGTTTTTCTTTAGTCTGATAGGCTATTTCTTAGTCAAATATCGACGTTTTATAGCTATATGGCTACATTCTGATGTACATTGAGTATCATACCAGTCAAGTGGGGCGGCAGGGTAGCCTAGTGGTTAGAGCTTTGGACTAGTAACCCCCAAGCTGACAAGGTACGAATCTGTCGTTCTGCCCCTGAACAGGCAGTTAACCCACTGTTCCTAGGCTGTCATTGAAAATAAGAATTTGTTCTTAACTGACTTGCCTGGTTAAATAAAGGTTAAAAAAATAAAAGTATTCCTGTTAGTGAGTTGTGCGTGTCACACACAATCTTTTTTTATCAAGCGCTACTGTACTTCCTCAAGTTGTCAATGTGTAGGCTGTACCATTGGACCACCTGAGGTACCTTATTCACAGTCTCTAAGCTTGCTTTCTCATTGGCTATGTCCCGATTCTCCACTTTTTTCCAGAAGTGTACACTTGCACACTCCCTGTCACAGATTATAACGCATAGGAATGGTGTAAGCATGGGCTGGAAGGAGTTTACCCCATTGTGAAGTCCATGCGAGAAAGTGTGTGCACTTTGGAAGAATGGTAAAGAATTGGGTCTCAGCTATACTGTGTAGATCACATTATGCTCCCAGTGAGGGGCACTGGTGAGAGCTTTGTGCATGGAACAAATCAGCAGTCATGATCATTTTAAGTGAGTCATTTACTGAGATACTGTAAATGGATGAAGGGGTTTTGATTTGTACCTAATTTGTTCAAAGTTCAAGTAGCAGAGAAACATGATAGACACAGAGAGGCTTAAAGTTCTGCTTCATTGGAGATGGTTTCCTTACCTTTCCTGATCATGTGCTGTCTTATCTTAACTTCTAAGGCAGGGGTAGGCAACTAGATTCAGCCGCAGACTAATTTTTGTCAGAGATGATGGACTGGGGCCTGCAAAATAATTCATACACTGCAAATTGACCAAGTAAGCCCAAAATATATATTTTAAAATAAAGACACAATCACATACTGTATGTCTATCTTTTTATTTGTGGGAATACTTGGGAACAAATTTCCATTATTTTTAGAGGAAATCCTGCAGATTATACTCCTTTTTTTTTTACAAAAAACTGAGGCCAAAATAAATGACTCATCGTCCGAGGGGGTGTCTGTTTGTACGATGAAAAACACACTGAGTGAATAGCTAGCTTCATTCAGTACTCCACTGAACTATCTGTTATAATTATGAGATATAATTCTTACTCTCACTGTGTTTTGAAGTGAGTTAGATGACACTGCCTATCTCATACTGCCTACCCTCACCCATTGCTATCCCTGTGTATGCTTTAATGAAGCATATACATTTTCCCTTCGAATTGTCTTCCCCGTCTCATTTCTCTGATCTCTACTGCTTCTACTCATTGCGAGCGCTGCCAAACGTATATGGATGATTTTA
Source organism: Oncorhynchus nerka (assembly GCF_034236695.1). NCBI lineage: Eukaryota > Metazoa > Chordata > Actinopteri > Salmoniformes > Salmonidae > Oncorhynchus > Oncorhynchus nerka. Next base: position 23,176,177 of record NC_088398.1, on the reverse strand, counting down.
ATTTGTCGCACAATTAGAGAGCTTTTTACCCACTCGGTTCATTTGTTTTCATCAGTTTTTTTTCTGAATAGGTTTCAAGACAAGTGAGCGTCTCGTCTCCTAAATAGAGTGTGCACGCACGCACACACACACACACACTGCTCACTGGATCTGATCCTAGGAACCACTAACGAGAGAGGAGGGGGAGAGTACCGCTAAATCACTTTAGCACGGACAGAGTGTGAACCAGAGCGAGGTGGAGAGAAGGGATTTACTGCTGGAGCACTCATTGAGGAGTAGATGGGTTGAGTGTGTTGCATGTTATAGAGGTTGAGGTGTGAGCTCTGACAGGAGAAGGGTTAGCAGACTGAGTGGTGACTGACTGATTCACTCTGCTGTCATTTTCCATTTTCTGCTTATTCAGAGTGACGGTAGTGAGTGCATACATTGTCATACTGTCTGCTGTCTATTGCAGTTCTCTGTTCGGAGGGTATGTGACTGACTACCACTACAGCCGAGTGAGGGTAAGTTTAACCTACTTTTTTACTCGTCATTTTGTTGCTATCTGGGTTGTCTCTGTATTTGTATGTTATCTGGTGTATGTCTCTCTGTGTCTGTGTGTACTTGTGCCCACATGAGTAGTTGGTCCTAAAATAACCACTCTATGAATAAAACCATGCTGAGGATGTTGTACCTCCACATGTCGAGTGGTAGTGGGATCTCTCTTCAATGTGACTTCAGTCCATGGTGTTACGTTTTATTGACGTTTCCCTTCACATATCTGGAAGTCCTCAACTTTCCATTTGATCTCAACTTCTCGTTCCCCTCTTCTTCCTTGTCGTTTGAGCTTACTGACAATTATTCTTTCTCTCAGTATCCTTCTCTCCCACCGTTTATCTCAATATGTCGTTTCCATGAGAACTCTTGATCTCCTGTCCCCTCTCTCCAATGATATTTAGCTATAAGTGACCATACTACCACACACATGCACACGCACCTGAGTGTGGCTGATCAAAAAAATATATATATATGTTTTGTTGTTGCGACTAACCAGGCCAGACCTGTCTAGAGTCCGTGTGACAGACAAGGAGGGAGAGAAGATGGGGAGAAAGAGCGCATGGAAGGACAGAGTGATGATCCAGTACATGGGTTGTTGTCATTTAGAGACCCGATATTTAACAGTTACAAGTTAGGGACTTATACTTAAAAGAATGAGGTGGCTGTTAAATATATTTTTCCAACACAACCATTTTTAGGGATTAAAGGCTTGTCAGAGAAAGAGAGATGAATGGGGTGTTTTCCCTGAGAAGAGCAAGAGAGGGGGTTCTTATTTAATGAAAAGCCTGGACTACCTACTTCACAGGATCATTTTTGAGTCTTCATCTGCATAATTTACTTTAAGTATGGCTTAAATAAGTGCTGACACATACAGTATTGAACAACAATGTTATCTCAATTCCCCTCTTTGACATATCTCATCTCTATCTAAAATTAGGTTGTTTTTTTTATCCATGAAACAAGTCTTAGAACACGCTTTGTACCCACTTTCCATGATTTCCCATAAGCACTGCCATGTAGAGCTTTTTCACAACAAGCCCATTTGCCGAACAGTACTGACAGTTTAACTTTGTTGTTAAACATATTGATTTCCTGTCAGTCAAAGGACTAAAGGAAGTAGGATACAAATATATAGTAAATAAGAGATACAAAGTATACTCCCTTACAAAAAAGATTGCAGTTTTGAAACTGCAGTTGATTGTGCTATTTTGGTCACAATAATTGCAGAATATCTGCAAAATGACTGCAGTAAAAAAACTTATTTTGGATGACGTATTTGCAGCATACTGCACTCTAACTGCAGTTATGCAGCAGTGTACTGAAGTTATACTGCACTCTGACTGAAATCTTTTGTAAGGGTTGAAAGCAGATGCTTCCACAGAGGTGTGGTTTCTGAATTGGAGATGATCGTGGACTACAGGAAAAGGAGGGCCGAACACACCCCCATTCACATGAACAGGGCTGTAGTGGAGTGGGTCGTGAGTTTAAAGTTTCTTGGTGCCCACATCACCAACAAACTATCATGGTCCAAACACACCAAGAAACTTGTGAAGAGGGCACGACAATGCCTTTTCCCCCCAGGAAACTGAAAAGATTTGGCATGGGTCCCCAGATCCTCAAAGTTCTACAGCTGCACCATCGAGAGCATTTGGTTGGTGGTTGTATCACCGCCTGCATCACCGCCTGGTATGGCAACTGCTCGGCATCTAACCGTAATACTCTACAGAGGGTAGTGCGTACGGCCCAGTACATCACTGGGGCCAAGCTTCCTGCCATCCGGGACGTCTATACCAGGCGGTGTCAGAGGAAAGCACAAAAATTGTCAGACCCCAGTCACCATAATCATAGACTGTTCTCTCTGCTACAGCACGGCAAGCGGTACCGGAGCACCAAGTCTAGGTCCCAAAAGCTCCTTAACAGCTTCTACCCCCAAACCATAAGACTCCCGAACAATTAATCAAATGGCCACCCAGACTATTTGCATTGATCCCCCCCCCCCCCCCTTTTTTTTACACCGCTGCTACTCGCCGTTAGTCACTTTACGCCTGCATGTACAAATGACTTTGACTAACCTGTACCCCTACACATTGTAGCCTCATTATTGTTATTTTATTGTAACTTTTTTTTTTTACTTTAGTTTATTTAGTAAATCTTTTCTTAAGTCTATTTTCTTAAAACTGCGTTGTTTAAGGGCTTGTAAGTAAGCATTTCACGGTAAGGTCTACGACACCTGTTGTGTTCTGTAAATGTGACAAATAACATTTTGATTTGAATTAGTTGAGCAATCACCGTCCCATCATGCTTAGGGTCACGTATAAAAATGCTGGGCAGGCCATTTATTTCGGCTACATTGGCTATGCCCCCATAGGATTACAATGCCCCATCCACAGGGCACAAGTGGTCACTGAATGGTTGGATGAAAATGATGTAGAGCCATATTCCATGGCTGTCTCAGTCACCAGATCTCAACCCAATTGAACACTTATGAGAGATTCTGGAGCAGCTCCTGAGACAGAGTTTTCCATGATCATCAGCAAAATAGCAAAATTATGGAATTTCTCGTGGAAGAATGGTGTTCGCATCCCTCCAATTGAGTTCCAGACACTTGTAGAATCTATTCCAAGGCTCACTGAAGCTGTTCTGGCTCGTGGTGGCCCAACACTCTATTAAAGACACTTTATTCAGGGGTTTCCTTTATATTGGCACTTACTGTACCTGTAGTATTTCTGATTGTCTTAACTTTTTAACCACAACTAATAAGCTGTGCCTTTTCAGTCATTTTTTTCTTCACCTCAAACAAAAAGTAACAAAGTCTGTTTTTGTATTTGAGAAATATTTCCAGCACTCTCCCCTTCGATAACCACATAGCCTGGAAAATGTAATGCTCTGAAACTATATATCCTGCGGAAACATCATACAATCCCCGAACGCTTCTTCTCCCTTGCACAAATAAAGCTGTATGTCTGGAGATCACTGGCACGGGAATCTCTGAGGGCCCAGAATAGTTCGTACAATTTTTCATGTTTGCTAGCAAGAGCTGAAGACAGAGAAGGCTAGAATAAAGGCAGACAGGCATAGAGAGGCCATATTTCATGCAACTGAAAGAACCTGAACCAACTGCCATGTGGTGTAGCCAATGTGATTTATAATGGATATTTATTTCCATCAGCGTATTTTCTGTTTGACGAAAATGCCCATATGAAAATCATAGGTCCAAACTGGCATGCAGATTGGTAGAAATGGTCATGTAAATTATCACTCCACATGAAAAAAAGTTGCTGACCACTTTAAGGCTTAAATTCATTCATATTTTTTTTGTAAAATAAGTCTATTATACCAGGAGCAAATTGGCCATCTGGCAATTCTGGCAAATGACAGATGGGCTGGACCATTTGTTTTGTTTGGGTGGGCTGGTAGAAATATTGTTTTAATATACAAATAAAACAATAAGAAAAGTGGCATGAACAGTGGCCCATTGGCCTTTATTTAATGATTTTTGCTAAAAGAAAAATTGTTATAGTAATATATAATCAGCCTTCGGCTGATCAGTGGGCGACGGTTGGCCCTCCTACCAAGATGGGCTGGCTCGGTTACATACATCTTAGCCAAATACATTTCAACTCAGTTTTTCACAATTCTTGACATTTAATCCTAGTAAAAATTCCCTGTCTTAGATCAGTTAGGATCACCACTTTATTTTAAGAATGTGAAATGTCAGAATAATAGTAGAGGACGATTTATTTCAGCTTTTATTTCTTTCATCACATTCCCAGTGGGTCAGAAGTTTACATGCACTCAATTAGTATTTGGTAGCATTGTCTTTAAATTGTTTAACTTGGGTCAAACGGTTCGGGTAGCCTTCCACAAGCTCCCACAATAAATTGGGTGAATTTTGGCCCATTCCTCCTGACAGAGCTGGTGTAACTGAGTCGGGTTTGTAGGCCTCCTTGCTCACACACGCTTTTTCAGTTCTGCCAACAAATTTTCTATAGGATTGAGGTCAGGTCTTCGTGATGGCCATTCCAATACCTTGACTTTGTTGTTTAAGCCGTTTTTCCACGACTTTGGAAGTATGCTTGGGGTCATTGTCCATTTGGAAGACCCCTTTACGACCAAGCTTTCACTTCCTGACTGATGTCTTGAGGTGTTGCTTCAATACATCCACATAATTTTCTTTCCTCACGATGACATCTATTTTGTGAAGTGCACCAGTCCCTCCTGCAGCAAAGCACGCCCACAACATGATGCTGCCACCCCCGTGCTTCACGGTTGGGATGGTGTTCTTCAGCTTGCAAGCCTCCCCCTTTTTCCACTGAACATAACGATGATCATTATGGCCAAACAGTTCTATTTTTGTTTCATCAGACCAGAGGACATTTCTCCAAAAAGTACGATCTTTGTCCCCATGTGCAGTTGCAAACCGTCGTCTGGCTTTTTTAAGGCGGTTTTGGAGCAGTGGCTTCTTCCTTGCTGAGCGGCCTTTCAGGTTATGTCGATATAGGACTCGTTTTACTGTGGATATAGATACATTTGTACCCGTTTCCTCCAGCATCTTCACAAGGTCCTTTGCTGTTGTTCCGGATTGATTTGCACTTTTCACACCAAAGTACGTTCATCTCTAGGAGACAGAACGCGTCTCCTTCCTGAGCGGTATGGCGGCTGTGTGGTCCCATGGTGTTTATACTTGCGTACTATCATTTGAACAGATGAACGTGGTACCTTCAGGCGTTTGGAAATTGCTCACAATGATGAACCAAACTTGTGGAGGTCTACCATTTTTTTTCTGAGGTCTCGGCTGATTTCTTTTGATTTTCTCATGATGTCAAGCAAAGAGGCACTGAGTTGTGATAGAGTGAATTATAAGTGAAATAATCTGTCTTTAAGCAGTTGTTGGAAAAATTACTTGTGTCATGCACAAAGTAATGTCCTAACCGACTTGCCAAAACTAGTTTGTTAACAAGAAATTTGTGGAGTGGTTGAAAAACAAGTTTTAATGACTCCAACCTAAGTGTATGTTAACTTAAGAATGCATCAGATGACCTGGCCTCCACAATCACTCGACCTCAACCCATTTGAGATGAGTTGGACCTTAAAGTGAAGGAAAAGCAGCCAACAAGTCCTCAGCATATGTGGAAACTCCTTCAAGACTGTTGGAAAAGCATTCCTCATGAAGCTGGTTGAGAGGATGCCAAGAGTGTGCAAAGCTGTCATCAAGGCAAAGGGTGGCTACTTTGAAGAATCTCAAATATAAAATATATTTTTGATTTAACACTTTGTTTGGTTACTACATGATTCCATATGTGTTATTCCATAGTTTTGATGTCTTCACTATTATTCTACAATGTAGAAAATAGTAAAAATAAAGAAAAACCCTGGAATGAGTAGGTTTATCCAAACTTTTGACTGGTACTGTATGTAAATGGGATATTTATGTTTTTAAAATTTATACATGTCCTAAAATAAAAGAGGTCAAGAGGTCTTTACATTCCCGAATGCACTGTACATACAGCGTGGTACAGGCTAAGTTATCACCTGATGTAGGTTAGTAAGATTGTATGCTTCTGATGTAGGTTATAATAATATGTTATTATCCTGTCTCCCACAGAAAACGAGTCTGTGGGATCCATTTTAGAAAGAGGCTATAAATGTGTAAAAATGTTGAAAAGGTCAAGGGGTCTGAATATTCTCCGAATGCACTGTATGTAGGCTGGTGTAGGTATGTAGGGTAGTTTAGAGGGACAGGGAGGGAGCTTTAGATCTCTCCCTTTAATGATGTATCTCAAAGCCAATCTGAAACATTGGAGGGTAGAGGTGCTGTGTTCGAGAAATAGGCTAAAGGTGGCGTGAAACTGCCAATCGAATGAAAAAAACCCACTGTAATTCACTTAAAGTAGAAGAATATGGGCATGTAGTAGATGCTTTTATCCAAAGTGACTGATGCGAAGTAACAACAAAGACATTTGATATGTGTGGCCCATATGGGAATCAAAACCACAACTGATATTGAAAGCTCCAATCTATAAAGCCATCAGCACCGGTGCGGTTATCACATCCACAGGATGTACAACTCCAATCTGCATTGAGCTGAGATTGTGGAATTGTACATATATCTACTGTATGTGTTGTAAATACAAGGTACAGAGTTTAAGAGCATTGCGTGTCTAATTATGAGTTATAACTCTTGATGTTATTAGTCTCTCTTGTTACTTTTTCAGACTGTTCCAGACTCTCTCTGTCCAGAGGAGCATGATGACTACTTTCCCCAATGAGACAGGCTTCTCCTCCCTCTCTCCATCATACTCCCTCTCCTCTCCCACACTGTCCCTCACCTCCAACCCTTTCTCTTCCTTCTCCCTCTCCACCTCCTCCTTCCTCCGTCCAACTGCTCCAGCTCTCCGTTGCTCTCCTCCCCTCCCTATAACTTCTACGCTGTGCTGCTGGTGCTGCTCATCTTTTGTGTGGTGTTCGGCAACGTGCTAGTTTGTGTGGCGGTGTCGCGCGAGCGCGCCCTCCAGACTACCACCAACTACCTCATTGTCTCCCTGGCCGTGTCTGACCTGCTGCTGGCCATCCTGGTCATGCCCTGGGGCGTCTACCTGGAGGTGGGTGGGTGTGTGTGTGGGTTCGTGCGTGCGTGCGTGTTTCTATCCATCTGGCAGCCAGTGTTTTTCTGTCTCTCTTTCATTTGTCTGTCTCGTTCCCTGTCTTTTTCTCCTAGGCTCTCTACACTCGTTCATTCGTAGGTGTTTCAAAAGCCCTCTCAGATAATGTCACGGTAGCAGTCAATAATGCATCAGCATGGCTGTGTCTCTAATGGTACCCTATTCTCTATGTAGGGCACTCATTTTGATTTTGGGACCATGAGTTACAAACCCCTGCTGTTCCGGAACACATGTAATAATCCCTCACGTGTGTTATTGTTCATACTGTATGTGTCCCTTTCCTAGGTGGTAGGGGAGTGGCGCTTCAGTCTCATCCACTGTGACATCCTCCTGACCCTGGACGTCATGATGTGTACTGCCAGCATCCTCAACCTCTGTGCCATCAGCATCGACAGGTACTCACACTCTTTCTCTATATCTATCTACAGTATCTATCTAACTACAGTATTTATCTAGAGTATCTATCTTACTACAGTATCTATCTACAGTATATCTCTCGCTCTCTCTCCCCAGTATCTATCGCTCTATCTACAATGTCTGTCTGTCTCGCTCGCTCTCCTCCCATCACTCTCTTCTCACACTGTCTTCAAAATCTGGATTGATTTCATTGTGCCCTTGCAGGGAAAACGTATTTTAAGGTGATGGTCATGTCTCCTGATGGGACATGTATTTTTTTATGGTTTGTTATGGTTGTTTTCCCATCAGAAAAACATTTCCTGTCTTTTAGGGTACCCTCCTCATTTCGCAAGTATCATCTTCTTAACATGAGCTCATTTTGTCCAACCAAATCCTTCCCCTTTCAAAACCAGTGAAAGAAATGGACAATTTCAGCAGCCTCAATAGTTGTAACCTAGTTTGTCCCATTGTAGATTGATTCGCTCTGACTGTGAAGCCATGTCTCAGGGCTTAGTGTGGGTACTGTTCTTCTTTCGTATCTGTACCTGACCACCAGCCCTTTGGAGGGATGACAGTCCCCTCTCCTCACACCGGGCTTTCTATGGAGGGCTCTTAGAGTGGTTTGTCACGCTGCTGCACCGTGAAACTGACTTGGACAGCTTTTGTTTGTGTTCGACCGGTGAATGAGACTAACTGACAATGCAACTGAACTGTGTGTGGGCGGTGGTGGGCAAGGTGTTTGTGTGCGGGATTCTTTGTGCACACGTGCGCGTGTGTAGGCGTTAGCTGGAAATACTGCATGTGTGTGTGTGCAGGTACACGGCGGTGGCGATGCCTATGCTGTATAACACCAGATACAGCTCCAGGAGGAGGGTGGCTCTGATGATTGCTGTTGTGTGGTTCCTCTCCTTCGCCATCTCCAGCCCTCTGCTGTTTGGACTCAACAACACAGGTCTGTCTATCTCTGTATATGTATATGTCTCTCAGCCCCCCCAAAAGATTGGTCCTTTAAATTAATCCGTTTAAGAGGAAGTGAAAGACGAAACACGATTCTGAATAAGACTTCAGTTTTTCTTGGGTGCATACTGTATGCTTGCATAATTGTCTTAAGATAACACATTACACACGCTTTCCCATTTTCCTCAAGAGATGCTGAAAGAAAGAAATATTTCTCCACTCTCCACTGTTCCCGAGACAAAATGTTTAATTTGTTGTTTCATTTCACTGCTTGAAATGCAGATTTCTGCAGGAGTTAATATTGTATTACGCTACAGATGAGCGGTTATATGCCTACAGTCAGTTTATATGTCAGTGACTATTCCATTTAACCCATATATTTAAATGAGGTAAATTCTGATTATTCATTGTTCCTCATGAGCGGGATATCAAAGGTGCATGTCAACAGCTTATCCCAGATAAGACCTGAAGCGAGATATGAGCTACTATCTGTTATTCTGTGTGCATGTCAATGACTAGGCCGAGGCTACAAAGAAAGCATCCCCCCCCCGTCCTGAATAGCTGCAATTTGAACAAATGTTCCAAAAATATATATTTGGCGGCAGGAACCTTCTCTGTCTGTCAAATAAATACATTTGATTTGTTGTAATGGATATTTCCGTAGAAGCAAGACGCAGTCTTACACATTGCATTGGGGCAAAACAATTAACGTTTTGTGTGATGGTGTAATCTTTATAGTTATGCTGCCATATAGCCAACAATCTGCCTTCTGTTTAGCCAACGTTTCCAATGATGTTGAAAAAAGGAAATTAAATCGCTAGACAACCGCCTCGTGTCGTGCTCATGTTTGCCATAGCCCACGGTTACAACTGACAAAGAACTACCTTTGTTTGAACTGGGTTTTTCTGTGTACACGCGGCTGCGGATCCCTCATGCACAGAAATCTATGTATTTTTAGCAACAGCAAGTCGGGTTCCAGAGAAACCGGAACCACAGTCACTCCGATGAATCTATTCAATCACACGTGCTCTAGTCTCATTCACTCATTTAAGTCTAGGAGAGACATAAACATGGCCCGGGAAGCCGCCACGTGTGCAGAAACCCCACACTCCTTTATGTTATTAGCTATGTAAAATTACCATTGCGATCTTCCAGTCCATCTGTAGTCAGCCTGGAAGAAGATTGCAGCCCTACTGGATATCTGGGTATCAGAGACCGAATGAACAATCAGTTAGATAGGCCTACATCCTGTTTTATTCACGACGAACAGCTATGCAGTCACTGCCATCACTAACACCACACGCACATGCACACACAGACACACTACTGCTCACTAACAGCTTTCAGCTCGGTGTGCTTTTAATCAGTCAACACGTTTCAATGGAAGAGGGGCTCATTGATTGGCCTGTCAGTCCACATCCACAATACAGAAGGTTTATCAGTGATGCGGGCTGACATTTTAAGTCGGATAACGTGCACATCATCACGTTTTGCTCAAGATGGTATTTTGATTTTTTTTAAACTATTATTGCACTGTCTCGCCGGAGCTGTATCTCGTGCAAAACGAAGCGAACTAAGGTTTGGAACATAAGCTCCTACCTTGAGGACGGGGCTGAAGAGAGTACTGCTTATCGTATGCAGTGCAACAACCACTCGCTCGAGCTGGAGTGGCCAACACTAAAATACCATTTATGCCTGATCAGAAAATGTGGTCGGAGGCTTTGTATGGAGGCATGCAGAGGCCAAATGCCCATGGCTGTGTGCCGCTCAAATATTGTAACAATGCAGAGAGCTCCGTATCGCTCCGCATTGACATGATTGGTTGACGGTAGGTGAGGGCGGGAGGTCCTGTATAAACACAAACTCACTTCCTTGACAACAGCTCTGTGCTGCTCGGGCAAGGCACAATAAGTATAAATACCCTGACCTCTGCAGACGCCATATCACATATCACACTACCTCATCCCCATATTGTTACTTATCCTCTTCCTCTTTTGCACCCCAGTTCATCTACTTGCACATCATCTGCACATCTATCACTCCAGTGTTAATGCTAATTTGTAATTATTTCGCTTCTATGGCCTATTTATTGCCTTTACCCTCCCTACTCTTCTACATTTGCACACACTGTACATAGATGTTTCTATTGTGTTATTGACTGTACATTTGTGTGTAACTCTGTTGTTTTTGTCGCACTGCTTTGCTTTATCTTGGCCAGGTCGCAGTTGTAAATGAGAACTTGTTCTCAACTGGCCTACCTGGTGAAATATATATATATATATATAAAAATAATAAAGGTGAAATATATATATATATTTTTTTGTTTTACAGTAAATGCTCTACGGCCACTGCAGATATCAGATTGACCATGCAGCGCCTTTAATCTGCCTGTTAACATTCAGTAACCTTGGAGAGACCCGTCAACACACCGCTGGGAAAACGAGATGATTGGCGTTCAGGGTCACCATGTGTCCTATAGAACGGCTATGGTTATACTGTATATGGGGAAGCTTGCGTTTATTGGATTGGACCATCTAAACATCCAATTCAACAGAAAGGCACCTACTTACAGTGTACAGCATATTGTAATTTGCTAGCAGCTGTATACTGTTGAAAGGGTTCAACTAGACTGTAGTGTGTTGTGCGATAGGCCGTGTGGCCTGGCCTTATAAGATGCAGATTTGATATGCCTTTCAGACGTTGCATCCAGCCTGAATATGGAGAGAAACGGCCAATGCCGGATGCTTATGTACCCGTCTTCTCTGGAGCTAAACCAGGCATTTACTTGGTTGCCACACCATTACGGAGTGGACTTTGACATATTTAACGGCTAGGGTTGACATCTTTGGCTATCTGACCAGAACTCTAGAGGAAAACCTCTCTCTTGCTTCCTCCTCCCACCTGTCCCCACTCCCAAACAACATCTGTGTTTCTATCCACCTCTTCTCATCCCCTTCACTCCATCAGCCAGTCGGGAGGAGACCAAGTGTGCCTTCGCTGACCCATCCTTCGTGGTCTACTCATCCGTGGCCTCCTTCTATGTTCCGTTCATCGTGACCCTGCTGGTGTACGCCCAGATCTGTGTCGTGCTGCGGAGGCGGGGCCGACGCACCATGCCCCGCAGACACGGCCTGCACCCACAGGGAGGAGGCAAGACGGGGGAGGGCCACAGGCACAGGAAGGTTCATGATTAGTCAACCAATCTATCAGTTAACTAATCAGCCAGTCAACAATCAATTAACCCCATAAAACAGCCAGCCAATAAATCAGAGGCAGGATGAGGAAGTGAAAAAAGCTTGATTTAAAAGAAAAACTTTCTTATCTCTCCCTTCATCCTCTCAGAATAAGTGTACCCTCCCTGAGGATGTGAAGCTGTGCACTCTGATCACGAGGCCCCCCACCATCGCCCCCCAACGCAAGAAAGTGGTAAGTCGCTGGAACACTGTGACCATGAAATTGGATTACGAAATCTCCTACAATATGAGCCTTAGAACTACAGTACATATCTCTACATCGCTTGCTGTTTCTCTGTCTCTTATTTATCTTTCCCTCCCTTCCCATCCTTTCTTCCTGCCTCTTGTCTCTCTCTCTCTCTCTCTGTCTGTATCTCTCGCTCTCACTTCGTTTTTCTCTATTGAGCTCTCTCTTTTCTCTCTCTCACACCCTCCTCTCCCTGCCTCTCTCTCCCCCTGCCCTATTAGACGTTAGTGAAGGAGGCGGTGGTGCACCCCCTGGAGGAGGAGCCGGTGGGGTGTGGTTTCCTGTCCCAGTTAGACCAGAGCCTCCCCCCGCCTCACCCTTCTCACCGCCCTCCCCCCTCCGGACGAGCCACCAAGATCTCCCTTTCTATCTCTGTGGTACCCGCGCCCGTACCCGCGCCCTTCCCGTCACCGTCGGTGGCACCGCGCTCTGCCCTCGTACCCCGCCGTGCCACCTTCGAGGATGGCATGAGTGGCCGCGAGCGATGGAGGGAGCGCAATGCAGACAGGGAGAAGGGGGAGAAGGAGAGGGTGAAAGGGACTCTGTCGCAGCAGAAGGAGAGGAAGGCGACCCAGATGCTGGCTATCGTGCTAGGTGAGAGAATCAGAAGGAGACGATGAGGGTGGCTGAATGGAGAATGTTTCAGCCAGTCCCAATTCACTCCTTATCCCTTCCCATTGGACTTTCAATGTTTGATGATCTGAAGGGAAGTGACCGAGAGTGAATTGAGGCCTGCTCACACCCTTTCATTCTCCTCCCTCTCCCATAAGGTGTGTTCATCATCTGCTGGCTGCCCTTCTTCCTGACCCACGTGCTGAAGGCCCACTGTGGCAGCTGCTGTATCTCCCCCTCTCTGTACAGTGCTGTCACCTGGCTGGGCTACCTCAACAGTGCCGTCAACCCCGTCATCTACACCACCTTCAACATCGAGTTCCGCAAGGCCTTCATCAAGATCCTAAACTGCTGAGTACAGGGAGGAAGGGGATGGGGGGAGAGTGGGAGGAAGGGGATGGGGGGAGAGTGGGAGGAGAGTGGGAGGAAGGGGATGGGGGAGAGTGGGAGGAAGGGGATGGGGGAGAGTGGGAGGAAGGGGATGGGGGGAGAGTGGGAGAAAGTGTGAAAAGTGTACAGGGGCAAAAAAAAAAGTCAGAGACTTGAAATAAAACTAAAGAAGGGAAAGAGAGGGGTGAAAACAAAGACCAGAAGGGAATGGAAGGAGAGATGGAAGGGAAGAGGGGGACAGAGAGAGAGAGAGAGTCGACAGAATATTTCAAACAAAACCCCAAAAAATTGAACAGGTCAAACAGAAGAGCAAGTGAAGCAAGACCGATATACCAAATCAAAACAGACTTGGGAATGATAAAGAGGTTATGTACACTTCTGTAAATCTAAAACATAGCAGGGAGAGAGTAATATTCTGAAGGTTCTATTGGAAGAGATGGGGTAGGGCACAAACAGTGGCAGAAGACTGTCCCACTCCTTATGGGGATGACTAAGTAAGTGTATTACTCTCTGATACCCCTCTGAAGTATACTGTCGTAGCGACTGCAGACATTGTAATTTAATTAACACAGTTAAAACAGGACAGAGGTAATATTTTAAGGAGATACACAATAAATCTGCACAATTGTTCTCCAATAGCAGTCTTGTTGCGTCGTCCCAGTGTAAACATGCCTGTAAGAGATGTATTATATTAAGAATATGTTGGTGAAGATATGATGCCATATTAACATGGTGATATGATGCCATATTAACATGGTGATATGATGCCATATTAACATGGTGATATGATGCCATAATAACATGGTGATATGATGCCATAATAACATGGTGATATGATGCCATAATAACATGGTGATATGATGCCATAATAACATGGTGATATGATGCCATAATAACATGGTGATATGATGCCATATTAACATGGTGATATGATGCCATATTAACATGGTGATATGATGCCATAATAACATGGTGATATGATGCCATAATAACATGGTGATATGATGCCATAATAACATGGTGATATGATGCCATAATAACATGGTGATATGATGCCATATGATGAGCGACTAATCAAGGTTTGTTCATGAGGTATATGTATATATTGTTGTTTAAAGTGTGAGCTCTAAATATCTGTATTACTGTTATTGTACAGATAAATGTAATAAATGATGTTCTACTCATATTGCTAGTCTATTTCAAGTTTTCTGTACTGCAGGGTTGGGGTCAATTTGAATTGAAGTCAGTCAATTCTGGAAGTAAAGATATTTTCCAATTAATTGATTAAAAAGTTGTTTTCATTGACAACTTAATCCGTGTTTGGATTTTCAATTCAAATCACTTCCTTAATTGACTGACTTCAATTCAAATTGACCCCAGCCCTGCATTACTGTACTGGTCAAACAATAGACAGAAATGGATTAATTGACTAACTTGTTTTCAAAACGGTTTAAATACATTTGCTCTCTACGTTGATCTCTGGCTCTTCTCTCATCGCTTCTTTAACCCCTGTGATGGTGACGCAGTGTGGATGCTCCCCGTGCTCGTCTGCCAACACCTGTCTGCTACAGTAACGTGAGAGGCCAAACAAATGCTGCTGATGTGAAACAGGACACACACACACACACACACACACACACACACACAAAGATAGTGGGTCAGTGTAAGTCATGGTTAGGTCACTATGACTTTGCGTTTGTGCGTGCCTCCCATTGACAACTCCTGTCCCATCGATGAACATAGACATGGTTTGTATGGGACAGTTTTTCTGTGTTTTTGTCATACTGTATGCAAACCAACCTAGGAGATCATTTAAAATGAGATGCCCTTCAAATACAAATGGAGTCATTGTATATTAACTTAAGTATGTTTGTTTTCATTCAGTATACTGTGTCTGTGTAACTGAGTACCTGCGAGTGAATGACTCGGGGGTACAGTATACATTACCCTCTGTTGTTAAACTCTGACCCTGGCTCACAATTATTCACATGCATATTTCATGATCGATGACAAGAGTGTACATATCTGTTACAGCCCTACCTTGTCCTGTCCTGCTCGCACCTACCTACAGTTACCCCTCTTCAGAGGAGGAGAGAAAGATTAAGGAGAGGTAAAATGGTGGAACTCATGAGCGGAGAAGAAGAGGGATGATGGGGGGGTGAGATAATGAAAAGATTAGGAAAGGAACTGGGTTGGGTACGGAAGGATGATTGCAGGTAGAAGAAGAGAGAACAGAGGAGCGGTCTGGCGAAAATGAACTGAAAAAGACCAAGCCTGGGATAGACGATGCATTTGACAGAATTGTTGCCACTATTTCAAGGATGTTGTTCATGTGACTTTGAAACTCCAACTTTGAGTGAAGGAATAATAGATTCAGTTGAATAATCCCTGATGAAGTAGAGACACAGCTCTCTATGGCTTACATTCAGGTAAAATCAATTTAGTAACTACACTTTTTTTTTGGAATCAAAATGTCCTTGCCTAATCTACAGTGGGTGGTATTTGATTTCCCAGCAAGCTTCTAATTTTTTAATCAAATTCCTTATAGCTCTATTATAGCAATTATGCTCTTTATAATAATTTTCTCTAACTCTCATTCATGCACAATTCTGTTGATTCTACCGACCGCACACAACTTGTAGAGGACTTAATGTGTATACAGATATATCAAAAAAATCTGGTGTGTACTTGTTTATAAGAACAGAGATTGTATCAAGAAGTTAACATTCACCCTCAAAACACATTGTACAGGTTCTTAAAAGCTTGTCTATGTCTCTGCTAAAGGGCACCTGTGGTACCAATTCATCTGGGATTGGCCCAGAGCTCCCCTCTCTGGTCTGCTCTCCTGCCCAGCCTCAGACCCTCTCTGCTGGATCCCACTCAGGGCAGACTCCCCCTGGTCAGATCCATCCTCCACCACCTGTCGCACGCCTCCAACCCCTACAGCATCGGTCTACTATCACCCCCCTCGCCGAACCACTACTCACACCACCCCCCCAGAAACTCCTATACCCAGACCTCACAAGTATAGATATGAAGGCCTCCATTTTCCTTCCACGTGCACAACATCCACGCAATGAACCCATCACCCCATCCCTCGGAACCTTCCCCTCGGTTTCCCTCAATGTTGCAACTGGGGGTGTACCAGTGGGGGTATTCCAGGAACCATTCTCTACACTCTTTGCACTCATGGGAATTCCCACTTACCACATGGGAATGGGCATACCACCACCACCTCCTAATGCCCATCAGACAGACACAACCCCAACACCTTGGACAGAAGCACAACTTGATCCCCCTACGTCCTCCTCTGAGGTACCCATGGAGGCCCAACCCCAAAAGGTAGTCCCCTCACCCCCCCAACCCCCGGACATGGCCTGCTCAGAGGATCCAAATTCAGAGACCTCCTCGCCCCTCCCTCCCTGTGATGGTGGCTCTCTGGAGGTCCCACAGAGGAAGCCATCTGAAGTGGATGAAGGATCTGTTGGGCTAACACTCCCCAAAGACTGCCCTGATGAAGAGCCAGGTAGGCTACTGTGCAGTATTGGAGAGAGAGACTTGAATACACGGGCGTATTCATTACGGAAACCGTTTACCGTTTAAAAACCAAATGGAAGCAAACAGAACAAAATAAGAGTTTCTATTGGACAAATTCAGGTCGGTCCCTTCCCGTTTTGTTCCGTTTGCTTCCATTTAATGAAAATCTTGCAATGTTTTGCAACAGAATTGGAGTATTGAATATGCCCCAAGTCATACTGGGCTTTTGGTTGATTCGCTTGTGTTCATGTCAAGCATCACAGTCTCCCTGGCTGTACCATGAACCTTTCCACAGTTGTATAATACACATTGTTGATTGCATAAAATGTTCCAAACTATTCCTGGGCAACCATGAAAGCTTGCCGACATGTCAACCACACAGGGCCAGATATTATACTTCTCTGAAACGTATATTGTACTTTTCTATAAAGGTTATGCACGTACTTGTTAAAAGCACTTGAATGTCCAAGGTATCCAAAGAATGCAGCAGTTTATTCAAAATAACATATGCTTTATTCCATTCCCTTCTTACTGTAGATCTTGAACCCCCGCGGTGCACTTGCCCCTCACGTCTGACAATGCTGACGACCTTCATCGCCGTCTTCATCATTCTTTTCATCTTCTTCGCCATTTTAGGTAACCTCACTGACAATACAGTGCTTGGCATTGTCGACTCGGGCCGTGTCTGAAAACGTCACGAGCATTTTTCACTCGACTCCTCCCAAAGCTCGTTGGGGGAGGAGGTCCCTTGCATCCTCTCCTCCAATAAGCTTTGAGAAAGCAAGGATTTTATGGCTAGTAACATTTACAGACACAATGTCATATCTTATTATATATACAGTCATTTGGCAGACACTCTTATCCAGACCGACTTGCAGGCACAATTAGGGTTACATTGACAGATTTTACAGGCGCAATAAGGGCACATCAATTGGTTTTTCACCTAGTCGGGTCAGGGATTTTGAACCAGCAACCTTTCAGTTGTATAATAAAATACACATTGTTGATTGTATAAATGTTCCAACCTATTCCCGGGCAACCATGAAAGCTTGCAGACAGACGCTCTTAACCGCTAGGCTACCTGCAGCCCAAGACCAGATGCATTTGACAGTAAAAAAAAAGGATGCAAGCATTCAACAAAAAACCATTTTACCTCGTCCTCGCTCACTCTCCTTCGCATCGTGTTTGTCTCCTCCTCAGTCAAGTTCCTGTGTTTCCCACCCAACCTGACAGACATAGTGCAGCCATGTGGCGTTAAAGGGAACTGCAGTGTCCCAATGCCAGTCCTGCTGCCCAAGCAACCCATCAACCAGACAGGTAACGCCAGTGCAGGTAATGCCATCCGATACGCTGATACATCCGAATTGTACAGGTCTTCTTGGTACATTCAAATGCACAAGCAATCTGTAGACAACTGGCCAAATGACTGGCTATCACACAATGACAATCAGTAACTGATCCCACAAGTCAATATTGTACAAACTGAACAATGTCTTGCATAACCGAATAACGTGTTCAGGTTATGTCTGTGTTGACAGTTAATTTGTTGAAGCACCCCCATCCCACTCTGCCTCAGGTTGCCTAGGTCCAGTTGGTGCTGGTCGGAAAGCTTGGAGGATTGTCGGGGGGATGTTAGCAGAAGACAAGTGGGGCTGGCAGAGCAGTTTACACTGGAGAGGGAAACATGTGTGCGGGGGAGCCATCGTCACCCCACGTTGGATCATTACTGCAGCCCACTGCTTCATCCAGTAAGGGGGAGGGAAAGAGAATAAATGCTTTATCTATTGATTTATTTTCATTACGGTGTCCATCTTAGGACATCCTCAGCAACCCCTTTTGACTCTGAGGCTGTCTTAATATGGCAACTGTACTTATTACATTAGATAATATGTGCCTTCTATATCCCTGCATTCTCCATAACCCAGGTACAACATGTTGCAAGAGTCAGAGTGGCAGGTGGTTGTGGACACGCTCAGTTTGACGGACACATCAGTGGGCCAACGCTACAGAGCACTGCAGATCCTCTATCACCCCAGCTTCTCCGTAAACAACAACGACTATGACCTGGGGCTACTGCGCACCGTGGCTGACATAGACATGGGAGGTGAGAGGAATTAATGATGAAAGTTGTTCAGCGGTGGTTATATGGCTATATGTACGGATGCTCCTATTCTGATTTAACCTGTTCCTCTTTGGCATTTGTCATGTTCATGGTTTCTCTCAAGGATGAAATCTAACTGACAATTTAAGACTATGTCAACACAAAAAGAATATCAGTTGGTAGAGCATGGTGCTTGCAAAACTAAGATGGTGGGTTCGATTCTTTATATTAATTGTGAAATAAGTAGAATGAAGTAGAATGTGAAAATACTACCTCACAGAATCGCTTTTGATTTAACCACTGATTTATTGGGTACATGTGAGCTTATCGTCAGTGCAGTACAGTCAATGTGCTGCACAAAACAGAAGAAAACTGTCAGAAACTGAGTGAAATGGGGAGGTACTATTTGAACTTATTTAATAAGGAACCAGTTTTCCGTTGCAAGAAGTTTTACTACGGTGTGTCCTAATGAAAATGACCCTGGTGTTGGGTTATGTGTTGCTTTAGGTGGGGTTCGACCAGTGTGTATGCCCAGTCCTAGAGAGTCCTTCCTTCCTGGTGCCCCCTGTTGGGTCACTGGCTGGGGCTTCACTAAAGAAGGGGGTGAGTCACGTTCACAAATATTCCCACACCACTTCCTTATAATTTTCGATTCAACTGATTGGATGATCACTCTAATAATTCTGCCTTACTTGTCTTCCATTTTTACCACTTTTTCCATAATCACATCAAATTTCCTGACATTTGTCGCAGAATGAAGACAATGTTCCCTTCCATCCCATAATCTCATTCAATAACCTGACAATTGTCTCTTCATTCTCTTCCCATTAATACACTCCTATTTGTATAATCTCTCCTTCATCTTTCTCATCTGTCTTTAACCCTCCGTTCTCTACTCCACCTCGGTCTGTCTGTCTCTCTCTCTCTCTCTCTCTCTCTCTCTCTCTCTCTCTCAGACTCTGTATCGTCTGAGCTGCGACAGGCTCAGGTGCAAGTGATAGCCCAGTCAATGTGTTCCCGCCCGAATGTCTATGGCTCCTACCTCACTCCCAGGATGCTTTGTGCTGGCACCATGGAGGGAGGGGTGGACTCATGCCAGGTACGCACACACACGCACACCAAGAACTGCAAAACAAAATACTCAAAATACTGAGGAATCTGTTTATTCCATGAGAAAGAAAGGCCTCTCTGTTACTCCAGATGTCAATGGCTATACTCAGCTGGCCTATGCTCTCTACATATCAAAATGGTTCCCTGTATATTAAGCAGATCCACTTAGCTGGCACCAAATAGACCTATTCTGTATATGGCATATTTTGATGTGTTCTATCATATAAATAGAAACAAATAATTACACACATCTTAACAAGAAAACTAACATCACAGTACATGCAGCGCACCAATATGCATAGAAAAAAATATCAGATTGATTGATTGATGCATGTACACTGAGTGTACAAAACATTAGGAACACCTGCTCTTTCCATGATGTAGACTGACCAGGTGAATCCAGGTGAAAGCTATGATCCCGTATTGATGTCCCTTGTTAAATCCACTTCAATCAGTGTAGAGGAAGGCGAAGAGACAGGTTAAAGAAGGATTTTTAAGCCTTGAGACAATTGAGACATGGATTGTGTATGTGTGACATTGAGGGTGAATGGGCAAGACAAACGATTGCATTGCCTTTGAACAGGGTATGGTAGTAGATGCCAGGCACACCGGTTTGAGTGTGAAGAACTGCAACGCTGCTGGGTTTTTCACGCTCAACAGTTTCCCCTGTGTATTAAGAATGGTCCACCACCCAAAGGACATCCAGCCAACATGACACAACTATGGGAAGCATTGAGTCAACATGGGCCAGCATCCCTGTGGAACGATTTTGACACCTTGTAGAGCCCATGCCCAGATGAATTGAGGCTGTTCTGAGAGCAAAATGGGGGAGGGTGGGGGTTTATGCATATAGGCATTAATTCACGTGGTCTTCTCTGGTTGTAAGGGAGACAGTGGAGGCCCGCTGGTGTGTGAGACAGGGAAGGGGGACTGGAGGCTGGCTGGGATAGTGAGCTGGGGAGATGGCTGTGGTCGGCCCAACAAACCAGGAGTCTACACCAGAGTCACCCAGCTGCTCCCCTGGATGTACAAATACGTAGAGGTACATAGTTACAGTAGATGCACCAGCCACACAGAACTGGGTCAGTGCTTCTCTGAATGTGAAAATGCACCACTCCATGTCATCATTTTGACTCTTTTACAGATGGACACATTTGAAGAATCTGGAACCCTAACAACAATGAATTTTACCTCTGACAGCTAGATTTTATTAGCAGTAATGCGACCAATTACATGTATGCAAAATATTAAAGAATGATGTATTTTTGCTTGACATTCAATATTTGTAATTTTATTGAAAGCACATTCTCATTCAAACCATTATGGTTAATTACTCATAATCATGCATGGATTGTTGGATTCAACTGGGACTGGGTTTGTTGACTTTCTGGAGTTGCTGACAATAATCACATAGGGCAGAAAGCAGTGCCAGAAAACTTGTTATATAAATACACCTATGTGCACAGTCATAGTGACACACTGAACTCTGACTAACCCTGACCCTATAACTGACCCTATAAAGAAACGTCCTCTCTCTGTCAACGGTGTTTATTTTCAGCAAACTTAACTTGTGTAAATATTTGTATGAACATAACAAGATTCAACAACTGAGACATAAACTGAACAAGTTCCACAGAAATGTGACTAACAGAAATTGAACAATGTGTCCCTGAAAAAAGGGGGGATCAAAATCAAAAGTAACAGTCAGTATCTGGTGTGGCCACCAGCTGCATTAATTACTGCAGTGCATCTTCTCCTCATGGACTGCACCAGATTTGCCAGTTCTTGCTGTGCGATGTTACCCCACTCTTCTACCAAGGCACTTGCAAGTTCCCGGACATTTCTTGGGGGGAATGGCCCTAGCCCTCACCCTCCGATCCAACAGGTCCCAGATGTGCTCAATGGGATTGAGATCCGGGCTCTTCACTGGCTATGGCAGAACACTGACATTTCTGTCTTGCAGAAAATCACACACAGAACGCGCAGTATGGCTGGTGGCATTGTCATGCTGGAGGTTCATGTCAGGATGAGCCTGCAGGAAGGGTACCACATAATAGAGGAGGTCTTCCCTGTAACACACAGCATTGAGATTGCCTGCAATGAAAACAAGCTCAGTCCGATGATGCTGTGACCCTCCACCTCCATATCGCTCCAGAGTTCACGCAGATGAGCAGGGACCCTGGGCATCATTCTTTTTATGTTTTTCAGAGTCAGTGGAAAGGCCTCTTTAGTGTCCTAAGTTTTCAGAACTGTGACCTTAATTGCCTACAGTCTGTAAGCTGTTAGTGTCTTAACGACCGTTCCACTGGTGTATGTTCATTAATTGTTTATGGTTCATTGAACAAGCATGGGAAACAGTGTTTATTAACCTTTTACAATGAAGATCTGTGAAGTTATTTGGATTTTTACGATTTATCCTTGAAAGACAGGGTCCTGAAAAAGGGACGTTTCTTTCTTTTTTGTTGTTGCTGAGTTTGTGTATGTGTGCGCGCGTTCAAAGTGTTGACATCTTGCACATGTCCACTGCTCTTGTTTAATGCTTGGAGGTTCACGAGGAGTAGGCTCCCCATATCAGATTTTTTTGGACTTCCTGGCTACATGCACAATAAGTCAGTATAGCTACAACATTTGTGCCTACCATGCTAATTTGGTTTTAGGCTATAGCCAAATATACTGCAAAGGCAACGGACCGCTACAAAGGATTGGGACACAAACTCGTTGGCTCAGTTCTGGGATTTCTACCCTGCCCGTCGCAGTGTCAGTTAAATCACCTTGGAGAAAAAATGTGTTCAATTGTAAACCGACTGAAACCTGCTCTGGCCTACACGCTGCGCCTCCAAACAACCGGGCACTTGCGTAAAGTTCCAGCCCACATGGGCCCGGGCTTACGCACCAGCAAGCAGCCTCTGGAATCAGTCATCATACGACCTTACTGCGCCAGGATGGAGTTGGGAAAAGGGCCTTTCTTCAGGCAGGTGATTTAGCCGCTGCAATAATGTATATATATATTTTGCTTTGGGACAAGGTTTGGCAAGTTATAGGCTGAAGTTTCAATTGGGCGACGATTTTTTTGGAAGCACAGTGAAAATATCAATACTTATTTTCACTGCATGTAAACAAGTATTTTGCAATAGGTCAGCATGAGAATTCATTCAAACGAGTCTTAGTTCACAAAATTAAGGGGATACGTATTTTCCAGACATCCTTAGTTTTATTGTTTTCAAACAATTGTTTGTACAACAATGTGGAAAGCTAACGGAACTGTAGCGGTAGAGGGGGCGTATTCAAAAGGGAATGTTTACACATTTTCTGGCAGCAAAAACCCCACCTAAGATTTGTAATAACTCAAATCTAAACAAACCAAACTAGATAACTATTACATAACGCACGCCATCTTCATGCTTGTGTGACACTTGATATTCTGGATTTCCCCTGATTTGTCTATGCGATTCAAATCCACCCCACCCTCTGTGTCAAAACGTAAATAAGTGTTATTTGAGTTTTTCGGGGGCAAATAACACTGTCTACCGGTGTCCTAGCTAGCTAGTTAGCTACCGGTGTCTGCTGTGTACCGGAGCGTCGTTCACTCTCGCTTGCGAACACCTGCCGTCATTAGCAGAACTGTGGGGAACCAGTGCACGAGACGCGGGGGCTACCTCTCCCACCGGCTTTGTGCCGGAGTCCTAGCTTGTTAGTGTCCTAAACGTCTACTGAACAACTATCCTCGTTAGCAGAAATGCGGGAGAGCAGGGGCGAAGGACACTGTCTACTGTTGTCCTAGCTAGCTATGGTTGTTGCTCCCGGCTCTTCTTCGGTGGTGTTTATCTGCGCTTGGCATCTAACTTTATGCTGCATTACCGCCACCTACTGTACATGAGCGCCTCCGTACGGGAGTCCTAGCTTAAAAATTGACCAATAGAAGGATCAACGGGGGTTCCTGTAGATGCAGGAATGCCCACATGCAGGTCTGCCTCCAATTGCTGGCTGCAATTGGACCCTTCTCTTGTATGAAAATCCACCCTGACAGTGACACTTGACACAGAAAACAGCAAACCACTTATCACCATAAAAGACCACACCCGTATGTTATCATCCATGACTAATATACAGGCAGGATGTGTGTTATGTAATAGCATACTGTACTGCCCCCTCACCTTTTATAACCCGTGGTTACTCACTCACTTGTCCTTGCTTGTTCCAACCTATACAGCTGTTTGAGTCGGTGAGCAGCACCTACACCTATCTGCTGGCTGATACAGAGAGCAGGGAGGCGGTCCTCATTGATCCCGTACTGGAGACAGTGGACAGGGATCTGAAACTCATAGAGGAACTGGGTTTCAACCTGAAAGTTGCAGGTAACTTAGATGTCTCTAAAACATGGACAAACACACAAGCATGCGCTCGCTAACACGTACACACATAGAGATGCACAGACTGACTCATTCACTTACACACTAACTCACTCCTCACACACGCACTAATCCTACATCCATTTTGATCTACTTGTTTATCGTATTCTTGTTTAGGATGACATATGACTCACACTGTACCCTGCCCCCCCCCCCCCAAATTAGTGAACACTCACTGCCATGCAGACCACATCACAGGCACGGGACAGCTGAAGAACAGGCTGTTTGGGATGAAGAGTGCCATCTCCAAGCACAGCGGGGCCAGTGCAGACATCCTGCTATCAGAGGGAGATAAGATCAGCTTTGGCAAACATGTGAGGACAGACCTACCTACAGCCATATAGCTATAGAGAATACTGTATGGGTCTGGACCTACCCCAATTTGTGGTCAATTTGTGAAACAAAAGCCTACATATCATGTACTGTTACTCTCCAGGATCAGGGTTGTTGCTCTAAATGCTTCGGCTTTACTCACCTTCATTTCTCCTTCACACTCCCTTTCTTCTCTTTACTTACCCTCACTTTTTCTTTCTGTAAACCCTCTTACTGCCTCTCGTCCCTCAGTGTCTGACGGTGAGGGAGACTCCAGGACACACAGACGGCTGTGTGACGTTGGTGACAGGGGACCAGAGCATGGCTTTCACTGGGGACACATTGCTAATCAGGGGCTGTGGAAGGACAGACTTCCAGCAGGGTAACCTTTTCCACACTACATAGCTAAACCGAGCAGAACAAGACACATTTTACTGTAATGCGTTGGCCTGGTTGGGCATCCACCAGGCTGAATCCATGCTGGACACGACAAAGTGAAAATAAAGTATCTAAGCCAACACAGTACTACAGTGTGACTCAAGTCATATTCTCTCTGATTTTTGACCTCTTTGGTGATTTATCTAGCCATGGAGATATTATCAGGGTATATCATAGACTTTCATCCCTATACACTATTGTTTCCCAATTCTTTGGTCAGGACTTATTTTAAACAATGCATGAAAAGTTTCTGGATCTTTGCCTCACCCACATTTGTTACATTGTTTTTGTAGTTATGCTTAGTGGACACAAGGTGGCAGTATTGTAACCTTTTTTCAGTGTAGTCTGATCACAAATAGTCGTTGTACTGTAGCCTACTCCTGAGTTATGTTCAATAGGGCAAAACGTGAATGATTGTTTCTTATCGGACAAGTCCAGGTAGTCACTCCCTGTTTCAGTCCGTTTGTTTGGGGTCCAATGAAAACAACCCTGATCTGTTTGTTTCTCTACTTCCCAGGCTGCTCTAGGAGGCTCTATGAATCAGTCCACCAGAAGATCTTTACATTACCTCCTCAGTGTCTCGTCTTCCCTGCACATGACTACAAAGGTTGACAAGACATCCTCTTTATGCAATGTGTATATCCTTGTGTATTCCCTGACCCCCTTTCCTTGCGAGATTTCCTTTTTTACATCTATGCTCTTGGGGATAGCTTCACCAACTATTTTGTACAAGCATACCCAGAAGGCTTGTATACTCTCACAATGCTATGACTATCCTTTCCATAGACTTTGCGAAGTTAACTTGTACTGTACCACCACTCTTCACCATTTGTCTGCTTTCATTTTCAACTCCGTGTTCTCTTCGGAGTCATTCCTAAGCCAGATCAGACTGTGTTCTACAGTTGAGTGTAGTCATTGAATCATCATTGTGCTGTATTGCTAACAGGTCTGCTAACCCTGTGCTGCAGGTCAGACGGCCTCCACCGTGGGTGAGGAGAGGAGGTTTAACCCCCGCCTGACCAAGAGCGTGGAGGAGTTTGTGGATATCATGACCAACCTGAACCTCCCCAAGCCTGCTAAGATAGGTATCTCAGACAGTCCCCCCTCTGCAGCAATTCTATTACAATGGAAACTGTTGTTGTGTATGATATAATACTATTCTATTACTATAGGGCCTATTATTATCTAGATTATATGTAACTATTCTATTACAATCGAGTTATTATCAGTGGTCTTTCACCTCACTTAAACCTCATCATGGGAAAGAGCATGACAAAGCTATTCGTGACGAGATTGCAATATGTTACACACACTACTCTTTCAAACTGTCTTTTGCACATCAATTTGATTACTTGTTAGTGTAAGCTCTTAACTCACTGATAGAAACAAGATGTTGATTTGTTATTTCTCTTTCTGACAGATATTGCGGTGCCTGCAAACCTGGTGTGTGGACTCCATGAGGTTTGAATGTCAAATAGATTTTTAGGATTTCACTTTAACCACTATTGGGAGGAAGAGGGAAATTCTTTTCACCCAGCCACAACTTAATGTTTTAAATGCAATATTTTGTATCTAAGAAGTAACCACAACTAAAGTTTGTCAAAAAATGTAAGAATGTATATATTTTATTTCCAATATGAACATAAATTCCTCCTTGTTTGCCTATGAAAAAAAGCAGTGTTCATGATTTGGTGGGTGTACAGATACTGAAATTGTATAGTAGAAGATGTATTCAAATACATGATCATAAAACATACCCATGTACATTGTGACATTTCTAATACAATCTCCTGGAGAAATGTGAACAGCAAAATTACCTAGTTTTATATTAAATCAAAATTGTTCAAATGTAAATGTCTGACTTAACTCTTTTTTTGACTACACCTGTATAAATTGCAGAATTGCAGTGTCACTTATGGAATATGCTCTGGTCGAAGGTTCCATTCATGGTTTAGTATTCATGAATGCTGGACTGACACAATTGAGCTCTTCCACATGGCCTTTCCAGCATCCCCTAGCCAAGGCAATACACACGCACGCACACACTGTACAAACACATACTGCACACACACACAGTACTCTGACTGTTGCCAGCCATGGCCTTTTTGCATACCAGGAAAACCCAACTCCTATATTTGCATTTGAAATCACTGAGGGCCAAGTTTCCAATGCAAGAGTCCGAAACTCGTCATTGCTGTTGCCTTTGTGTGCTTGTTTCTCTATCTACCTCTGTATTTATCCGGTATCATCCTGTTATTCTCTCACCCTCTTTATATAGTACCATATTGTAATGTTCTGAACACATCACCATGATCGGCTTAGCCTTAGGATTCCACTTAGCTGTGTATCTAGCATAGTAGCATACTACATTCATGTTTGTCCCACGGCCCATTGACTAGCCTCTACCTGGGAGACAGGTTTGGGGAGATGGGAGTGTCTGGCTCTGACTCAACCATGTCTCTGTCTCTGAACCTGCCTGATCATTTCATAATAATGGTGTACTGTGAGCTCGTACAGCTCAACGGTTCTATACCCTTCTGTATGTAAATATTTGAGGATGGTTACTTGAGCAGTTCATGCCTTTGATGCTGTGACAAAAGTGACCGCTTGGTTTGGACTGCATTGAAAGACACCTGAAAGACACCCACACCCATGTCACAGGTGACCTGTGACCTTTAGATGGACATATAGATGATGTATTCAAAGTGGGGAAAAAAGAAAGAACAAAGAAAGAACTAGAAGTCTAAAGAAAAGATGACATTGTGTCGTTGTCACATACATGTCCACAACACTTCATTTGCCAGCTGTCCGTCACCGCAGGAGACAAACAGAACATCCACATTAGGCAACTCTTCTCTCGTCTACCTACTGACAGACACGCCTGCATTCATTGTTTTGAAATGCACAGGGTGTAACCAGTGTTGCCATCACACCTAAGCTATGTGTTATTGTTTTATTTTAAACTTGTTTTATATATATATATAAGCAAAAACATACATAGACAAAAACAATTGGCACAATGTTTCGCCTGTGGAAAAAAATGACCTATTCTTTGACTTTGTTGTGCTTTTTTTCCAAGTCCGCAGCTGTTCTTTCACCCAGTCTGTACCCTGCCCCTTCCATCTGCTCTCGCTTTTACCCCTTTCACTCTTTCTTTGCCCACTCACGCACTACTACCCACCCTGACTGCAGGCATTCTCTCTCACCCTGTCCACATGCACTTGTTTAGGGGAAGACTGAGGGAATAACCTATCAGCTCAGTGAGACAGAACTGTTAGGGGGGCAGGGGCCGATAAAGGCCATTGGATATAGTAAAGAGAGTGGAGAGATTTACGTGGCAGCTATTGACCCTTTCCAATGGTCATTTGGCATTGACAGCGACACAAGACCACCCGCGAGGTGTGTTGGCCGGGTGCCAAGCCAAACTGCTTTTGCGTTAGCCTATAGCGAGCCTATAACGAGGGCATTACAAAGTCATGTCGTCGCGGGAAATCCCAGAATAGAGTTCTCATTTCGGTGCGGAGCCCCCTCACAAATAGACCACAGAAACTGTATAGTCAGTTAGTGACGCGCTCAGTCGCGTTTTCACACTAACTTTGTGTTGGTCAGTGTGCCCGCCTCACATGCATTCTATTTTACCTGTTGACGACGACTGCGATCTGTCATTTATCCTGAGATTGATTTGAAATGATTGAATCAAACCAGAGAGAGGAGAACATAGACACCAAAGGTCTTCAGACGTTAGTTATATGACAGCAAACAGAAACTCTGAAAGTTCTCTGGATGTAGTTACTGAAAGCGAAAGCGCGCTCCCCGTCTAAAACCATCACTTCGTTATTTAGTCACTGTTTTTATGAGCGTCTATTTTATTCAAACTCAAGAACAACAATAAACATTCCCCACAACAAGAACGCTTTTGAAGAGAAAGCGGGGTATTCTCAGGTAAGGCATGAGTTCTTTGTTTCTGTTCTGGGTCACTGTAGTTTGATACATTGTAACTGGTGAATGATCGCGATTTGATAACATGATTCGTATTATTTCCACAGTAGCTACCCACAGTGTTACTTATCTACTGAAAGTGGTCGTCTGTTTATAAATTGACATCATCCCTTCTCATGACACTAAATGAAGTCAATTTGAACTTGACATAGCATGTAAATAAATGGAACCACATAATCGCTTATGTTTACAGAAAGCCAGTAGGCTACTGTAGCCTACTTTCTAAACTATTTATATAAATAAAATATAGGTCTATGCCATTTATATAAATGGACTATATTAAATAATACAGCTATTAGTTCACACTAAGCCAAAAAGCCTACTTTTTAAAAAACGATTTATGCAAATTGGGTACATACCATAACTTAAATAAAAACTTTTGGCGGTTTATTCATTTTTAAAATGTCAGAATGCATGGTTGTATGATGATCAACATCCAGATACTCAAGATTCTATGACACCATTGTATTTGATTACCCAATATTTGGGACTTTTGTGCTTGAGCATAAGTAGTTAGATGGGCTAAAAAATGTCCTCAGGCCTATAGCGTTTCAATGTGTCACTTTCATTCTGAAACGATGAGAGGGACCATATCTGGTTCTAATTCAAAGATGTTTTTCTTAATGTCCCAAACCTCCTTTCCCAGGGCATTGTTTTCCTCCGTTTATGTAAACTCACATTTGTTTACCAGACTCTTCTGATATCTGTTGTTTATCATTGTTTATCATTTCCATTGGCGCATAGTGTAAACAAAGGAGAGAGAGAGGGGGGGGGGGGAGTATAGGATGAATCTGAAATAGGTGGAGAGAAAAGATTGCCTGGGAGGGTTGCCTTCGGGGGAGTCCAGAGCACATATCTATCTTCTGTCTTCAATCTCTCCTTGTTTATTTTTCTCGCACGCCCTCTTTTTGGCTGCACTTGTACGGACAGCTCTATAGCTGGGACCTAGCCTGTCATTAATGGGTCGTTATTTCGCTGACCTCAGAACGGAGAGATTTGCTCAGCCCACTGGAATCTCTGCCAATGTTGTTGAACTAGCATATATTCAAAGTCTGTGTAATTAGTGGTGTCTTCAAGCCATTCCAGTCAGTTTTGCAGTGTTGTAATGTGCACAAGTCACATTTGCATGATTTATTCTATTCATGCAGTGGTATCATAGTGTGATAATCTACTTTATTGGAGAAACAATTAGGCCTATAGTGTAACTTACTTGCTAATTAACTTACAGGAAATACAATGAATCAATCTTCCCTAACAATCAATGATCCTAGCTTGTATTTTAATCTTCAACCCTTTGGTCCCCTATAAACAAAAAAAAACATTTCTTCCCCAACAGAAGCCAGTTGGTCCAGCTACAGTATCATTCTAGGAGTCTAACAATAGGCCTATCTGCCCTCACACCTAGATGACAGTTAGTCATGATATCTCACCTCTCATCTGACAGACATACGCCACACAGAGCTGTCCAGCCTTGGTTGTATTCATTAGGTACCAAATGGAAAAAAAACAGACTGAAATGGGGAGGGACCTCCTGGACTTATCCAATAAGAAACGCTCATGTTTAAAATGTGTTTGGGTGCCCTAATGAATATGACACTCTCACCTGCTTTTCCTGCTCAGGCCCCTTTGTGATAATGACAGTTTCCTCTCTTAGCCCATAGCCCTCCATAGGCTTTGGTGGTATACAGGGGGACTATCTCAGTGGGCTCTGTCATACAGCTCAGACTGGTCACCAGGTATTCCTGGGAACCTGATGTGTCAAGACACAGTGGGGTGATGACAGCTTCCTGATAGCCCTCCATAGACTAACGAAGCATTGCTAAGTGGGCTCTGAGGTCAAACAGACTTGTATGGTCACTTCCTACTGGGCATACACTGGTTAAATCAACGTTGTTTCCACATAATTTCAATGAATTTACATTGATCCAACATGGAATAGATGTTGAATTGATGTCTGTGCCCAGTAGGTAGGTTCGAAAATGGCACCATATCCCCTATACTTTTGACCAGGGAATAGGGTGTCATCTCTGATATACACAAATGTATCACGGCGCCGGAGAGGATGGCTGCCATTGTATTGGCTCTTAACTAACCGTGCTATTTAATTTTTTTCCGCATTGTTTATAAATGATTTTGTACATAATGTTGCTGCTACTGTCTCTTATGACTGAAAATAGCTTATGGACATCAGAACAGAGATTACTCACCTTGAATTGGACTAATCATTTTTCTTTAATGAATCTGACGAGAGTGATTTACTCCAGACACCCAAACAGACCCTCATCCCCGTCATTCGCAGGAGAAAAAGACAGAGATCTTGCAGAAGGAGATCGGGGTGCCTTGTGAGGATCAGGCGACGAGTGGCTAATCTGCCTTTGCCATCCGTACTATTAGCCAATGCACAATCGCTGGGAAGTAATGGGACAAACTAAAAGCACGTATATCCTACCAACAGGACATTAAAAACTGTAATATCTTGTGTTTCACAGAGTCGTGGCTGAACGACGACATGAATAACATACAGCTGGCAGGTTATACATCCTATCGGCAGGATAGAACAGCAGCGTCTGGTAAGACAAGGGGTGGTGGTCTATGTATATTTGTAAACAACAGCTGGTGCACGATATCTAAGGAAGTCTTGAGGTTTTACTCGCCTGAGGTAGAGTATCTCATGATAAACTAGACCACACTATCTACCTAGAGAGCTTTCATCTGTACTTTTCGTAGCTGTCTACATACAGTTGAAGTCGGAAGTTTCCATACACTTAAGTTGGAGTCATTAAAACTCGTTTTTCAACCACTCCACAAATGTTGTTAACTAACTATAGTTTTGGCAAGTTGGTTAGGACATCTACTTTGTTAATGACACAAGTCATTTTTCCAACAATTGTTTACAGACAGATTATTTCACTTATAATTCACTCTATCACAATTATAGTGGGTCAGAAGTTTACATACACTAACATGACTGTGTCTTTAAACAGCCTGGAAAATTCCAGAAAATTATGTCAAATGTCATCATTTGAGTCAATTGGAGGATGTGAAATGTCATATTTCATCATTTGAGTCAATTGGAGGTGTACCTGTAGCTATATTTCAAGGCCTACCTTCAAACTCAGTGCCTCTTTGCTTGACATCATGGGAAAATCAAAAGAAGTCAGCCAAGACCTCCGAAAGGATATTGTAGGCCTCAAGTCTGGTTCATCCTTGGGAGCAATTTCCAAATGCCTGAAGGTACAATGTTCATCAGTTCAAACAATAGTATGCAAGTATAAACACCATGGGACCACACAGCTGTCATACCACTCAGGAAGAAGACGCGTTCTGTCTCTTAGAGATGAACGTACTTTGTTGCGAAAAGTGCAAATCAATCAAAAATATAACTGTTTGGCCATAATTATTGTTATGTTTGGAGGAAAAAGGGGGATGCTTGCAAGCTGAAGAACACCATCCCAACCGTGAAGCACGGGGGGTGGCACCATCATGTTGTGGGGGTGCTTTGCTGCAGGAGGGACTGGTGCACTTCACAAAATAGATGGCATCATGAGGAAAGAAAATTATGTGGATATATTGAAGCAAAATCTCAAGACATCAGTCAGGAAGTTAAACCTTGGTCGCAAATGGTTCTTCCAAATGGACAATGACCCCAAGCATACTTCCAAAGTTGTGGCAAAACGGCTTAAGGACAACAAAGTCAAGGTATTGGAGTGGCCATCACAATGCCCTAACCTCAAGCCCATAAAATTTGTTGGCAGAACTGAAAAAGCGTGTGTGAGCAAGGAGGCCTACAAACCTGACTCAGTTACACCATCTCTGTCAGGAGGAATGGGCCAAAATGCACCCAACTTATTGTGGGAAGCTTGTGGGAGGCTACCTGAAATGTTTGACCCAAGTTAAACAATTTAAAGGCAATGCTACCAAATACAGACAGACAAATGTTAAAGGCACAGTCCATACATTTGATTTTCACCCTGAAATGCTCTGGAGGACTAAGGGGGGGACGTGCTTGCTAGTGTACCCTTCTTTAAAAAATACAAAGAATAAGACAAATATGACCAAACATGTACAAAGAATATACTTATACTTATTGGTGTAAATATATATTTGTTTGTTTGTTTTTATACTTGGTCTGGCCACCAGGGACAGAGAGAGTGTGGACTGTCCCTTTAATTGAATGGCAGCCCCAGGTCAACCCCAAGCAGGGCAGTTGTTCTAGTGTTGTGTGTATAGCATGTTTCCCTGGTGCCTTTGCATTGAGCCCATAGTGAAAACAAACCCTCTGCATTCAGGCTCCCCATAGTTAAGTGTTTTGTTTCCTATGTTTGATGCGCAAAATAGCCTATAGCTCTTGTCACTTGTTTTGATTGTGAATGTACAGTACATATGGTTTTGAATAGGCTACACAATGCCTACCTTTTTTTGGGGTAATTTCTCCATACAATTCTATTGGGGAACTATGGTCACAGTCAGTGTGAGAGACAGGCACATGCCCCTTTGCCCTTCCAGTCTTAGAAGTGTTTTGTAAAAGCCTTGTGGTTAGAGCGTTGGACTAGTAACCGGAAGGTTGCAAGTTCAAACCCCCGAGCTGAATTTTAATAGAATTCATTTATAATCAAAGTCATAATTGCTCAGTGAGTCTGTGGTTGTGGTAAAAAATAATTGGGGGGGTCCCCCTTTTTTTAGTTTGCCCCCCAAAAACGGTATGTGCACGGCCCGGTTGCGAGATATTATTGTAGCAGTACTGCTGTACTCTGCTGTCACTGAGTTTGTCAAATGATTCTCCATGTTCACACAAAACGTTCCATGAACATTCCAACGCAAGACAATTGTCTTGGATCTTATGGTACCAAAATGGCCGCCATCAAATGATCAAACAGAGTTTGTTGAACTGTATATCTATGACTGTGGCTGCAACCTGTCCTCTTCGGATAGATAAGGCTGATAGGCCGACACATGAGCGTTGTCACCCAGTAAGGGGGTTGATGATGATTCCGTCAGCTGAAGTTTAACTGGATCCAAACCTGACCTCAAGTGGTCAAAGGAGATAGAGGACATTCACACACACACACACACACACACACACACACACACACACACACACACAATCAATCAGTATTCTATGGCTGCTATGAGTAATTGCCCCTCAGCGATGAATAAGGTTGATTGAATTAAATCCCAGTCCTGTAATCCTGTCAACACAGGTGGGTCAAGAGTGAACAGACTTCCACTTCTTAAGATATGGATGCATATTACTACCTGCAGTGAGAGGGAGGAGGGACAGGTGTGAATGAACTCTGATTGTGTACTCTTTATCTCTTTCTCTAGTTCTGTGTGATTGGTAGTAAAGATTGTTGAATCTAAATATTGTGGAATCCTTGCTTCTGTTCGTGTATGATCGATCACTGTTAGCGTGTATGTTCTTGGGTGTGTAATGTGTGTGTGTACTAGTTGTATGACGCTTCAACTGTTGCTGGTTATTGCTGAGTCGAGGGGAAAGATTAGCACTGCAGTGTGAGAGATTGAGTCCTCTGACCTCGGACTTGAGGGTAATGCATTGTGTCACCTCCGGATAGGACAGTAGTTGTATAACACACACTAGAGCTGGGGCCATAAACTGAAAATGATCCACACGACCATACCGACCATGCTGATATTGTTCATTACGATAAGTAGCCTATACTAGAGAAATATGAAGTTTGAAATGAAATACGTTTTGTTAGTATGGGCGATTGTTAATGGGACACGTGATGCTACAACCATCAAACTAGTAGTAGTAGTTTAAAGAGTAATACAAAAACAACTGGTGCACATTAATGTTATAAACGTATCAATCTATTTACCGGTATCGCATCAATTCAGGAAATTTAGAGCAACTGGATCGCCCAGGTTTAATACTCACTCACTCACTCACTCACTCACTCACTCACTCGCTCAGTCCTTGGGACCGCCTCTGATTCTTCCACTCTCTTATCGCTCCTGCCACTCCTCTGCAATCAAGACCTATTTTCAGCACATTAACACACAAATGTTCAGCTTCCTCTTCCTCTCTATCATACCTTTCCCCTTAATTATGTCCCTTTCTACTCACTTTATTTTCCATCCTTTTAAGTTAGTCTCTTTGTGTTCCCTCCCTCCCTCCCTCCCTCCCTCCCTATCTTTTGTCTGTATTGTTGTCCATGTGCCTTTGGTCAAAAGTAGGCAATATGGTGCCATTACAGCCTCAACCCTGGTGTGTTTGTTTAGCCTTTGTTTGTTGCTTTTGAATAACATCTGTGTTGACATGAAATAATGGACTTTACTCCTGCGTGACTCTCTCTCCAACACTACAGTCTCTCTTACTGTTGATAGTGTATCTCAACCGGATAATTCAAACATACGTTTGGGTCATATGGATGTGAGTCAGTCTTGGTTTAAACAAAGATTTCTCCTCACCAGCATTCACTCTAATTTTGCCC
The DNA here is from genome assembly GCF_034236695.1 of Oncorhynchus nerka. Taxonomy (NCBI): domain Eukaryota; kingdom Metazoa; phylum Chordata; class Actinopteri; order Salmoniformes; family Salmonidae; genus Oncorhynchus; species Oncorhynchus nerka. The sequence goes on along the minus strand of NC_088398.1, from coordinate 23,140,782 downwards.
TCTTCCCAAAGCACGACCTCCATGTGGTGTCCATTACATGTCATATCTGGAATGGAAGTAATAATAACTTCACCATATGGAATTTGGCATACGGTATTACTTTGTCAAAAATGTATGTGTAATTATGGGTAATGATGAATGGTAGCCATCCTCTTCAACATGCGTAGACACACACACACACACACACACACACACACACACACACACACATACACAATTAAAAACACAGTATATACATCATTCCTGCATGCAACCATGCACTATTCTTCTATAAACAACATAGTATTGTGTGTCCTGTGTACAGCTCTGTGAAGTTATATACCACACACTCGGACTGTTTCCCATCTCCTCACTGGAAATATGACACTGGCCTCTGACATTTTAGAACCGACTTCCTCTCCCCCCACTCGTCTCCTCTCCTCCTCCACTCTCTGTCCCCCTCTCGCTCCCTCCTCTGTCTGTCTCTGTGTCAGTGTGCCAGTCTGTGTTTGGAAGCCCTCACTCATATCAGAGTTGTATATTTATCTCCATGCCTCCACTCCTCCAGGCCCCATCGCCTAATAAGGCCTGTGCAGGGAGAGAGAGAGAGAGCAGGAGGAGAGGAGCGAGTAAGGGAGAGAGAAGAGAAGAGTTCAGGGAGATGGAGTAGAGAGGGAAAAAGGATAGGGTGGGAAAGGTTTGGACAATGGGAATCCAGATTTTCCCACGTGTGTGTGTGTGTGTGTGTGTGTGTGTGTGTGTGTGTGTGTGTGTGTGTGTGTGTGTGCATGCATGTGATTGTGTATGTGTGTACTCGGTTGCTGCCTGTGAGTGTGTGCACTCGGTTTGCTCGGTCGTTACTTCATATTTGCTGCTATTTTACTACAGCTTACACTTACAGTATGAGCAAGTGACATATAGACATTAAATAACCTAGTTATTGCTGAGAATTCCGAATCCAAGACCTCAGCAGTGATGCATATCGTTCATAATGTGGCTTTGTGTTGTGTGTGAGCAGTGTATAGTACTATGTACAGTGTATAGTACTTCAAACGTGAATCCCCTTTTTTCTATGTACAGTGGGGCAAAAAAGTATTTAGTCAGCCACCAATTGTGCAAGTTCCCCCACTTAAAAAGATGAGAGAGGCCTGTAATTTTCATCATAGGTACACTTCAAAATGAGAAAAAAAATCCAGAAAATCACATTGTAGGATTTTTAATGAATTTATTTGCAAATTATGGTGGAAAATAAGTATTTGGTCACCTACAAACAAGCAAGATTTCTGGCTCTCACAGACCTGTAACTTCTTTAAGAGGCTCCTCTGTCCTCCACTCGTTACCTGTATTAATGGCACCTGTTTGAACTTGTTATCAGTATAAAAGACACCTGTCCACAACCTCAAACAGTCACACTCCAAACTCCACTATGGCCAAGACCAAAGAGCTGTCAAAGGACACCAGAAACAAAATTGTAGACCTGCACCAGGCTGGGAAGACTGAATCTGCAATAGGTAAGCAGCTTGGTTTGAAAAAATCAACTGTGGGAGCAATTATTAGGAAATGGAAGACATACAAGACCACTGATAATCTCCTTCGATCTGGGGCTCCACGCAAGATCTCACCCCGTGGGGTCAAAATGATCACAAGAACGGTGAGCAAAAATCCCAGAACCACACGGGGAGACCTAGTGAATGACCTGCAGAGAGCTGGGACCAAAGTAACAAAGCCTACCATCAGTAACACACTACGCCGCCAGGGACTCAAATCCTGCAGTGCCAGACGTGTCCCCCTGCTTAAGCCAGTACATGTCCAGGCCCGTCTGAAGTTTGCTAGAGAGCATTTGGATGATCCAGAAGAAGATTGGGAGAATGTCATATGGTCAGATGAAACCAAAATATAACTTTTTGGTAAAAACTCAACTCGTTGTGTTTGGAGGACAAAGAATGCTGAGTTGCATCCAAAGAACACCATACTTACTGTGAAGCATGGGGGTGGAAACATCATGCTTTGGGTCTGTTTTTCTGCAAAGGGACCAGGACGACTGATCCGTGCAATGGAAAGAATGCATTTTTTCACCTTTTATTTAACCAGGTAGGCTAGTTGAGAACAAGTTCTCATTTGCAACTGCGACCTGGCCAAGATAAAGCATAGCAGTGTGAACAGACAACACAGAGTTACACATGGAGTAAACTATTAACAAGTCAATAACACAGTAGAAAAAAAGAGAGTCTATATACATTGTGTGCAAAAGGCATGAGGAGGTAGGCGAATAATTACAATTTTGCAGATTAACACTGGAGTGATAAATGATCAGAAGATCATGTACAGGTAGAGATATTGGTGTGCAAAAGAGCAGAAAAGTAAATAAATATAAACAGAATGGTGATGAGGTAGGTAAAATTGGGTGGGCTATTTACAGATAGACTATGTACAACTGCAGCGATCGGTTAGCTGCTCAGATAGCAGATGTTTGGAGTTGGTGAGGGAGATAAAAGTCTCCAACTTCAGCGATTTTTGCAATTCGTTCCAGTCACAGGCAGCAGAGAACTGGAACGAAAGGCGGCCAAATGAGGTGTTGGCTTTAGGGATGATCAGTGAGATACACCTGCTGGAGCACGTGCTACGGGTGGGTGTTGCCATCGTGACCATTGAACTGAGATAAGGCGGAGCTTTACCTAGCATGGACTTGTAAATGACCTGGAGCCAGTGGGTCTGGCGACGAATATGTAGCGAGGGCCAGCCGACTAGAGCATACAGGTCGCAGTGGTGGGTGGTATAAGGTGCTTTAGTAACAAAACGGATGGCACTGTGATAAACTGCATCCAGTTTGCTGAGTAGAGTATTGGAAGCTATTTTGTAGATGACATCGCCGAAGTCGAGGATCGGTAGGATAGTCAGTTTTACTAGGGTAAGTTTGGCGGCGTGAGTGAAGGAGGCTTTGTTGCGGAATAGAAAGCCGATTCTAGATTTGATTTTAGATTGGAGATGTTTGATATGAGTCTGGAAGGAGAGTTTACAGTCTAGCCAGACACCTAGGTACTTATAGATGTCCACATATTCTAGGTCGGAACCATCCAGGGTGGTGATGCTAGTTGGGCGTGCGGGTGCAGGCAGCGAACGGTTGAAAAGCATGCATTTGGTTTTACTAGCGTTTAAGAGCATTTGGAGGCCACGGAAGGAGTGTTGTATGGCACTGAAGCTCGTTTGGAGGTTAGATAGCACAGTGTCCAAGGACGGGCCGGAAGTATACATAATGGTGTCGTCTGCGTAGAGGTGGATCAGGGAATCGCCCGCAGCAAGAGCAACATCATTGATATATACAGAGAAAAGAGTCGGCCCGAGAATTGAACCCTGTGGCACCCCCATAGAGACTGCCAGAGGACCGGACAGCATGCCCTCCGATTTGACACACTGAACTCTGTCTGCAAAGTAGTTGGTGAACCAGGCAAGGCAGCCATCAGAAAAACCAAGGCTACTGAGTCTGCCGATAAGAATATGGTGATTGACAGAGTCGAAAGCCTTGGCAAGGTCGATGAAGACGGCTGCACAGTACTGTCTTTTATCGATGGCGGTTATGATATTGTTTAGTACCTTGAGCGTGGCTGAGGTGCACCCGTGACCGGCTTGGAAACCAAGCACTTGGAATGGGGCCATGTATCGTGAGATTTTGAGTGAAAACCTCCTTCCATCAGCAAGGGCATTGAAGACGAAACGTGGCTGGGTCTTTCAGCATGACAATGATCCCAAACACACCGCCCGGGCAGTGAAGGAGTGGCTTCGTAAGAAGCATTTCAAGGTCCTGGAGTGGCCTAGCCAGTCTCCAGATCTCAACCTCATAGAAAATCTTTGGAGGGAGTTGAAAGTCCGTGTTGCCCAGCAACAGCCCCAAAACATCACTGCTCTAGAGGAGATCTGCATGGAGGAATGGGCCAAAATACCAGCAACAGTGTGTGAAAACCTTGTGAAGACTTACAGAAAACGTTTGACCTCTGTCATTGCCAACAAAGGGTATAATACAAATTATTGAGATAAACTTTTGTTATTGACCAAATACTTATTTTCCACCATAATTTGCAAATAAATTCATAAAAAATCCTACAATGTGATTTTCTGGATTTCTTTTCTTCTCATTTTGTCTGTCATAGTTGAAGTGTACCTATGATGAAAATTACAGGCCTCTCTCATCTTTTTAAGTGGGAGAGCTTGCACAATTGGTGGCTGACTAAATACTTTTTTGCCCCACTGTATATCTGTGTATGGTTATTGTAAGACCACATCATTGCACTGACAAAAATTTGTGTGCCATGCTTCTCCACAATGCACTTCCAAAGCTGGGAGGTGAATCGCCATTGTTTACTGTACAGTACCCTCAATGCCAAACCACCTTCTCACATCCTGCGTTCTCTCCTCTCTTTCACTATCACTTCTTCCAGGGTGTTTTCTCCAGTAACAACTTTTCTGGAAGTACTTTAAAGTGCTTAGTGCTGCTGACACACTGGTGTACTGCTCATAGTGTAGTATCACCTCTGTGAACTGTCACCTGGTTAATTTAGCTCTTAACAATGCAGTGTATTGAATTGCCACTACATTCAGGGTCCTTGGGACGTTCCAACTCTGACGATACCCCATTGAAGTTCACATTTAAAATTGGCAAGGTAAGGGTGCTGTTCAAGGTTAAGGATCCCGGATCCTATACGGTACCACTCATCATCCCACCTTCCATCTCTTTCTATCCTACAGAAATGCCCCTCCATAATACGGACACCCCGAGGAGCCGATGGGAGCAGGGCTTGCGGCCGCCGTGGGTCGCACGATTGGCTGGAGGGCAAAGCCCCGCCTCTTCAGGGGTGGAGTCAGACACAGAGAGCAGCAGCACAGAGAGCGAGAGGGTAAGGAGGAGTGGGTCTCACGTTAACTAGCATCAGGCGGTTGGTTGTTTACACTGGTAATGTGGTCAGAGTCAGACGCTGCTAGCCAAAGCGACTCAACGTACACATCAGTGTATGTGTCCAACGCTGGAATTGAACCAGTAACTTTGGTGCCACAGTCATCGCACTCTAACCAACTGAGCCATCGGAATGACTTTTTGATCCAGGTTGAATAGTCTCTTTTCAATCGTCTGTCTGTCTCTTCTCTACCTCTCAGTCTCCAGCCAAACATTTAGAGGCGCGGTCACTGAGGATCCTACCGTTGCCCTCCATGCTGCAACAGCGAATCACAGAGATTGACCAGCAGAGGGAGGAGCTAAAGATAGAGGTGAGACACTGATGGATTAATGAATGAACAAGTTAAACCCTCAAGGGCCTGATTGTGTCTCATATTAAACCATTTCTATGGAGAGTGGTGACTGTTCAGTAAATGTATCTGATGAAGTCTGATTCTGGAACTGTTCACAACAAACCAACTCCTTTTTTGTAATGTCTCCTTCAAAGGCACATTCTGCATTCTTCGTTGTGGGACTAAACATCTCTCTCTCTCTCTGTCTCTGTCTCTCTCTGTCTCTGTCTCTCTCTCTCTCTCTCTCTCTCTCTCTCTCTCTCTCTCTCATGTCTGCCACTCCAGCTGCAGCTGGAGATAGCCCTGTTGGAGGGTGAGCTGCAGGAGGAGAGGAACGAGCTGCGCAGACACACTCTGTATCTACAGACACTGCAGGAGGAAGGCGGGCAGGAAGAGACACACAGACAGACGGACAGACAGAAGGTCAGTAGTGCTTTACACACAAGGAGCATAAGGAGAAAGACAGACAGACGCAGACGGACTGACGGATGGACGGTTAGCGGTGCACAGACAGAGCTCCATTCAATACCATCCAAAGCATCCTGTCTTCAGGCGGTATGTTTGAATCTCATGGTTTGGGACCGGAGAGTGATATGGCCTGTACATGAGTAGCTATAGCAGTGAGGTAGACACTGAGTTACTTCATGTGACACTATAGGCATAAGCTATGTGATAGTGGAATGAGCTGACAAACAGATGGATCTTTATATAAAGGGATGACTGTTCCCTCTCTCATCCCTCATCCTCCTATTTTCTCTGTCTCTCTCTCTCTGTCTCTCTCTCTCTTTCTTTCTTTCTTTCTTTCTTTCTTTCTTTCTTTCTTTCTTTCTTTCTTTCTTTCTTTCTTTTGTTCTCTCTCTCTGTGTAGGAGCGAGCCAGTCTGGAGGTGGAGAGGGCCCGGGTTGAGGAGCTGAGGAGTAGGTTGGAGGAGAAGGAGGCACTGCTTCCCAGTCAGCCAGAGGGCCAGAGAGAGCAGCTACTGATCCAACTACAACAGGTGATTTACTGATCCAGGAACAGTCCAATGACTGGGGCAGTATTCATTAAGGCACGCAATGTTTTAAAACGTTTTGCAAAACAAAAACAAAAAGAGCTTCTTTATGTCCAGGTTGTACCTACCTGTTTCAGGCCGTTTTCTTCCGTTCGTTACCTTATCAATAGTACCCAGCTAACTGATTTCATGCCTTGCCACTAGACCGCGTGTAAAAGAGAATGCACTGCGTCTTCTACCTGTTTGTCTGTCTAGATGTACTTAGGGTAGTTCACAGGTAGCCTAGCAGAGTGACATCACCCGCCCTGAAACCTGAAGTGAAGTCAACTTTGTGCAGTGGAGAGCTAGCTTTTGGTCTAGCCTCATATACAGTTGAATTCAGGTGCTAGTGACAGCATGGTTTCACACTGCCTCTGGTTAGAACTCATTTCACATCATGTGTTCTAACTCTAGCCTCTCTGGTCATTGTTATAAAGGATTGCATGTTCTTTCTTGTCGGCGGTACTAGTTATCTTTGTAGTACCTCTTCTACCTGATAGGTCAAAGTGTCATAGAGGTATCTGAGACAGACATGCAGGCAGGCAGACAAAGGGTTCGTTGTGCGTTTTGGCAGTGACACTGACATGGCGTGTCATTCTGATGACAGTGGATGTGTCCCACATGGCACCCTGTTCCCTATATAGTGCACTACTTTTAACAAGAGCCCAATGGGGCCTGGTCAAAAGTAGTGTACTATATATAGAATAGGATGGCCTTTGGGACACAGCCTTGAGAGCTACGACTTGGTTTAATGGTCTTGAATGGAGTGGTCCGACCAGTTGTTTTTTGGTTTAGTGTTCTAAGCCACAGGCTCTTTCTGTACTAATCAACAGCTTTCTTCCATTTTCTGTCTGTTCCTCTCCTTCTGCATCTTTCTTTCATCACTTTCTCTGCATCCCTCCATCACACTCTCTTTTTCCCTCCATCTCTCTCTGTTCCATCTCTCTTTCCCTCCATCTCTCTCTCTCCCTCCATCCCGCTCTCTTTCTCTCTTCCCCTCCGTCCCTCTCTCTCTCTCTTCCCCTCCATTCCTCTCTCTCTCTCTCTTCCCCTCCGTCCCTCTCTCTTCCCCTCCATCCCCCTCTCTCTCTCTCTCTCTTCCCTTCCGTCCCTCTCTCTCTCTCTCTCTCTTCCCCTCCGTCCCTCTCTCTCTCTTCCCCTCCATCCCTCTCTCTCTCTCTTCCAGGAGAAAGAGATGGTGGATGCAGCCGGCCGAGTGTTTGAGGACTGGGAATTCCGTGTCCTGGAGAGCGAGGCCGGAATAGAGGAGGAGGAGAGTGAAGGAAAGATGGAAGGGAAGGAGAGAGGGAACGAGGAAGATAAAGAGAAGGAGATCTCATGCCAAAAGAATGCTGTCAACTCAGCGCAGGTAAGCCAGGGTCGACAAATAAGAAGACGACAACATTTCAGAGAATCTCACAGCTCCAAGCTGGTTCTACTAGTTTGGTTAGAAGCTTATCCCCCACCACATACTCTCTCTAAATGCCCCCCCAACAGTAGTCACTCTCTGTTTGGAAACTGCTCCTCACATGTAACCCCCCCCAACAGTAGTCACTCTCTGTTTGGAAACTGCTCCTCACATGTAACCCCCCCCAACAGTAGTCACTCTCTGTTTGGAAACTGCTCCTCACATGTAACCCCCCCCCCCAACAGTAGTCACTCTCTGTTTGGAAACTGCTCCTCACATGTAACCCCCCCAACAGTAGTCACTCTCTGTTTGGAAACTGCTCCTCACATGTAACCCCCCCCCCCCCCAACAGTAGTCACTCTCTGTTTGGAAACTGCTCCTCATGTAACCCCCCCCCCAGTGTCAAAACCCCTCACATGTAACCCCCGCCCCCAACAGTAGTCACTCTCTGTTTGGAAACTGCTCCTCACATGTAACCCCCCAACAGTAGTCACTCTCTGTTTGGAAACTGCTCCTCACATGTAACCCCCGCCCCTGTTTGGAAACAACAGTAGTCACTCTCTGTTTGGAAACTGCTCCTCACATGTAACCCCCCAACAGTAGTCACTCTCTATTTGGAAACTGCTCCTCACATGTAACCCCCACATGTAACCCCCCAACAGTAGTCACTCTCTGTTTGAAACTGCTCCTCACATGTAACCCCCCCCCCCAACAGTAGTCACTCTCTGTTTGGAAACTGCTCCTCACATGTAACCCCCCCCCCCAACAGTAGTCACTCTCTGTTTGGAAACTGCTCCTCACATGTCAACCCCCACATGCCCCCCCCACAGTAGTCACTCTCTGTTTGGAAACTGCTCCTCACATGTAACCCCCCAACAGCCCCTGTTTGGACAGTAGTCACTCTCTGTTTGGAAACTGCTCCTCACATGTAACCCCCCACTCTCTGTTTGGACAGTAGTCACTCTCTGTTTGGAAACTGCTCCTCACATGTAACCCCCCCCCCAACAGTAGTCACTCTCTATTTGGAAACTGCTCCTCACATGTAACCCCCCCCACAGTAGTCACTCTCTGTTTGGAAACTGCTCCTCACATGTAACCCCCCCAACAGTAGTCACTCTCTGTTTGGAAACTGCTCCTCACATGTAACCCCCCCCCCCCAACAGTAGTCACTCTCTGTTTGGAAACTGCTCCTCACATCACTCTCTGTTTGGAAACTGCCCCGCCCCCAACAGTAGTCACTCTCTGTTTGGAAACTGCTCCTCACATGTAACCCCTCACATGTAACCCCCATAGTCACTCTCTGTTTGGAAACTGCCCCCAACAGTAGTCACTCTCTGTTTGGAAACTGCTCCTCACATCACATGTAACCCCCCCCCCCCCCACAGTAGTCACTCTCTGTTTGGAAACTGCTCCTCACATGTAACCCCCCCCCCCCCCCAACAGTAGTCACTCTCTGTTTGGAAACTGCTCCTCACATGTAACCCCCCAACAGTAGTCACTCTCTGTTTGGAAACTGCTCCTCACATGTAACCCCCCCCCAACAGTAGTCACTCTCTGTTTGGAAACTGCTCCTCACATGTAACCCCCCCCCACAGTAGTCACTCTCTGTTTGGAAACTGTTTGGAAACTGCTCTCTCACATGTAACCCCCTGCCCCCCCAACAGTAGTCACTCTCTGTTTGGAAACTGCTCCTCACATGTAACCCCCCACTCCTGTTTGGAAACTGCTCCTCACATGTAACCCCACAGTAGTCACTCTGTTTGGAAACTGTTTGTAACCCCCAACAGTAGTCACTCTCTGTTTGAAACTGCTCCTCACATGTAACCCCCCCCCCAACAGTAGTCACTCTCTGTTTGGAAACTGCTCCTCACATGTAACCCCCCCCTCAACAGTAGTCACTCTCTGTTTGGAAACTGCTCCTCACATGTAACCCCCCCCCCAACAGTAGTCACTCTGTTTGGAAACTGCTCCTCTGTTTGGAAACTCTCTGTTTGCTCCTCACATGTAACCCCCCCCCCCAACAGTAGTCACTCTCTGTTTGGAAACTGTCACTGTAACCCCCCCCCAACAGTAGTCACTCTCTGTTTGGAAACTGCTCCTCACATGTAACCCCCCACAGTAGTCACTCTCTGTTTGGAAACTGCTCCTCACATGTAACCCCCCCCCCAACAGTAGTCACTCTCTGTTTGGAAACTGCTCCTCACATGTAACCCCCCCCCACAGTAGTCACTCTCTGTTTGGAAACTGCTCCTCACATGTAACCCCCCCAACAGTAGTCACTCTCTGTTTGGAAACTGCTCCTCACATGTAACCCCCCCACAGTAGTCACTCTCTGTTTGGAAACTGCTCCTCACATGTAACCCCCCCCCCCCCACAGTAGTCACTCTCTGTTTGGAAACTGCTCCTCACATGTAAACCCCCCCCCAACAGTGTTTGGAAACTGCTCCTCACATGTAACCCCCGCCCCTGCTCCTCACATGTAACCCCCCCAGTAGTCACTCTCTGTTTGGAAACTGCTCCTCACAGTAGTCACTCTCTGTTTGGAAACTGCTCCTCACATGTAACCCCCCACAGTAGTCACTCTCTGTTTGGAAACTGCTCCTCACATGTAACCCCCCCTGTTTGGAAACTGCTCCTCAACAGTAGTCACTCTCTGTTTGGAAACTGCTCCTCACATGTAACCCCCCCTCTCTGTTTGGAAACTGCTCCTCACAGTAGTCACTCTCTGTTTGGAAACTGCTCCTCATGTAACCCCCCCCCAACAGTAGTCAACAGTAGTCACTCTCTGTTTGGAAACTGCTCCTCACATGTAACCCCCCAACAGTAGTCACTCTCTGTTTGGAAACTGCTCCTCACATGTAACCCCCCCCCAACAGTAGTCACTCTCTGTTTGGAAACTGCTCCTCACATGTAACCCCGCCCCCCCAACAGTAGTCACTCTCTGTTTGGAAACTGCTCCTCACATGTAACCCCCCCCACAGTAGTCACTCTCTGTTTGGAAACTGCTCCTCACATGTAACCCCCCCAACAGTAGTCACTCACATGTAACCCCCCCAACAGTGTTTGGAAACTGCTCCTCACATGTAACCCCCCCCCACAGTAGTCACTCTCTGTTTGGAAACTGCTCCTCACATGTAACCCCCCCCAACAGTAGTCACTCTCTGTTTGGAAACTGCTCCTCACATGTAACCCCCCCTGTTTGGAAACTGCTCCTCACATGTAACAGTAGTCACTCTCTGTTTGGAAACTGCTCCTCACATGTAACCCCCCCCCCAACAGTAGTCACTCTCTGTTTGGAAACTGCTCCTCACATGTAACCCCCCATGTAACCCCCCCCCACAGTAGTCACTCTCTGTTTGGAAACTGCTCCTCACATGTAACCACCCCCCAACAGTAGTCACTCTCTGTTTGGAAACTGCTCCTCACATGTAACCCCCCCCCCAACAGTAGTCACTCTCTGTTTGGAAACTGCTCCTCACATGTAACCCCCCAACAGTAGTCACCCCCAACAGTAGTCACTCTCTTTTGGAAACTGCTCCTCACATGTAACCCCCCCCCCCACAGTAGTCACTCTCTGTTTGGAAACTGCTCCTCACATCCTCATAACCCCCCCAGTAGTCACTCTCTGTTTGGAACAGTACACTCTCTGTTTGGAAACTGCTCCTCACATGTAACCCCCCTCCTCAACAGTAGTCACTCTCTGTTTGGAAACTGCTCCTCACATGTAACCCCCCCAACAGTAGTCACTCTCTGTTTGGAAACTGCTCCTCACATGTAACCCCCCGCCCCCCAACCTCCTCTTCTTAAACTGAGACATGAGCGTGAACTCTCCCTTCTCCTCACACTCTACGGTATCACCCTCCACTGTCACATGACTGCACAAACAAGTTAGGCAATAGCATCAGAGGCCACTTTGGGAGGGAGGGAGGGAAAGTGGAGAAAGATGTATAGATGAAGGGAGAGCTCGTCAATTGAGGAAATGTATGAGGAAAGGAGAGGGACTAAAAGTAGAGAATGGAGAGAGATGGTAAAAGGGGTATGGTGAGAGTGGTGGGGAGGGGTTGAAGGATAAAAGGAAGAATTGTATCGTGAGGGAGCGAGAAGAAAGAAAGAGGATGAACTTAGGATATCATGTGATGTGGTGGAAAAGTGGAGAGAGAGAGAGAGAGAGATATGAAACAAGTAATAGTGATGAAAAGAGGGGAGGAGAGAGAGAGTGGGAGGGAGTTGATTCAGCTGCACTGTGGCCTTGCTTGGGTTGACAGCTCATCTCTATACCCCTCTCTCTCTCTCGGTCTCTCTCTCTGTCTCTATCTCCTCCTCTCTGACATATTAACTGTGCTGAGCTGACATCACTAATTCTTTATTCCCTGTCATCTCCCACTCCTCTCCTCTGTCATTCGTCCCTCATCTCCTCTCGTAACTCCAATGGATGTTGGAAGGTGTGCCATTGAACACACCTAGAGTAACTGACTATTGACATAAGTCGTGAGACATAACAGATAAGATGCTGTGCACATTTAACACAACAACTCTATAATGCTAACAACAACACCGTCTGGCTAACATGCCACTGGACGTACAGAACATGAATGACAGGAGACAGAATGGCGCGGTGTTTAATATGAAAGTGTCTGACGTTTCATTTGTCGATTTCTTTTCTTTATTCGTTGCTTTCTTCAGGAGCGAGTCCAGCAGCTTGAGAAGCAGTTGAAGGAGATGGAGCGAGAGAAGGACAGAGAGATGAATGCCTTGAGGAAGGAGAGGAGAGAGTTGCTCCACACCACTCAAAGGGTAATGAAGGGAACAGAGGCTGATGATCAGCAAATGTCTGAACTTTAACTTAATTTATTGATTATTTGTCAGGGAAATGATGATTAAGTCGTATATTCCCGGTGGTTCAAGTATGATAAATATGATACATTCAATGACTGTCCCTACTTGTGCCATCAAACCCCTGCAACTTATCCAGAACACTGCAGCCCGCCTTGTTTTCAACCTTCCCAAGTTCTCTCATGTCACCCTACTGGTCTACTGATAGCTACTTTATTGAGGAAAAAATGTACTTTCTATGCCTGTGATATGTGGTTGTACCACCTAGCTATCTTAAGATGAATGCACAAACTGCGTATGCTAAGTGACTACAATGTCAAATGTAAATTAAGTGCTTGGAAGCTAGATAAGAATGTCCGTTGTTGCCAGTGTTTTTATTCAATATTCATAATGGTTGTCTGAAGTGCCAAAGCGTGTGATTTGTCAACTCCCTGCTTGGACAGTGATATGGTTTGTTGTTGAACCAATGACATGTCTTTGATTAGAATTATGACAGGGGGAGTTGAAAAGGGGGAGGAGACTAGTTAGAGACAGGGAAAGAGCACAACTGAGCTTAGAGAGTGAGAGAGAGAAAGAGGCATGACTGAAGAAAGAGAGGGAGGGAGGGAAGGAAGAAACAGGGAAGAGAAAAGCAGAACAAGGGAGGGTGACTGTGAGGGAGAGAGAGAGAGGGAATGAGTGAAGATAAGCTGAGAGAACTTAAACGCGTCGCTGCAACACCGGTAAGTGGAGAGACACGACAAATCAAATATGCATGCTTCAAGTGTCTGTAGATTGGGTTAATCAGAAATGGGATTTAATACAGGCTAAGTGTGTCAGTTAATAGTAGGACGAGAGAGGGAGTGTACAAGGGAGTGGCAGATAGGGGGAGAAAGGAGGGACAGACAATGTGTTTCTGTACTACTGTGTCTGAATACAATATGACTTTGTATGCCATGCTAGGGTAGTCATATGGGTAGGAGTCACTAATGAGAAGAGATGGCACTGTTTTTGGCAGAGAGAAATTGATTTCATTGCTCATCCAGACACGAGAGAGACTGAGACGGGTTAACAGAGAATGCATACCGCTTCCGAATTGCTTATGTGTCTGTGAGTCAGGGAGAAGGGGTGGGAGGGCAACCGAGATATAGTGAGAGGGAGATCATTTTTTAACTCATTACAGTGGTGCCTGAGAGCTGAATGTCTTTTATTACCTGTTTACACTCCTACTATGTCATTTCATGATGTGTCATGGCTAAATGTTGACACAACCTTCTTAGTTTGTCGTGTGGTCATCCAGGTCTTATGACTGACGGCCTGTCCTACCTAACTGACATGTCTAGGTTGTAACAACAACATTCACTTGTCTATTTTTTCACTCTCCTCTTCACGGCTGAGTTTATGCCATAACCGGTTATATAACGGTCATACTCCCATCTCTTATCAGGTCTTGAAAGAGAAGAAGCCACTCGCTGATTGGTCCAACATCCCCAGCTCGGTCCCTTGCATGATGTCACTCTCGCCGCTGACCATTCACAAATCACCTCAGGTGTGTTGCCGGGCCGTTACCACTGACACGGGTCATGTTTTCCAGTTGTATGTGACACATACTGTACATAAACACTGATTTGATTCACTTGTTGTTTGACTCCCAGTAATGTACCGAAACACAAACTCAGTGTTATTCCCTAACTTCAGGAACAAGCCAAAGAATCCGCCAGTTTACCCCGGAGACGGAGCTCGCACCGCAATAATAAGCTCGCCGATAGACCGGTCTCGGCGCAAGGTGAGCTATGATGGGTGTTTAATTATGAATTCCTTTGTGTTTTTTATTTGCTTTACCTCAGAGCATTTTTACATATTTGCTTTATCTTTCTATTTGATCCTCTGTGTTTGTCTGTCTATTTGTTTAGTTCTACCCCATCTCTCTCTCTCTCTCTCTGCTTCTCTCTCTCTCTTTCTCTCTCTCTCTGCTTCTCTCTCTCTCTTTCTCTCTCTCTCTGCTTCTCTCTCTCTCTCTCTTTCTCTCTGCTTCTCTCTCTCTCTTTCTCTCTCTCTCTCTCTGCTTCTCTCTCTCTCTGCTTCTCTCTCTTTCTCTCTCTCTCTCTCTCTCTCTTTCTCTCTCTCTCTCTCTCTCTCTCCCTCTCTCCTTCTCTCTCTCTCTCTCTCTCTCTCTCTCTCTCTCTCTCCGTCTGTCTCACTCTCTGTCTGTCTTTCTCTCTCCATCTCTTTCTGCTTCTCTCTCTCTCTCTCTCTGCTTCTCTCTCTTTCTCTCTCTCTCTCCCTCTCTCATTCTCTCTCTCTCCCTCTCTCTCCGTCTGTCTCACTCTCTGTCTGTCTTTCTCTCTCCATCTCTTTCTGCTTCTCTCTCTTTCTCTCACTCTGCCTTTTCAGTCTCTGCTAAGACGTGTCAGTAGCAGATGTAGCTGTGTGTTATTACCATGCTGTGAGCAGGATATAGCTGTATGAACTGGATGAGCCAGTGGGGCTACTAGTCTATGGCTGTTCTTTAGAAATTCTGTTCTGTTTGCTCCACTGCTGCCTATACCCCATTTCCACGATCTATCTCTCTAACCCACTGTGTGTGTGTTTGTGTGTGTGCGCTGTCATCCTCTCTCTCTCTCTCTAACCCACTGTGTGTGTGTTTGTGTGTGTGCGCTGTCATCCTCTCTCTCTCTCTCTCTCTCTAACCCACTGTGTGTGTGTTTGTGTGTGTGCGCTGTCATCCTCTCTCTCTCTCTCTAACCCACTGTGTGTGTGCGCTGTCATCCTCTCTCTCTCGCACTCTCTAACCCACTGTGTGTGTGTTTGTGTGTGTGCGCTGTCATCCTCTCTCTCTCTCTAACCCACTGTGTGTGTGTTTGTGTGTGTGCGCTGTCATCCTCTCTCTCTCTCTCTAACCCACTGCGTGTGTGTTTGTGTGTGTGCGCTGTCATCCTCTCTCTCTCTCTCTAACCCACTGTGTGTGTGTTTGTGTGTGTGCGCTGTCATCCTCTCTCTCTCTCTCTCTAACCCACTGTGTGTGTGTTTGTGTGTGTGCGCTGTCATCCTCTCTCTCTCTCTCTCTCTAACCCACTGTGTGTGTGTTTGTGTGTGTGCGCTGTCATCCTCTCTCTCTCTCTAACCCACTGTGTGTGTGTTTGTGTGTGTGCGCTGTCATCCTCTCTCTCTAACCCACTGTGTGTGTGTTTGTGTGTGTGCGCTGTCATCCTCTCTCTCTCTCTCTAACCCACTGTGTGTGTGTTTGTGTGTGTGCGCTGTCATCCTCTCTCTCCCTCTATTTTCTCTCCTCTGCTCTCTCCATTCTCTCCCCTTTTCTCATGCTCTCCTTACCCTGTCTCTTATATAATATAATATGTGCTATGTGTACTGTTTTTGTGTCCCTTCCTCTTTCTCTCTCTCTCTCTCTGTCTCCATCTCTTTCACAGGGCTGGTGAGAATGGTACCTGACAGTCCGAGCCCAGAGCGCTTCACTTCCCCTCTCCCCTCCCACCGGCACAGCAATGGGCACAGCAACGGGCACAGCAACGGGGCACAGACCTGGGCCCAGCAATGGCAGTGATCTCCTCACCCCCTGTAACAGTGCTAGTAGCTCCCGTGCTGCCAGGTTAGTGGAGGGGGAAAAAATGTCTAAAATCACAACGTTTAAAGGAACATGTTAAGTGTGATTGTGAATAAGAGGAGGTATCTGATTGGCTGTCAGATGGGAAGAGATGAGTTGTCTGTGGAAGATTGATTGGGTGATTGGGTCAGCGTGGAGATGTAGTTGATGTGAGGTGGAGTGGGATAGACTGGTCAGGTGAGTTTTCTAGGTGTGTGTGAGTGAAATATAAATGCTGCTCTCAGTCTGTGTGTGCATGTGTCTGTATGCTTGTACGTCTGCGTCTCCGACGACAATAATGACAGTAACTCTGCTGACATATGTATTTTTCCTTCTCCCTCCAGCCCAAATCTGGGACTTTTAAACCTGGTGGAGATTGAGAGGAGACTGAGGGAGGCCAAAGCGGAGAGAGAGAGGCTTCTCAAAGAGAGGGTGAGTCACCACCATTAACATCCCTAATCACTTCAGACACAGCTTTAGACGTGCCAGGTCATATTCATTAGGGCACACCGTAACACAGCGTTTAAAAACAGTTTGTTGGCCTCCCGGGTGGCGCTGTGCCACCAGATACTCTGGGTTCGAGCCCAGGCTCTGTCGCAGCCGGGCCATGACCCGAGAGATCCATGGGGCGACGCACAATTGGCCTAGCGTCGTCCGGGTTAGGGAGGTTTTGGCCGGTAGGGATGTCCTTGTCTCATCGCACACTAGCGACTCCTGTGGTGGGCCGGGCGCAGTGCACGCTAACCAGGTCGCCAGGTGCACGGTGTTTCCTCCGACGCATTGGTGCGGCTGGCTTCCGGGTTGGATGTGCGCTGTGTTAAGAAGCAGTGTGGCTTGGTTGGGTTGTGTTTCGGAGGACGTATGGCTTACGACCTTCGTCTCTCCCGAGCCCGTACGGGAGTTGTAGCGATGAGACAAGATAGTAGCTACTAACAATTGGATACCACGAAAAGGGGGGTATAAAATAAAATAAAACAAGTTGTTTATTATTGGACAGTTAATTCAGGTAGTCCCTCCTTGTTTCAGTCAGTTTTCTTCTGTTTGTTGCTTAATAATGAACACAACCCTGTTGTGTGACCACTTACTGATTACCGTACATAATTAACATGACCACCAGAAGAAAAAACACTGTGAAATGGAAGAACACTTCATAGAAAACGGACATACTCTCCTATGTATTTATTAGAAGCTAAAAACTTGTTTTATATGAGGCGTCAGTACAGAATTTCACCTTTTATTTTAGAGTATTTTCATACATATCTGTTTTACCATTTAGAATTGACCTCACTTTATTTGTCTAGTGTCCCCATTTTTAAGGTGTCATAAGTATTTTGACAAATTCACTTATAGTGTATTAAATGTAGTCAAAAGTTTAGTATTTGGTCCAATATTCCTAGCACACAATGACTACATCAAGATTGTGACTCTACAAACATGTTGGATGCATTGCAGTTTGTTTTGGTTACGTTTCAGATTATGTTGTGCTCATTAGAATGGTGTCATTTTGGACTCACTTTTATTGTAAATAAGAATTGAATATGTTTCTGAACACTTCTACATTAATGTGGATGCTACCATGATTACGGATAATCATGAATGAATTGTGAATTAATGATGAATGAGAAAGTTAGGTGCACAAGGATCATACCGCCAAAACATGCCAACCTTTTAAGGGAATTTGTCCAAATACTTATGACACCTTCAAATGGGGGGGACTAGATACATAAAGTGCTTTCATTTCTAAATGGTAAAACAGATTTGTATGAATGAATGAATACCCTCAAATAAAAGGTGACATTATGTATTGTCGCCTCATCTAAAAATATAATCTCAAATCCAAAAATGCTGGAGTATAGAGACAAATGAAGTTTTAGCTTTACTGTCCAAATAAATACGTAGTATGCCTCAGCCTAGATATTGTACTTCATCTTAATCCCCCTGTTGTCAATAAAAGTATGCCTCTTTCTAAAAAATAAAAACTAATTGATGGTCTTTGAAGGGAGTCACCTTCTCCTCCAATGTGATTGATAAGGACACAAGGAGATAGGAAAGGATCATTGAGATGGAGCCTGTGTGTTGATCCAGGAGGAAAGGAGGCAGGTGGTGGTGGTGGAGGAGACGAGGCAGAGAGAGCTGGAGGGCCGAGGAGCAGCAGAACCAGTAAAGTCCCAGAGCAGGCTAGTCCCTGACCCAGAGGAGAAGCCCAAAACCACCAGTCCTGTCCCCAGCTCCCCTGAGGTACGTCTGTCTTTCTGTCTGGCTGTACTGTCTGTCTGTCTGTATTGTCTGTCTGTCTGTGTGCTCCATAGCGTTATACATCCTTTCTCCAACCTCTCCTTTTCCCCTGCTTATTGCTCTCTCAATCTGTCTTTCTTTCTGTCTCCTTCTCACTAACCTTGTGATGTTGACCTGTTTTATTTGACACGTCTATTGTGAAATGATATACATTATACTCATTATTCTTCTCAGCGCTCGCTACCTCTCTTCCTCTCTGCGAACTTTGACCTGCGGGCCCACGTGGAGTCGCTGGGTCACGGGGTGGCGGGGTGCATGGGCCTGCGTATGTCCCCGCGCCGCTGTGCCGGCTTCTTGACCAAGCGTGGCGGGCGGGTCAAGACCTGGAGGAGGAGGTGGTTCCTCTTCGATATGGACCACAGGCGGCTAGCCTACTACACAGGTGAGGGGGCTGAGAGAGAGAGACTGTGTGTGTGTTGGATGTTGGTGTGTATAAGCCTAAATGCTAGGGCTGTTGCGGTGACCCTATTACCGCCACACCGGCAGTCATGAGTCATGACCGCAGTAAAATTTCACCTGACCGTTGAGTCACGGTAATCTCCTGTTATGCACTCTGCACATGCTTTGGTAGTACCCAACTTGCTAATGACCATCAGGTCCTAACAGCCTGATACTCAGTGCTCTATTGTCCCTCTAACCACTCTGACATCATGACAAATGCCATCGAAAATCACATCAAACACTTATCATCAAAACAGCATCATGCTTTTAAAACTAACCTCACTGTGATGATCAATTTGAAGAAGGAAGTTCAACAGCAGTTTGAAACAGTGTGAAACATGATCATTGTAGTTGTTCTTTCAAAACCTAACAAGGAAATGGACAGGTGAGGATTAGTTCAAAACATCCATAGGCATATTATAGTTTATGCATCAATATCAAATCAAACTTTCTTTTTCACATGCGACGAATACAAATTGTGTAGACCTTACCGTGAAATGCTTACTTACAAGCCCGTAACCAACAGTGCAGTTCAAGAAAGAGTTAAGAAAATATTTACCAAATTAACTAAAGTAAAAAATAATAAAAAATAACACTATAAAATAACAATAAGGAGGCTATATACAGGGTGTAACAGTACCAAGTCAATGTGCGGGGTTACAGGTTAGTCGAGGTAATTTGTACATGTAGGTAGGGGTGAAGTGACTATGCATAGAGAACAGCGAGTAGCAGCAGTGTAAAAACAAATGGAGGGTGGTGGTGTCAATGTAAATAGTCCGGTGGCCATTTGGTTAATTGTTCAGCAGACTTATGGCTTGGGGGTAGAAGCTGTTAAGGAGTCTTTTGGTCCTAGACTTGGTGCTCCGGTACCGCTTGCTGTGCGGTAGCAGAGAAAACAGTCGATGACTATGACTATGTCTTTTGAAAAATGTTTGGTCTTTCCTCTGACACCGCCTAGTATATAGGTCCTGGATGGCAGGAAGCTTGGCCCCAGGGATGTACTGGGCCGTACGCACTACCCTCTGTAGCGCCTTACGGTCGGATGCCGAGCAGTTAACATACCAGGCAGTGATGCAACTGGTCAGGATCCTCTCGATGGTGCAGCTGTAGAACTTTTTGAGGATCTGGGGACCCATGCCAATTTTTTTCAGTCTCCTGAGGGGGAAAATATATTGCCGTGCCATCTTCACGACTGTCTTGGCGTGCTTTGACAATGTTAGTGATGTGGACACCAAGGAACTTGAGGCTCTCAACCCACTCCACTACAGCCCCGTTGATGAGAATGAGGGTATGCTCTGTCCTCCTTTTCATGTAGTCCACAATCATCTCCTTTGGCTTGATCACGTTGAGGGAGAGGTTGTTGCCCTGGCACCACACGGCCAGGTCTCTGATCTCCTCCCTATCGTCGTTGTCGGTGATCAGGCCTACCACTGTTGTGTCATCGGCAAACGTAATGATGGTGTTGGAGTCATGCCTGGCCATGCAGTCAGGGGGGCTGAGCACGCACCCCTGAGGGGCCCCCATGTTGAGGATCAGCGTGGCAGATGTGTTGTTACCTACCCTTACCACCTTAGGGTGGCCCATCAGGAAGTCCAGGATCCAGTTGCAGAGGGAGGTGTTTAGTCCCAGGGTCCTTAGCTTAGTGATAAGCTTTGAGGGCACTATGGTGATGAAACGCTGAGCTGTAGTCAATTAATAGCATTCTCACATAGGTGTTCCTTTTGTCCAGGTGTGAAAGGGCAGTGTGGAGTGCAATAGATATTGCATCATCTGTGGATCTGTTGGGGCGGTATGCAAGTTTGGGTGGGTCTAGGGTTTCTGGGATAAGGATGTTGATGTGAGCCATGACCAGCCTTTCAAAGCACTTCATGGCTACAGACGTGAGTGTTATGGGTCGGTAGTCATTTAGGCAGGTTACCTTAGTGTTCTTGGGCACAGGCAGTATGGTGATCTGCTTGAAAAATGTTGGTGTTACAGACTCAGACAGGGAAAGGTTGAAAATGTCAGTGAAGACACTTGCCAGTTGGCCAGTGCATGCTTGGAGTACACATCCTGGTAATCCGTCTGGCCCTGCGGCCTTGTGAATATTGACCTGTTTTGTCTTACTCACATCAGATACGTAGAGCGTGATCACACAGTCGTCCGGAACAGCTGATTCTCTCATGCATGATTCAGTGTTACTTGCCTCGAAGCGAGCATAGAAGTTATTTAGCTCGTCTGGTAGGCTTGTGTCATTGGGCAGCCTGTGGCTGTGCTTCCCAACTAAAGTTGCAAAACTCTGAATCTAGCATAATATTGGACCTGTTTCGAAATGATCACTTTTACGCTCAACATAGCCACTTCATATGCCCACTCGCTCAGGAATGGGAAAAATATTCTTTCTATTTTATTCAGATAAGTTCAATTATATTCTTCTTGCTATAAAATCTTATAATATAAAATAATGGCATAAGACTTAGAAGCATATCTTTTCAGCTCAATAAACAAGCCTAAATCACATGGCCCTCAAACTCAAGTCAGTGCCACTGCATTTTTTTCATTGTTCCCCTCTAATTGGGACTGATTTAGACCTGGGACACCAGGTGTGTGCAATTAATTATCAGGTAGAACAGAAAACTAGCAGGCTCCAGACCTCGTAGGATAACAGTTGAGTATCCCTGGCCTATGACATTGAGCATAGCCAGATAACCTACAGTAGGCCAACTCATATTCTGTTCTTCTGAAATGGATTTATTGTGATGGTGTATATTCAATTGATTTATTATAATCCTTTTTCAATGTAGATGTTGCAAAGGCCTCACATCAGCGGCTTGTATGCGTGGAGGCCTGGAGATGCTAAATGTGTTTATGTTAATTGCCGGGTCAATTACTGTGAGACTGGCAGTCTTTTGCATGACAGTAACCAGCTGACAAAATGTAATGACCACAGCCCTACTAAATGCCTATGTGATTTGTGTCTGTCTGTCTCTCTCCCTCTCTTTCTTTCTCTCGTTCTCCCTCAAATTGACTAATGTTTACCTTTAGACTGTGATGAGAGGAAGCTGAAGGGGGTGATCTACTTCCAGGCTATAGAGGAAGTCTACTATGACCACCTGCGCACAGCCACTTCAGTGAGTCCTCATAGACAGTATTTTGTCACCATAGAGAGGGAACAATGTGCCCATGATATCACCACAACTGTTAAAGAGATGATCCATTCATGCATTCAATGCTTGAAACAAAATCCCCAAAATTATCGCTCTCCCACCATTCATCTCTCGCTCTCTCTCTCTCTCTCTCTCTCTCTCTCTCTCTCTCTCTCAGTCTCCGCGGCCCAGCCTTACGTTCTGTGTGAAGACGTACGAGCGCCTCTTCTTCCTGGTGGCGCCCAGCGCCGAGGCCATGAGGATCTGGATGGACGTCATTGTCACAGCAACAGACGAGCACAGCCGCTACTGACCTTGACTTTACACCTGTCCCCTTTCCTGTGTCTGTCTGACCTCCCCCTTGGACTGAACCTCCATTCACCTGGCTGACCTGGCTAACCTGGCTACAGTTTCAGCAGTTTACATTATGTGGGGAAAACTGCAATCTTCAACCTCCACCCTCCAATGCGTGTAGGACCCAGCAAGACTGCCATTTTGCTAACTGAACTTTACGTCATATGAGTGGTGGAGGTGAGGAGTGATGAGCAGAACATAACGTTCAGGAAAGCTCTTCCTGAAGGAACTGACATTTGATTCTGGATAGTTTCTTAGGAGCTTTGATGACATGGGACTGAGTGGCAGACTGTTACAGGTTATGTGTGGAACAAGAGACATTTGGAGGAGGGACAAGGCCATGGGAATATAAAGATGTGGAAGTGCAAGCTGGAGCAACCATTTGACATCTTAGAGTCAGTGCCAACCATGATATACTGACAGACAAACCTGATGTCTTTTTATTAGTCTCAAATCAGGATTTAATGGTTGGTGTCTCTCTAGCAGCTGTGTTTGAGCTCCCTCTTGTGGCCAGATTAAAGTATTGAAGTACTACAGCTTCCATTGAAATATGCAGGTAACTGCCAAAATAATGGAAACACCAGCATAGTGTGTCTTAATAGGTCGTTGTGCCACCACGAGCAAGAACAGCTTCAATGCACCTTGTTATGGATTCTGCAATGGTCTGGAATTCTATTGGGGGGATGCGACACCATTCTTCCATAAGAAATTTGATAATTTTGTGTTTTGTTTGATGGTGGAAAACGCTGTCTCAGGCACCGCTCCAGAATCTCTCATAAGTGTTCAATTGGCTTGAGATCTGGTGACTGAGTTGGCCACGGCATATGGCTTTACATCGTATTAATGCTCATCAAATCATTCAGTGACCCCTCATGCCCTGTGGATGGGGGCATTGTCATCTTATGGTGGCATAGCCATGGGAGACAAAATAATAGACAAAATGATGGGATATCAATTGTTTCATTAACTCAGGGACCACACCTGTGTGGAAGCACCTGCTTTCAACATACTTTGTATCCCTCATTAACTCAAGTGTTTCCATTCTTTTGGCAGTTACCTGTACATGTATGTCTGTATTGAACATTGGTATATTTATCATCTGTCAAAGGGGCTGTTCAGAGTCAATCAAAACACTGACCGATCGTTCAGTTCTTAAAATGGATTGTTTTTGTTGTCGTTGTTTTTTTTACAATATCAACACAGAAATACTATGCTTATAAATATGTTTTATTAATATTGTCATTATTATTATGATCATTAAAGGTTTTTCATACACTTTTGGTGAAAACCTTCCCTTACTGATTTGCGTACTTCAATGTCTACTTGAAAACAACTTCTTAATTATTATTTTTATTTTTATTCTTTTAACTTTACTTTCCTGCCAGACAGCTATAGAGCTATACAAACTGGCACCCACAATTGTATATACAGTGGGGCAAAAAAGTATTTAGTCAGCCACCAATTGTGCAAGTTCTCCCACTTAAAAAGATGAGAGGCCTGTAATTTTCATCATAGGTACACTTCAACTATGACAGACAAAATGAGAATATTTTTTTTTTTTAAATCACATTGTAGGATTTTGAATGAATTTATTTGCAAATTATGGTGGAAAATAAGTATTTGGTCAATAACAAAGGTTTATCTAAAAACTTTGTTATGTACCCTTTGTTGGCAATGACAGAGGTCAAACGTTTTCTGTAAGTCTTCACAAGGTTTTCACACACTGTTGCTGGTATTTTGGCCCATTCCTCCATGCAGATCTCCTCTAGAGCAGTGATGTTTTGGGGCTGTTGCTGGACAACACGGACTTTCAACTCCCTCCAAAGATTTTCTTTGGGGTTGAGATCTGGAGACTGGCTAGGCCACTCCAGGACCTTGAAATGCTTCTTACGAAGCCACTCCTCGGGCGGTGTGTTTCGGATCATTGTCATGCTGAAAGACCCAGCCACATTTCATCTTCAATGCCCTTGCTGATGGAAGGAGGTTTTCACTCAAAATCTCACGATACATGGCATTCTTTCCTTTACACGGATCAGTCGTCCTGGTCCCTTTGCAGAAAAACAGCCCCAGAGCATGATGTTTCCACCCTCATGCTTCACAGTAGGTATGATGTTCTTTGGATGCAACTCAGCATTCTTTGTCCTCCAAACACGACGAGTTGAGTTTTTACCAAAAAGTTATATTTTGGTTTCATCTGACCATATGACATTCTCCCAATCTTCTTCTGGATCATCCAAATGCTCTCTAGCAAACTTCAGACGGGCCTGGACATGTACTGGCTTAAGCAGGGGGACACGTTTGGCACTGCAGGATTTGAGTCCCTGGCGGCGTAGTGTGTTACTGATGGTAGGCTTTGTTACTTTGGTCCCAGCTCTCTGCAGGTCATTCACTACCGGCTAAATGTCTATGACGTTAAATGCCTATTTTCTCTGTTCCGTCTGACTGCATAATCCACTGTCTCGTAGTTTGTGGTAACTAAATATCTAGTTTTTCTTTTCTACTTGGCTTACTGTTTCCCTGAGTTCTAGACACAAACCATAATCATTCCTTCTCATGATTTCACTTTAGCTCTTTTAAATCATTCATGTAAAAAAAAATTAAAAAAAATAACAGAGCATTGAATTTCGAAAGATAATGTTTCTGTGTTTTTTGCTGTCCATTCTTCGGTCTAAACTGTTTATTTGCTCTGTGCCAAAACCAAAAGGTTGGCAGTGTTGATGCCTCCAATTATAGAGGCTCTGAGTCGATCTTGTGTGCTCATTCCATGCAGATTTACACTGGAGTCTACATGTTAGTCATTCCTCTCTCGACCATGGAAAGGAACATGGACTAGAGGTTTCGGGAATACAGTGTTAAAGACAGTTTTAAAGATTGTGCTGGGGACTTGCTTGAGAAGGACTGCACCACTATCCCGAACTTCCCTTATCCCCGTTCCTACCTATCCCAGTATTACCTCAACCTTGAATAAGACAACCGTCTTCCGCCTGTATTTTCTGAAAGCATCAATATTGGTGTTAAAGATACATGATTACTATTTTCAACAGTTCTGTGTTTTTATTTCCGGTGCTTGAGCCTCGTTACGGTGTTCACATGTTGATGCAGCTGGTTTATTAATAAGTCGGAGAAATGATCAATAAGGTAGAGAAAAGAGTGCTTAATTTCGTGTCACTAACTTTAGGAATACTAAAGCAACTCATTTGGATTCGACAACAGGTCCGGTAGCTACTCACCACAATGCTAAAGGTCGCATTTTCATGGAATCCAATGGGCTGCTATAGCATTAGCTAGCCTAGCATGTGGTGTGATATGAATGGCATATTACGCCCCATCACCATTTAACGATTATGCTATTCTCTGTATAAATCAGTTACAGTGTCTGTGGATTTGGTAGCTAACAAAGTAACTTAAACATCTCCCTGTAATTTTCATCAGTTCCATCCATAATATGTGGAGTGGTCACTGTCCTGTGAATTCTAAGTGTAGTCTTCAGAGTCTACAAACATACCAAGTCAAATTAAATTACGTACTTACCTAAGACCTTGTATTTTATGGAAATCTTTTTAAATGTTTATATAAATATATATATATATATATATATATATGTGTTTCATATACTAGCAGATTATCCAGAGGACTGAAGGTATGTCGGTAGCACTGTAGTTAACAGTACAGAAATACTTTGGAATTACCTAGAAATTACATGGTAATAATTGTTTGTTTCTGGTAATTGTTTGTCCATGTTTTAATGACAGTAATAGGTAATTTATTGTAATTACCTAGAAATAACCATTTTAATATTGTTAAACAATCTTTATGTTCTTGATTTCATGTTATTATGTGAGGCACTTATTGCAACAAAGGGCCAGGTCAGCAGATTATACATACGCCATCTCCAAAGTGACCTCTAGTTATGAGGTCATACAGGTGAGAGCACTCTTTAAGGCTAGTATTTGTGATCATTGGCATACATAAAATCACAATAGTTTTCACACTTTTGGAAATGTGTATACAAGGAATATTTATTTGACCATATAACCTTGTGTGTGTGTGTGTGTGTGTGTGCGAACATGCATGTGTTTGTGATGTATGTCAGAGGACAGAGTGTGGCAGCAGAGAAGCACACAGAGAGACCAGTGGCAGTGATATGTGAACGCTGCAGAGGGGACAGAGGCAGTAACACTATGAGCGTAACTCTGGATTCGCGGTTTCAGGCTCTACCTGAGAGACGTGAATACAGGGAACGTGGTCGTCGACCTCATCAGAATTGTTTTAATCTATCAGATACATGTAAATAACAAGCTTAAATCAAGCATTTCACTTTGTCATCTCCCAAAATGTTGGTTTTACCATCCATTTCCACCCTTTGTCTCTTTCAGTTCATCTATATTTGATTTTATTGCACACTTGTATATTCATTTTGTAATCATATCACATTCATTCATTTCTTGATGATGATTTGGATGATGATGGTTAATTAGTTAATTGTACTAGATAGTTCTTCGCTTGTGGTCCTATGCAGCTCAGTTGGTACAGCATGGCACCAGGATAGTGGGTTTGGTTCCCGGGACAAACCGCATGTAAAATGTATGCACACATGACAGTAAGGGACCGTAAAAAAATGATTGGGGGAGACGGGATGTCAGTAAGAACCTAAAATATATTTTCACATGACCCTCCCCTTTGCTTTACCCTCCCCGCGTGAATTCTGTTCTAACTCGCCCTGGTCAACTGTAAGTGCTGTTATTTTGTGAAGTGGAAACATCTAGGAGCAACAACGGCTCAGCCACAAGGTGGTAGGCCACACAAGCTCACAGAACGGGACGGCAGAGTGCTGAAGCACGTAGCGTGTAAAACCCGTTTGTCCTTGGTTGCAACACTCACTACCAAGTTCCAAACTACCTCTGGAAGCAACGTGAGCACAAGAACTGTTTGTCGGGTTTCCATGGCTGAGCAGCAGCACACAAGTCTAATATCACCATGCGCAAAGCCAAGTGTTGGCTGAAGTGGTGTAAAGCTCGGCGTGGAAACGCATTCTCTGGAGTGATGAATCAAGCTTCATCATCTGGCAGTCCGACGGACGAATCTGGGTTTAGCATAAGCCAGGAGAATGCTACATGACCCATTGCATAGTGCCACATGTAAAGTTTGGTGGAGGAATAATGGTTTTGGGTTGTTTTTCATGGTTCGGGCTAGGCCCCTTAGTTGCATTGAAGGGAAATCGTAAAGCTACAGCATACAATGCCAATCTAGACGATTCTGTTCAACTTTGTGGCAACAGTTTGGGGAAGGCCCTTTCCTGCTTCAGTATGACAATGCCCCCGTGCACAAATCTGTTAATGCAGTATGCGAATTGGAGTGCGTCCATGGTTCTGGGATAATGGTGTTGATGTGAGCCATGACAAGCCTTTGAAAGCATTTCATGACTACAAATGTGAGTGCTATAGGGCGATAATCATTTAGACAGGTTACCTTGGCGTTCTTGTAGGTATTACAGACTGGTCAGGAAGAGATTGATAATGTCAGTGAAGATACCTGCCAGCTAAATGGCTATTATTCAACGACAAACATGTTCTTGGAAATTGCATTTCCATGTATTTGAATTTGTTTAACACTTTGTTTGGTTACTATATAATTCCATGTGTTATTTCATAATTTTGATGTCTTCACTATTATTCTACATTGTAGAAAATAGTAAAAATAAAGAAAAACTCTTGAATGAGTAGGTGTGTCCAAACTTTTGATAGTTACTATATATACATATATATGTATGTATATGTATATTATATTATATATATATATGATGTATATTATCTCCTCAACAGTGAAGGGTTAATATATTGTGCAGAGTAACATTAACACAAATTCATCATCAAAGAGACTTTTATTAATTTCTTCATGTAATTTCTCTCTTTCTAAGCCCTTTGAATTGTACGTTTAGGATATCCACATCAAAGTTTGCTTTTACTTCTTCTTTGAATGGTGGCCCATTGAGTAGAAACTATGGAAAGTATCAAGTTATGCAACATATCAACCGTGTCATTTCCTTCAGCCACAGATGTCTTGAGCAGCTATTGCCCCATTAAACTGGAACTCGCTGTAAAAATAGACTTGAAACTACATGATTACATTTGTGGATTTAAATCCATGGATGAATTACTGTTGGCTGTATTCCTTTAAAATAAAAACATGTTTAAAAAAGAGAAATATTGCAAGGGGCTGTAGCTTTCTGTGTAATTTACAGGTCACTGAATTATATGTCTGCTTGTATTTCATCTGGAATCAGAGGATGTTGCCTTCCTTGTGAAGCTTGATATATTTCACTAGTAACTGTGATTGAAAAGAAAATCTGATGATCATTTGATACTACAGATGGAGGCTATCACTTGTGGGTTGACGCTTATTCAACGAAGGAAAATTCTGTGTCTTGCAAACAGCAGTGCCACTTCTTCTAAATGTCTGCAGTGACAGGCAGCTAGACAACAGACACCACATCAGGTGGCATTTATATAGCCTGCATTGTGCATTGGATTTGAACAGATGACCATCGCGTGAATACTGGTAAGAGGTCGAAGACACTATTTCTGTTTGTATTATTTCTGTTATGGTCATTCATGTGACTGTCCCAATTTTGTAACGTGGAGAAGCATTTTAAAGTTTATGTACATGTGTCCCTATTGTCGGATGAGTTGGATTTGGGAACACATTTCAGATACTGATAGCATCTAATTAAAATCGAATTGTAGATATTGTCAAGTTCAACAAGACTACATTTTCTTTAGTGGGTCAGGTGTAGGCTACATCTAGATTAACACAAATATCAACCTTATCAGCTCACAGCTCTTTACGCTTCATTCATTTGTATTGGTCAGTGTTTTCAATGGAAATGAATCTACCACCAAAATATGAACCTGTTTGACTTCATTATGCTTCATTTAGGTTTTTATACTTACTCAGAATCAACACAGCTTCATTGGCTTCAAGGTATAATGAAATAACGTATTTTTTAATTCTATATTTATGTGAGAAATATGTTCATATTACTATGATTCAAATCTCATCATGATACAAATGTTTGTAGTGCAGCCAACATGTCCAATTAAAAAGCAAGAAAACTCAGACTGTCTTGTGGAGAATAGGGTCAATGTTGTTTCAGTTCCCTACAATCAGAATCTGTTTGGAATCATTCTATTAATGAAAAATCAAAACATGTCAACATTTTGATGTGTTTGACTTTATTTAAAAGTTATTTTCACTTTTGGTTTCATGTTTAAAAAAATAAGACAATGTAATGAAGTGTGTCTGCTGCCTCTGTACTGAACTTGTATGTCTGTCTGTCCAGACAGTGTTAAAAAGCAGGTCATCTGGCCCTTTCTGATACAGAGAATCATGCACATCACAGGAGCTGAAAGACTCATCCTCATTGGTGGTCTGCTGCAAGGTGGGTTGCTGTGGGAAAGGCTGGGTCTGATACACTGCTTTCTAGCATCTCCCATTGCACTTTACCATTTACATTTGATAGGTTATCTGTAGCTAGGTTCCCATCCAATTGGTGACAGATTTTCATGTGAATATTTAAAAGTCTGCATGAAGAAAATATGAGCTGAAATGCGATGGAAACACTATGAACTTTAGATTTAGATTTGGTACATGGAAATTTAAGCGAAAATGTACATTTTGTGTGCACTATGTCATCATGCACTGAATTTTATCCCCAAGTACTCAATTTGGTGGAAACACCAATGGTGGGAAAATGCATATATTGTCTTTATCGGATTTTATAATATTCGAATGAAAATTTGTCGTCAATTGGATGTAAACCTAGCTACTGCCATCATGATTCTTTGTTGTTATACAGTATGACTTTACTCGCATTAAAACTGGATGGAAACATGATTAGTGTTCTGATCCTTATTAAAAGCCCTGCGCAGTCAACATTCAGTTTGTCCTGTGTTTAGTATCATATTTATACAACAGCTGATGAAACTAACACTGTAATAATGTGATCGGTGTTATTTCCCGATAGTGGCTGGTTGAAATACAGGACCTTCTAATCAGCAGGTTGTGCATGGGTGGAGTTTTGTCTTGCCTAGTGACATCACCAGGGGGGTAAAGTGAATAGAAAAATTCAAAGAGTGTTTCAAACCTCTCTGCCAATAACTTAGTTTTAAGGTTACATATCCCTTCTCTGCTCAGGTGGATTGAGCCACACTGTGGTTAATGCACCATTATGTGCCCTTCCCCACTCCCAGACAGTCCTAACACAATTCTTGCTTGAGAAATAAATAAATAAATAAATAAAATAAAAAATAAAATAAAAACTATTACAGGAAGTTGCTTTATTGTTACCCAGAAATAGTTTGATATTGAGATAAAAACGTTTGCACAGGGCCTTTAAAAGGATTCTTCATACACTTCATGTCTACTAGTATTGCTACATCCCCCCAAAATGCTAGCCAGATTATTCTGCACATCGCTAAATAACTAGCCAGCATATTTTCTGCGGTTTGTAGGAAAAAATAACACCCTAGTGAAGTTGAAAATAACCTAACACCCAGTCTAATATTTTGCTGTGTATTTCAGGTGTTCTGTGCCTCGACTTTGCAGCTCTGATGCCTCAGAATATAAAGGCTCTGAGTGGATCTTGTGTGAACATTCCCTGCTCATTTACACTGCAATCTAGATTTGAGTCGTTCCTCACAACTTCATGTAAAGGAATATGGAGGAAAGGGTGGCCAGGAGTACAGGTGTTTGATTCTAGTCTCACAGGGACAGGCTTAAACACCATTCAAGGGAATCTAACTGGGAACATGCAGCAGAAGGAATGTACCACAATCCTGAATGACTTACCTTCTTTCAATGACTACTTTTCATTTAGAATTGAATGTGACAATTATCTGAAATATAGTTTTCCAGAAGTTGTCACAATTTATGTAAAAGGTAGAGTATCATTAGAATATGCTAGTTTTGTGTTGTGTGTGTTGTGTTCATTTTAAGTTGCAGGTTTGAACCCTGCTGTATTTAATGCACTGCTCATGTAATAAAAGTTTTTCTTTTTTACTCCCTCAGAAAATCCATCCAAACCCACTCTAAGTCCAGCAACAGTAAATGTGATGGAGGGGACCTCAGTGAGTCTGATCTGCTCTGCTGAAGCCCCTTGTCCCTCACTCCCTCCAACTCTGACATGGACCCCCACACTGAGTGACAGTGTGGAGGATTTGCAGGTGACTCCGAATCGAGTCATAACTTCTATCCTGAACTTTACCGCTTCACATGTCCACCATGGAGAGAAGATCTCCTGCACTGCGCTGTACAAACGACAAGCTGGCAAGAGTGATAAATCATCCAAAACTGATCTGACAGTCACTGTTCTTTGTAAGTTGATTCATGCATGGTAAATTTGATTCATGTATGGTAAGTTAATCATTTCTAGAGAATTTGACAACTTTCTGTGCACTCTCCCTCAGACTCTCCCAAGAACACCTCAGTGTCAGTCAGTCCCTCTGGTTCAGTGGTAGAGGGCAGGTATGTGACTCTGACTTGCAGCAGCAATGCTAACCCAGCAGTGTGGCGCTACAACTGGTACAGAGTTATTGGAGAGCAGGTTTCAACAGTATGGGCTAGCAGAACGCTAACTGTCCAGGTACCAGCAGATTACAGTTATTTCTACTGTGAAGCCATCAATGACCATGGAACCAAGAAGTCATCTGTCATTCAACTAAATGGAATGTGTATGTACACAATGAAAACAAATATGAACAATAGTTTCAACTATAGACAGTATCATAATACACACTAAATTGACTCTTGACATAGAACATCTATTGTTTCTTTTCCCCAGACCCTCCCAAGAACACCTCAGTGTCAGTCAGTCCCTCTGGTTCAGTGGTAGAGGGCAGCTCTGTGACCCTGACCTGCAACAGCAATGCCAACCCTGCAGTGAAGAACTACACCTGGTACAGAGTCAATGGGACTGAGGCTGTCCTTTTAGGATCTGGAGAGAGCTTCACCTTAGACAGTAAAGCAAGTGATAGTGGGGAGTACTGCTGTGAAGCACTGCATGCACTCGGTAAAGAAAAAGCCACAGTTGTTCAGCTGGATATTCAATGTAAGTTGTATACATTATACTTTTGCAGTGGTATGGTCAGGGATGGAACTTAAAGATATTGGGCATTGGCCAGCCAGGATAGCAGACTGCAATTTTTACTGGCCTGGGTCCAAAATAAATACGCAATATTTGAAAAGACAAAATGTCACTAGCTGCTGGGCTAGTCGGGCACATTTTCTACTAGCCCGGTCTGAAAAGTACTAGCCACGGGTTAGCGGGCTAGCTTAATTTCTATCCCTGGGTATAATACAGTATATCGCCTAGTGTAGGAACAGAAACGTAGAAACATCAAGATGCTGCTAACACTTTACCATATGGCTACATTAATTGGCATCAACTAATGTATCATTCAATGGTGTCAATGCATTTGTTAATCATTTACTAATGGTAAAGAAACACAACATATTTTAGTCATAATTTTGAAATGCTACATGTAGAGCCTTTCAGTTCATATACAGTTGAAGTCGGAAGTTTACATACACCTTAGCCAAATACATTTAAACTCAGTTATTCACAATTCCTGACATTTGATCCTAGTAAAAATGCCCTGTCTTAGGTCAGTTAGGATCACCACTTTATTTTAAGAATGTGAAATGTCAGAATAATAGAGTAGAGAGAATAATTTATTTCAGCTTTTCTTTCTTTCTTCACATTCCCAGTGGGTCAGAGGTTTACAGACACTCAATTATTATTTTGTAGCATTGTCTTTAAATGGTTTAACTTGGGTAGCCTTTCACAAGCTTCCCACAATAAGTTGGGTGAATTTTGGCCCATTCCTCCTGACAGAGCTGGTGTAACTGAGTCAGGTTTGTAGGCCTCCTCGCTCACATACGCTTTTTCAGTTCTGAGGTCAGGGCTATTGGGACACCTGTTGACAACTTCCGGTGAAATTGTAGGGCGCGCAATTCAAATAAATAATCATAAAAATGATGGATATGAAACATTTAAGTATCATAGAAGTGTCTTATATCGGTTAAAAGCTTCAATTCTTGTTAATCTAACTGCACTGTCCGATTTACAATTGGCTTTACAGCGAAAGCATGCCCTGTCATAAATTCAGAAATAGCGATTAAATATTCACTTACTTTTTGAAAATCTTCCTCTGATTTGCAATCCAAAGGGTCCAAGCTACAACATGTAGTGTCATTTTGTTAGATAAAATCCTTCCTTATATCCCAAGAATTCAATTTAGTTGGCGCCATTGATTGAGTAATCCACTTGTTCAACATACAGAGAAAGGAATCCAAAAAGCTACAGCTAAACTTTGTTAAAACAAGTCAAAATATGTTTCTATGTAATCCTTAGCTACCCTAAAATGTAAGTAAACTACAATATTTCATACGGAAAGAAGTATGTTCAATAGGAAATTGATATTAGCAGGTCCGCATCCTCTTCATCGCAAGCTCACAGACTGATTTCCAACTCTGAGTCCCAGTACTAAAACTCATAATTCTCCCTCGTTTTGGAAGAAACAAGTCTTAAACCTTGAACAAAGACTGTTGACATCTAGTGGAAGCCATAGAAATTGCAATCTGGAAGCTGGATTTGGATTTGCCATTTTTCCTTCCATTGTAAGAGCATGGGCTCTCAAAAAAGAAAGACATTCCAGTTGGTTTTTCTTTGGATTTCCCTCCTATCATATCTATTGTGTTATAGTCTCATACATTTTTTAAAACTTTTCTACAAACCTCAAAGTGCCCAAAGTAAACTGCCTGTTACTCAGGCCCAGAAGCTAGGATATGCATATAATTGGTAGTATTGGAAAGAAAACACTCTGAAGTTTCTAAAACTGTTAAATAATGTCTGTGAGTATAACAGACCTGATATGGCAAGAGAAAACTCAAGGAAAATCCATCCGGAATAAAAAAGAATTGAGGTCACAGGCCTTTTCAATGCTAGCCTATTGGATATACAAAAAATAGCTCCCAGATTGCAGTTCCTATGGCATCCACTAGATGTCAACAGTCTTTAGACAGGGTTTCAGGCTTGTTTCTTGAAAAACGAACAAGTAGTTGTAGTTTGTGTTCTCACCAGGAAAGGTAGGCTTTTGGTGCACGTGAATGAGGGCATGCTCTTCATTATTTTTCTTTTCTATTCAACACCGTTCTTTCCGTCTGAAATATTATTGTTAATTGACATATTAGGGTACCTGAGGATTAATTAGAAACATTGCTTGACTTATTTGGACTAAGTCGAAGGAGTGGATTACTGAAATCAATGGCACCAACTAAACATACTTTAAAATATAAATATTTTAGGTAATATTATTTGACTGTGGCGCTATGCTATTCAGCGGTCGCTGATGACAATTATCCTGCTTAATAAGGGATGGGTAACGTCAAGAAGTTAATGACTCCAACCTAAGTGTATGTAAACTTCCGACTTCAACTGTAGTTGATGCTAATCCATAACCTTATTGTAGAGTGTTACCAAGATGATTTAAAACACTCTATTTATGACTGGTTGAATATCCCTCTGTTGAGGCACATATCCAGCTGCTGTGACTGGCCAATGTCTGGGTCATGGTCAGTGCCCAGACTGTCTGGTCCAATGACAGTGAGCCATTGTCCTGTTGCGTGACGACCATGAAAAATCTTTACTGTGTGTGTGTCAATGCCCTCCATCACTGAAGCCTGTTGTCGAGTTTGTATGGCAGTGTGAATATGTTTATGCGTGGCTGTTTTCTATGTATTGCCATTGGCCATTCCTAGTCAAGATTTCTACATATCAACTCCCCCCCCCCCCCCGCTCCAGGTGCAGATTGTGTTTTATCTCAACTGAAGGGTTTCCAAAGACAAACCTAGAAAGAAAAATTATTATGGCCCAAATCCAGCCCCCATTTGTAATCCGCCGACATGTTTATGTGGCCTAGTAAACACTTGGAATTACGGTCCAGAAGTGTACCAGGTTTAATTGCCGTAACTAAGCCAGATCATTACCATGGAAAAGGTAAACCTAGCTTATCAAGGTGGATGCGGCCTGCTTATGGTGTAATTCAAAGTGGTAACTGGGCCAAATCTACATGCCGGCCCAGGTTTGGCCCTTATTGTGGAAAGGATCTGGCTTAGGTATGGCAACTGAATCTGGCTCACAGCTGGCTTATTTGTATAGAGTTATAGATATGTAGCATGGGAAGTATGGATAGGCAGACTTCTTAACAGTGGTGCTAGTGCATAATGCTCAATAAAATAAAAAATGATAACACAGCACTGTTTTCTTCCAGTTCCCCCCAAGAACACCTCATTGTCAGTCAGTCCCTCTAGCTCAGTAGCAGAGGGCAGCTCTGTGACTCTGACTTGCAGCAGCAATGCCAACCCAGCAGTGAAGAACTATACCTGGTACAGAGTTGAGGGAAGCAAGAAGGACATTGTCGGGTCTGAAGAGGACCTCAACATCTCCAGTGTGAACAGGCTTTCAAATGAACAGTACTACTGTGAGGCTCAGAATGTCCATGGACTGCAGACCTCTGAAGCCATCAGTATCAATGTAACGTGTATGTACTGTATAGTATTTATTCTACTGATTTTGAATCACAATCACTCATTCATCTGAATGAACTATTAAGAATAATCGCGTCCTTCCTTTCTGTTCGCTGTAGTTGCTTCAGAGATCCTGAACACCTCTCACTGCATCAGGATTTCAGCTACATCTCAGATCAGATGTTTCTGTGATAGCTATGGGAACCCTGCTCCCACACTGGTGTGGCAGCTGGCTGGAGAGTCTGTCAATCACTCCACTAACACCATCATCATGGAGGAGCCAATGGGCCAAGCAGGCCTGAGGAGCTCCCTCACCATCCACCAATCACAGGAAGAGAAAATACAGAGTCTGGTCTGCCTCAGCTCCAACTTTGTTGATTTTGACAACTTCTCATTTGACTTAACATCAATGAAAACATTGGAAGGTAGAGTTAGGAGACATTTGTCCTGCTCTACACCATAATTAGTTCCTAACAGTCCCCCGGTCCCACTAACCATTCAAGAGCTTGGAACTATAAGGTTCTATCTGTATTTTTGTCAAAATGTCATTATTGACATAGCCTTGTTCTGTTCAATGTTCTCTACGTATATAGTTTTAAAAAATACCCCTATTCATGTTGTTAAGTTCAAAAGAATACAAGATAAAAATGTCTGACACAATTCAAACCAATGACAGTTTGGAACTTTAAAGCCAATTGTCTCAGAATCATCTTTTTGAAACAAGAACCTTGTAGTCCCAAGCTCTCACATTGCCAAATAAGAAGGACTTTTAGTACAAAGAAGGAATTGTGGCGCTTGTTTTACAACTAATTTGTTTGCTCTACGTTGTGATTGCACAGGTTTCCATCTTCCCTCTCTGTTGATCGGGGCTGGTGTGGGGGCAGGAGTAATGATGCTCCTATGCATCCCACTACTTCACTTCTGCAAGTAAGTGACTGACACAGGGTCTGGACTGGTATTTGACGCCATTATCTAAACCTCTGTTGTTTTGCTCTCAGGCATAGGAGAGCCAGGCAGTCACCAAGCAAAAGACAGAAGGACACAGCAGAGTTCATAGTGACGGATGAGGTAAGTAACTACACTGACATTCCGACATTGTATGTGCTTACAGTCTAACCATGTGGAAAGGTGTTGATATACATATCTCACAGAAGAGGGTGAATGAACAGCCTATCACATATCCTAGATGGCGCACACATTTCAGCACTGGTATTTTTGTTGCAGTGAAAGATTAGAGGTAGCTTGGCTGTGAAAATGCAAAAATCAACAGTGTGCATGAAGAGGAACTCAAGTCAGTTTAGGCTGCGGTGGCACATTACTGTAATCATGTCTTTTGCAACCATATTGTCTGGATCTCATGTTAAACAACTAGCTAACAACTAGCCCTTTCCTATCCAGTGGTTGACTTGCTCATATGATTGTTTTGCATTGTTATGTGTGGACACCAGGAAGTTACAGCTAATAGGATTCTACATTAAAAAAAACTTGGCCAATAAACATATAAACCCCTCTAATGTGATGCTTACCCCTCAGACCCTCTTTCAGGAGGAGGACCATGTCTATGCCAATAAAGCCATGCTGGATGAGGCCCTCTGGCCCAACAGGACAGTGGACAGGGAAATCGACGCCACAGACCTCCTCCACTACGCCAACTTGAACTTCTCGAAACTCCAGGCCAAGGTGGCCAAGCAGGGGGAGGGGGAGGGAGAGATCAGGGGAGTCGCCTCCAAAACGACAGAGTACGCAGTGATCCGCCTGCACTCCACAGGCAGTATCGAGGGAGGGGCTGAGAAGAAGGAGGCCATTCCTGCTCTGGAGCAGGGGGAGCACGCTGAGGACCATGGAGCTAAAGTCTTGGAAGAATCCCAGGCAGGGCACGAGAGTGACGAGGAAGAAGAAGTTGCAAAGGATTCTGCGCTGCCAGAGCTACAGGGTGTGACTAATTATGCCCTCAGTGTCCAGGAGTATACAGAGGCCGCACTGGGACAGTCTGAGCAGCACAACACAGCAGAAACTGCAGTGGACGAGGTGACACTGCTTTCTGAGCCGAAAGATTCCGCTAATGGTGAAGAGGAGGACACATATGGGAACATATGTCGTGGTCAGGTCATATCTGAAGCAAATTGTGGACAACCTGAGTTAGATAGGAGGACGAGTAGGAGAGTGTAAAGGCATAGTAAGCTGATGTGTAGAGGGAGTAAAGCTTAAATGCAGATAAGGTTGTGAAAAATCACCCATAATGCACTGCAGAGAAATCCTCGTCACCTTCCAAACTAGAACCACTATGTCCACCTTTTTTTTTAACACCAGTTATTCTACAGTGTCTGTTCATCAGTTGGATTTGCATCTCTATATATACAATATATACAAAAGTCTGTGGACACCCCTTCAAATTAGTGGATTCGGCTATTTCGGCTTAAAATGAAATCCAATAAGGAAATACATTAGATTAAAACAAAAAAACAAAGATGTCTTGATTGCGTATGTCTTCATACCCCAGAGGTAACACTTGGTGGAAGCACTTTGGGCCGCCATTATAGCTGTGAATCATTTTGAATAAGGTTCTACTAACTTTGCACAACTCTTAGGCTAACACATACCCATTGTTTTTTGTCCAAATAGCTCAAGCTCAGTAAATTTGGTTTGGGAGTCATTGATGGACAGCAATATTCAAACATTGTCTCTAATTGTCAAGCAGATATAAGTCAGCACAAGCCACAGTACTTGAAAATAGAGAGGGTTTCACTCTGTGTTGTGTAGTTCTGGATTTGGCCCGTGGTTTTTAATTTAGGCCAGAAAAATGCATTTCCTGTGTTGTCTTGCAGTATTACTTAACTGCCTTGTTGCCAACAGAATGTTTGATTTGAAGGGGATTTTTTTTAACACAGGCTTCCTCCTTTTCGCTTTTCTATCGAGGCTAATAATGTGGAGTGAATGCAATGTTGTTGATCCTCCTGTTTGTGGTGGAAACAATGTGTTATTGGTGTGCTTGACCTCGGCAGGGATTGGAGAGTTTGTCAGGATCATAATAAATATGAAAGGAGCAAAGCCCAGATTAACAAAGCCCAGATTCAGTCTTCTGAATACCAAACACTGGGATAGAGTTGTATTTTTTCAGCGAGTCAATTGCACACATTTTAATCTCAAAGACACACCAGAATGGCTTTCCAATAGCTGTTGACTGCTTCTGAATGGTCCAGTGTGGTTCAGTCCTGACTTAAATCTGCATGAAAATTTGAGACAAGGGGCTGGACTCAATCCGTATCGCTGTAGTCAAATCCAATGAAAATCAAATCAAGAAGCTGATTTTCAAGGTTTGAATTTTGCTGTCCATCATAAACTCCCAAACAAATGTACTGGGCTTGAGCAATTTTGACAAAAACAATGTGTATATGTTTCCCTATGAGGGGTTCAAAGTTGGTAGAATCTAATTCAAAATGATTGACAGCTCTAATGACTGCCAAAGGTGCTTCCACCATGTATTTACTCTGGGGTGTGAAGACATACATAATTAAGACAGCTCCGTTATTTTTTATTTATTTATTCATTTGGAAAATGTTCTGTATTTTTTTCTTTCACTTTTAAAATGTAGAGTAAGTTATGTACATCAGTAGGAAAACAATCAAATGTCATACATTTTTTATTTACTTTTAAGGCAGCAAAATGTTAAGACTGTGCGGGGGGGGGTGTACACTTTCACTAGGCACTGTGTATGTTTTTTTATTCTGACTTTTTAACTGTGTTTTTATAGATTAGTGTCGCTCCTTACATACATTTTCAATTAATTAAATGTTCATCTTGCAACAGTTAAGAGTGTAATATTTGTTTGTGTTTCAAAGTTTTGTTCCTCTTCTATGAATTTGTAACTTATTGTTGCACAGACAATGTGTATTTATGAACTTACAAAATGTGTGTGATGGTTATGAATCACTTCAACATGTTGTATTATTGTTTTTATTGTATTT
This sequence comes from Oncorhynchus nerka, assembly GCF_034236695.1. Lineage (NCBI taxonomy): Eukaryota > Metazoa > Chordata > Actinopteri > Salmoniformes > Salmonidae > Oncorhynchus > Oncorhynchus nerka. Next base: position 23,100,911 of record NC_088398.1, on the reverse strand, counting down.
TTTATTGAAAATATATTTACAATGTTTAAAGCTGAATACAGGTGAATACAGGTTACAAGCGGTCAGTAAATTCAGCATGATTCAGTAACTATGTAAAGTCAGAAGTCAGTAATAATGCACATTGCAATGTTAAACAAATATGAAGACATGGTGTCAGTTGCATAGCATATACACAATAGCACATCCTGTAATATGGGACATTTCTAAACAGTGAAGCATTTCTGTTTTGACAGCCTAGTAAGCACACATTGCATTGATGTACCACACGATGTTCAAACCCACTTTGAATGACGTCAATAAACTCTGTTTTCTGCCATTGTGGTCTTGACTGACTTGTCATTTCAAAGTACAGTTAAGGCAACTACCGGTTCTTGAATGTGTTTTTATTGCTAACAATCCAGATATAAAGCACTAGTCAAAAGTTTGGACACACTCATTCAAAGTTTTTCTATATTTTTACTATTTTCTAAATTGTTGAACAATAGTGAAGACATCAAAGCGATGAAATAACACATATGGAATCATGTAGTAACCAAAAAAGTGTTGAACAAATGAAAATATATTTTATATTCTTCAAAGTATCCATCCTTTGCCTTGATGACAACTTTGTACACTCTTGGAATTCTCTCAACCAGCTTCATGAGGAATGCTTTTCCAACAGTCTTGAAGGAGTTCCCACATATGCTGAGCACTTGTTGGCTGCTTTTTTTTCCACTCTGCGGTCCAACTCATCCCAAACCATCTCAATTGGGTTGAGGTCAGGTGATTGTGGAGGCCAGGTCATCTGATGCAGCACTCTATCACTCTCCTTCTTGGTCAAATAGTTCTTACACAGCCTGGAGGTGTGTTTCGGGTCATTGTCATGTTGAAAAACAAATGATAGTCCCACTAAGCGCAAACCAGATGGGATGGTGTATCGCTGCAGAATGCTGTGGTAGTCATGCTGGTTAAGCGTGCCTTGAATTCTAAATAAATCAGGGACAGTGTCACCAGCAAAGCACCCCTACACCATAACACCTCCTCCCCCATGCTTCACGGATTGGAACCACACATACGGAGATAATCGGTTCACCTACTCTGCGTCTCACAAAGACAGCAGTTGGAACCAAAAATCACAAATTTGGACTCATCAGATCAAAGGATAGATTTCCACCGGTCTAATGTGCATTGCTTGTGTTTCTTTCCCAAGCAAGTCTCTTCTTCTTATTGGTGTCCTTTAGTAGTGGATTCTTTGCAGCAATTTGACCATGAAGGCCTGATTCATGCAGTCTCCTCTGAACAGTTGATGATGAGATGTGTCTGTTACTTGAACTCTGTGAAGCATTTATTTGGGCTATGAGGTGCAGTTAACTCTAATGAACGTATCCTCTGCAGCAGAGGTAACTCTGGGTCTTCCTTTCCTGTAGCGTGTCCTCATGAGAGCCAGCTTCATCATAGCGCATGATGGTTTTTGCGACTGCACTTGAGGAAACTTTCAAAGTTCTTGAAATGTTCCAGATTAAATTACCTTCATGTCTTAAATTAATGATGGACTGCCATTTCTTTTTGCTTATTTGAGCTGTTCTTGCCATAATATGGACTTGGTATTTTACCAAATAGGGCTATCTTCTGTATACCACCCCTACCTTGTCACAACACAACTGATTGGCTCAAATGCATCAAGAAGGAAAGAAATTCCACAAATTTACTTTTAATAAGGCACACCTGTTAATTTAAATGCATTCCAGGTGACTATCTCATGAAACTGGTTGAGAGAATGCCAAGAGTGTGCAAAGCTGTCATCAAGGCAAAGGGTGGCTACTTTGAATAATCTCAAATATAACATACATTTTTATTTATTTAACACTTTTTTGGTTACTACATGATTCCATATGTGTTATTTCATAATTTTGATGTTTTCACTATTATTCTACAATGTAGAAAATAGTAAAAATAATGAAAAACCCTTAAATGAGTAGGTGTGTCCAAACTTTTGACTGGTACTGTAGGTGTGATACAACTATTTACAAACAAACCTTAATACTTTTTTTGGACTATGAATGACACTTCCTCTTATATTTTAACATCAGAGTACTGGGTTATGTAGTCTTCTTCATCTGAGCTGCTGCTGTGGCCTGCCCTATGGTGGCGAGGGTCAGAACTACAGACTGTCTGGTGTCCTGGCTTTGCTCTGAACATGACCTCAGAGTAGCTGATCTCCACGTCATCCTCACTGCTCGCTGTCTCCTTGTCCATGTTTGGCTCGATGGTGGGCTTCGAAGCACACACTTCCTTAATGTTCTCGTAGTCATTGCACTTATTAGTCTGAATATAGAAAGAGATTCATACAAATGAAGCAGCTCGAATGTTACTATTTTGTAAATCTGGAGAATATTTATTGTCTTGGGCAGTCATATTTTTTTTCAAAATTATTCTTATCAAATATCTTAACGCTGTACGAGTTCATTTGCCTTTTCCAAACTATCAAGTGCTAACATCAAGGTCCTGTAAAACACATTAAGTCATTTTCCCATTTTCTTTGCGGCTGTGATACCCCCTTCTGCTACTGCTGGACTGTCTGTACAAACATCCTTCTAAAATGTCCTCTTGCTTTTTTTTTTACATCAGTATTTCTCCTACTACACATTTTCTATGATGTAAGATGCACCACAAATAGAATTACGTCATTTACAGGATCTCTGTGTACTCTTACCTCAATGTCCTGTTTCAGTAACAGTGGAGTTTTGTAACTTCAAAGTTTCCATTCGCAATGTTTAGTTTAACTTTATATTCAGTTCATGTGGTTACAGAGTTACAGAGTAACTATACAAATAATTCAATTGAAGCAGAATTTGACTAGCTTCCTTTAAATTCACTCATTATTATATGCAGGCCTATCTTAGCTGCAGTTACAGTGTAACGCTGAATAATGACATTCGGGTGATCAATGACGTTACAGTGTAACTTCATGGCATAAGGGCCCATGTGTGATGTTGCCCATTGTTTTGGTTTACACATTTGTTATTACGGTTGACTGACCTTTTCCTTCAGCTTTGGCTTGCCAACCTTAGCATAGACGTCATCCTCTCTCGCTTGGTCTCTAGGACCCAAGCTACCCCTGGAAGACAAGTTGTGTCATTGTAAGCGTTTGACTCATATCTGTTGTCTCATCAGGTTATTTCATTACGTACGTTTTGGTCGACTACTACAGTCATTTTCACATGAGTGGTTTCAATACATTACTACATTATGGTAATATCAATTTATGATGTATTTGAGGTCATTTGTATGTTTTCCCACATCATATGCATTCACCTTTTGGAATGACTGAAGAATGCTCTCTACTGTACTGTAGTACGGTGTTGATTTTAGGACAGCCTCAGCCTCAAAGGGTTAGGCTTGAGCCTGGGGGTGCCCTAAAATGGACACCGCACTGCAAATGTGAAGTGATTTGTTTTTTATTATTATAATTGATATCCAATTGGTAGTTACAGTCTTGTCCAATTGCTGCAACTACCATACGGACTCGGGAGAGGTGAAGATTGAGAGCCATGCATCCTCCAAGCCGCACTGCTTCTTGACACACTGCTCGCTTAACCCGGAAGTTACAAGGAGTCGCTAGAGCACGATGGGACAAGGACATCCCGGCCGGTGCCTTAGACCACTGCCCTACTCAGGAGGCCAATGTGATGGGTTTTAATTTGAACCTATCCTGGTTTCATCTGCCTTCCCCACATTCTCAGAAAAATGTTCAATCTTACATCTCCTGGCCCCTGAATTGCAGCGACGCATAGTTGACTTCAGGTTCCTGCGTGTGTCCAGTGTGTTCATCTTTGTTTCTGATTGGATGGCTTGGTGAAAGACCCTGAATAAATGAGATGGGATGCATTAAAAAGAATGTCAAGAATTGAAATAGTTAGTTCATCCCTTCATTAGTTCATCCCTTCATAGTACAATGTATATGCTACTTATTTGTTTATATTTAACTAGGCAAGTTAGTTAAGAACAAATTCTTATTTACAATGACAGCCTAGGAACAGTGGATTAACTGCTTTGCTCAAAGTCAGAACAACAGATTTTTACCTTGTCAGCTTGGGGTTTTGATCTAGCAACCATTCGCTACTGGCCCAACGCTCTAACCACTAGGCTACTTGCCACTACGCTCAGGCATTTTTGACGTACTGAATGATTGTAATAGTCATTGATTGAGTAAACTGTAGAGTTACAGTATATACAGCATATAAAGGCCTCTCTCCTCCATATTTCATCCCTTCAACAACACTGTTCGATTTCTCTCACCTGCTTTCCACCTGGTACCTTCAGAACACTGTATGCAGTGTATATGTCAGAGGTGGACCTTTAAAGAAGAAAAAAAAAACAATTGAATCACTCTGCCAAGACTGACAAGTAGACACAGGTCTATATCGTCCTTTAGATGTTCAAACTGAGACAGAAAGTAGTGGTGATCCACAGTAACTAGTATAATGGAATCCCATTGTATGTGAGGGAGGCCTGCTAAATGGTCTCATTGAGACTTGCGTATGTCTGCCCATCCAGACGTGTGTGTCTCTGTGTGCACGTGTGCATACAAACGTGGGTGCTTATGTGTGTTTGTCTACAGTGTGATCTTTTCTGTGTGAGAACATGTCTGATGCTCTTACGTGCTGTCTGGACCCGACGTCCTGCTGGGATGGGGATGCTGCGGTTGGGGCAGGGGCTCTGGGTGGTACGGGTGGTACAGCTGATCTCTGCTGCTCCCCGGGGGGTCTGATGCCGCTGCAGCCCCTTCACTCACCAGGTTCTCACTTGTGCCATTACGCCAGCCCTGACGGTGACACACACACACACACACACACACACACACACACACACACACACACGTACAATTAACTAGGGATTTTCACAAAATGAACTACCGAATAAATAGAAGAGAATAATGCAGTATTTGTGGAATGTTACAGTACCAGAAAACCAAAGTGAACACAACAAGGCAGTTTATGTGATGTCCCCTGATGGATCGATTTGATTCTCTTGTGTCTGAAAAACGCAAAACAAAAAGTGGATATTTCACACAAGCGGTGTTGTGGGGAGTTTCCAGTCATTACTAACTGTAGTCAATACGTATGGTTAAGAAACATATGTGTTTTATAAATAAGAGGAGTGAAGTGAGTAAGTGTTGACAGAGGACTCACCTGTAGACCAGAAAGATGAGTAAAAGAACAAGCGGAACACAGCAGAAAGGAAGGACCAGAGAGAGGACATGGAAGACACTTCCTGCGATGAGAGAACAGAGGGAGGAGTAACAATAAAGAGAAATGGATCAATATTGGACCATTCAGACTCTGGCTACAGTCTTTGGCATTTTGTGTGGAACTGTGACTTTAAATGCCAATGCCACCTATGTGCTGTTACATACTGTCTTACTGTATGCATACAATACATTTTGCATCTTGAAGGATGGTTTTTAAGGCCTGTATCATCATTGATTCATACATTTAGGTAGCATATCAGGGGGAGAATGAAATATGCAACACTCTTAGAAAGAAGGGTGCTATCTAGAACCTTGAAGGGTTCTTCGGCTGTCCCCATAGGGGAACCCTTTGAAGAACCCTATTTGGTTCTAGGTCGAAACCTTTTCTACAGAGGGTTCTATCTGGAGCCAAAAAGGGTTCTATTTGGAGCCAAAAAGGGTTATCTTATGGGGATAGCTGAAAACCTCTTTTGGAACCCTTTTTTTCTAAGAGTGTAGGCCTCAGATGAATATCAAAAGTGAGATAGAAATACTGAGGTAAAAATGTTAGTCAGAATAAGTCACACTTCTGTACTCTATTGATTTGGCTGTCAGTCACTATGCACTCACGGTTGAGAAACAGCTTGACTCTTCCAGATTCTTTCCCCCCCATGTCATTGGTGGCAACACAGTAGTACGTCCCGGGCTTGTCCGGGTGGACAGTGATGTTCTGGTGATTGATGATGAAATGCTCCCTTTCCTCGACCAGCCTGTACCACTTGTAGCTATTGACATTGGGGTAACTTTGACTGTGGCAGGTCAGTGCCACAGGGCTCCCCCCATCACTCTGCCACCTATTGGTCATGTTGTGAATGACCTTTGTGAGCTTTGGAGCATCTGTGATGGAAGATAATGGAAGAAAACGATTCTTATACATTTGAATAGATATATGCATTTGCATTTTCCTTGTGTTGAATTGTCTTTAGTTATAGTATTAGAAGAACATAAATTCAAGCTCTACACAAATGACCACTTAAGTCTTTATTCCAGAAAGTTACAGAGGACCTGAACCCATTTGAAAGGATGACGCTGATCCCAAATGTAGATCTGAGAGGATTGCAGTAAGCAGTATGGTTCATCTCCCTCCATCTTGCCCTCTGATAGGCCAGGTGGAATTATCACCTTATTAATATCTATTAATTCCTCTCAGATCTACATAGGGTGTATATCCTATGGGTAGTTGTCATAAAACGGCGACAGAGATGTACTCACACTTGACTTTAATTTCAACCTGTTGCGATTTCCCAGTTCCTAAGGAGTTCTGGGCAGTGCACCTGTACAGTCCACTATGGGATGGGTTTGTGGACATCACCGTCAACTTCTGGACCCACCCCACTACCCTGGTCTCTCCTGCGCTGATCTGGATCCAGGTGTATTTGGTGGCATGGGGATTGGAACGAGCCGTGCAGGTAAGAACCAGCTGGCTGTTTTCAGTCAGGACCGTGCCAGGGTGAGCAGAAGCCATCACATTTTTGGGGCTGTCTGTAGGTGTCATAGCAGAGAAAGCATAATGGAAAATGTTTATCTTGGAAATCAAACATGTTTGACTATTTCATCATAATAATAATAGAAGGATGATGACGGTGATGACGGTGATGACGGTGATGACGGTGACGATGGTGATGATGATGCATTGTACTCACATGTAATCTCCAGCTCCTCCTCTGTGCTGCTCCTCCCCTCAGAGTTCTGGGCTCGACAGGTGTAAACCCCTCCTTGCAGGAATGTAACATTAAAAGAACCCCGGACAACATTGGTAGAATGTTGGAGGAACCCAAGAACTGGTTGAGGCTGCATTTGAAGAAGGGAGCTAGACATTGGTGAGACAGAGGGACGGGGAGTCCATGTCAGAGTGAGCTGAGAGTCTGGGAAACTCTGCACGGTGCAGTTGATACTAACCAGGTGACCCTCCTGGGCCGTGCGCACCATAGAAAGCACTGGTTTGGTTGGGCCATCTGTAGAGAGGAGGAGAGCTTTGAAAAAAACACCTATTCAAATATTTAATTGTACCTATTCAAATGTTTGTCAGAGAGGACTGTAGATACAACATACACATTTCAAATATGAACACAAACATGAACACAGAGGCTGCCATGTGTAAAACGTCATCATGAATAAGCTAACCAAAATATCTTCTATGACATCTATTAATCTATTAGCTGTTCTTTTTTGAGAGGTGAAATGGGCTCAGCAGTGCTCAGATACCGAGTAAGTGGAGGCTATGATATGAGATCTGGATGCATTTATACAATAAGAACAGCTTTTACAGCTGTGATGAATAATACTCACATAGAACACGGAAGCATGACATGCTGCTGTTCTGTCCCGTGCCGATGTCATTGGTGGCCCTACAAATGTAACACCCCTCGTCTGTTACGCCCACCCTAACCAAGAGTAGGGTATGTTTGGGGCCTGTGATGGAGCTTAGTCTATGTGGTAATACTCCACTATGGTGGTACCAGGTGTAGACACTGGGGGCAGGATGGGCCTCAGTCGCACAGGTGAGACATAGCTGAGAACCTGCCTTCACCTGGTTGTCGTGGGAACCTCCGCTTTGGGTGATGTGAGTGTTTCTTGGAACATCTGCAAAAGATAACAGATATATATATATAGTATCAATCAAAAGTTTGGACACACCTACTCATTCAAAGGGTTTTCTTTATTTTTTTACTATTTTCTAATAATGAAGACATCAAAACTATGAATTAGCACATATGGAATCATGTAGTAACCAAAAAAAGTATTAAACAAATCAAAATATATTTTAGATTGTTCAAAGTAGCCACCCTTTGCCTTGATGACAGCTTTCACACTCTTGGCATTCTCTCAACCAGCTTCACCTGGTCTTGTAGGACTTCCCATCTATGGGCTCCCGAGTGGTGCTGCAGTCTAGGGCTCTGCATCTCAGTGCTAAAGGCGTCACTACAGACCCTGGTTTGATTCCAGGCTGTATCATAACTGGCTGTGATTGGGAGTCCTATATGGCGGCGCACAATTGGCCGAGCGTTGTTAAGGTATTCCCGGGGTAGGCCGTCATTGTAAATAAGAACTTGTTCTTACCTTACTTGCCTAGTTAAAATTTTAAAAATCCTGTTCACTTGTTGGCTGCTTTTCCTGCGGTCCAACTCATCCCAAACCATCTCAATTGGGTTGAGGTTGGGTGATTGTGGAGGCCAGGTCATTTGATGCATCACTCCATCACTCTCCTTCTTGGTCAAATAGCCCTTACACAGCCTGGAGGTGTGTTGGGTCATTGTCTTGTTGAAAAACAAACAATAGTCCCACGAAGCGCAAACCAGATGGGATGCCGTATCGCTGCAGAATGCTGTGCTAGCCATGCTGGTTAAGTGTGCCTTGAATTCTAAATAAATCACAGACAGTGTCACCAGCAAAGCACCCCCAAACCATAACACCTTCTACTCCATGCTTCATGGTGGGAACCACAGACCAAAGGACACATTTCCACCAGTCAAATGTCCATTGCTCGTGTTTCTTGTCCTTTAGTAGTGGTTTCTTTGCTGCAATTCAACGATGAAGGCCTGATTCACGCGGTCTCATGCAGTCTCCTCTGAACAGTTGATGCTGAGATGTGTCTGGTACTTGAACTCTGTGAAGCATTTATTTGGGCTGCAAACTGATGTGCAGTTAACTCTAATTAACTTATCCTCTGCAGCAGAGGTAACATCCTTTCCTGTGGCAGTCCTCATGAGAGACAGTTTCATCATAGTGCTTGGCGGTATTTGCGACTGCACTTGAAGAAACTTTCAAATTTATTGAAATGTTCCGGATTGACTGATCTTCATGTCCTGAAGTAATGATGGACAGTTGTTTCTCTTTGCTTATTTGAGCTGTTCTTGCCATAATATGGACTTGGTCTTTTACCAAATAGGGCTATGTTCTTCACAACCCCTACCTTGTCACAACACAACCGATTGGCTCAAACGCATTAAGAAGGAAAGAAATTCCACAAATTAGCGTGTAACAAGGCACACCTGTTAATTAAAATGTATTCCAGGTGACTACCTCATGAAACAGGCTGTGAGAATGCCAAGAGTGAGCAAAGCTATCATCAAGGCAAAGGGTGGCTACTTTAAAGAATCTCAAATATATTTTGATTTGTTTAACACTTTTGTGGTTATTACATGATTCCATATGTGTTATTTCATAGTTTTGATGTCTTCACTATTATTCTACAATGTAGAAAATAGTAAAAACAAAAAGAATCTTTGAATAACTAGGTGTGTCCAAACTTGTGACTGGTACTGTATATTAATTTATTCAGCACTGTGTATATTACTGAGTAGTTCCTGATATTGATATTGGATGGATGTAAGAATTTGACATTCAGCATACCATTTTAATTGATAATTGTTGTTCCCTGTACAGTGTTTGAACATGCTAAAACGGCAAAAGACGTACAGGAAACGGTTATCTGATATCTTGATGATGACCTTCCACTGCCAACATCATTCCTCGCCTCACAGGAGTAACGTCCTCCGTCATCTGGCTGTACACTACTGAAGGTATACTCCTTTAAAGCATTGGTTATTTTTTTGTTGTCTTTGAACCAAGACCATGAATGCGCTTCAGGGTTGCTTTTCTGCGCCACGCAAGTTAATTTGATTTTGTCTCCTTCTTTGATTGTAGATCGATCCTTATTTGTTTCAATGTGCACTCCGACAGGAGCATCTGAAAGAGAAGAGTATTCCAATTGAATAAAAACTGTGTCGGCTGCCTTCATTGTCTATGTATTAAAAAGTCAATTCCACAATGTATATGAGCATGGATGTGAGATAGAGACGGCCTAAAACATTATTTAAAGGAATTCTTCCTCGATTTCATTTCCCTATGATACAAAATGTATATCTGGATGACACAAATAAGGAATATCTCACATTTAACATTGATTGTAACAACGTTTGAGTTTTGGGTCCCATGTTGGTTTACAGCTTCGCAGTAGTATTTCCCGCTGTGTGTAGATGTGGTAGATCGGATCAACAATTCTGTTCCTTTGAATTGGGTCTTTTGACTGTCTTTAAACCAGGAGTAAGTAGCATTTGGGTGCCCTCTGCTGGAACAAGTGAGGGTGACCGGCTGTCCTTCCTTTACAGTTGACAAATGTACAACTGCCTTTGTCTCCTTAGGGGCATCTTTTAAAGAGAAGACAAAAAAGTCAAGTGATCATAGAAATTGCTCAACTCTGAAAACAAGAAGCACAAAACATCAAATCAAATTAATAGGGTGATTTCTTTGTAGTAAAAAAGGTTTGAAACAAAAAGAATGCATTGGTTATGATAAGGCTAATCAAGCACTTTACTCTATCTGTGTCGCTGAAGCGGTACAGATTGTGGGATATACATTTAAAGGTAATTCCCGATTTGAGACGACATATGCAGCGTTTACCGTGAATGCAGTCTCTGCTAACACAGGAACATTGCCTTTAAATGTCAATCACGCTGTAACGCTGAACTTCCGCGATTCGATAAAACACAGTTTGAACTAGAAAGTCCGTAATGAACTCACATTCAACCGTCAGCTTGATGCTCTTGCTCACACACTGGTCGTTGGTCCCCTGTGGTTGACAGGAGAGCACCCTCCCATCATCCTGCCAGCTAGCATTAAAGCTGACCGCACTGCTTGCGCGGTTACCCTCGTAGCTGTGAACAGGCATTACGGTCTGACCAAGCCCTGTGAACTCTGGGTGTGATCCACATGCCCCTGACGTGAAGCATCGAAAGGTCACAGGCGCAGACTCTATAACTGTTGAATGGTTCAACTTCTGAACTCTAACCTGGCACGGGTCATCTACAGTGGCAAGACATCAGACAGAGACAGAACACCATATTGTACATTACCAACACTGTCAATCGAATAGCGGTGATTATTATTGGAAATTGATATCCAGACGTATCTGTAAGGTGAACTTGCCTTCAACTGTAAGATTCAGACCTGCTTCAGTCATCCATTTGTCATTCTTTCCTATATATCTGAATGTGTAGATTCCACTGTCAGTCTTTTCCAGGTTGTTGATGAGTAGGCTGCAGTCGCTTTGTGTGACCTGTCCAAAATTCACAGAACCAATGTACTTTACTCTGTCTGCAAATTCAGGGGTAGGAGTTTGGGCCTTTGTGTTACTGATTACAATTGTGCCAGTGAAGTCCTTCATGATGTCATTCCACTTTGCATTTTTCATCCAAAACCATTGATCTTGTTCATGTTTCATCAAGCTGGTAACAGTGCATTTGATTGTAATGCAGGAACCTTCCTTTGTGGCCAAGTGCTCTCCAGTTATTTTGATGGGTGTGTCAAGATTGCAAACAGGAACTATGATGGACCAAGAGGAAAGCAAGATTAGAATAGTACAGTTTTTTTGTATGCAATTGTCACAAGTATATGGTACATTTTTACAACACTTAGTACAAAACTCAGGACCGATTTATCAAAAAGGCAGTTCAAACCTCTAAGCACATTTTCAGTAGACTAAGTACAACACACAAAATCGTGCAGTCACTTTTTCACCAAATTTAATCAGTGTTTCATCTAGTTGAATGTTTCACATGTTCATAGAGAGTAATTGCTTTTCACAATGCAATGCTCGCATTACTGTTGATATTCTCATTCTTGAGTCTTCTCATTTGTTCAAATACAGTTCACAATTAATTAATCCGACTGCTGTTAATTTATAATCCCTTAACCGTTTGGTAAACCTATAGACTTTAAATTGGTTGGTCTAGGACAGATTTTGAGAATTACAAAATGAAAATGTATGTTTGTAATGTATTAACATATAAAGTATGATACTTTAATGTACTATTATGATGATGACTATTCTGATTATATTCGCAGTAAATGTTTAAAAAATCAGATATTGACAAGATCAGAGATGTACTGTCACACCCTGAACAGTTTCACCTGTCCTCGTTATTGTCTCCACCCCCTCCAGGTGTCGCTTGTTTTATCCAGTGTATTTATCCCTATGTTTCCTGTCTCTCTGCGTCAGTGTATTTATCACTGTGTTTCCGGTCTCTCTGTGCCAGTTTGTCTTGTATGTTCCAAGTCCACCAGTGGTTTTCCTGTACTCCTGCCTTTGCTATTTTTCTAGTCCTCCTTTCTAGTCCTCCCAGTTTTGACCCTTGCCTGTTCTGGATGCTGTTATCTCAGAGGCTGCCTGCCACCTCTGAAAAAACCCAATCACCTAGTAATTTTTCCCTCTCTGTGGTGAGTTGGTACAGCCTATCCCGGCTCCCTGAGAACCCTGCCTCCCTCCTCCAGTGCGATATTCAGGGAATCCTGGTGCCTGCCAGGGTTTTCTTTCTCAGTGCTCACTTATTTTTGAGCTACAGCTATCTTCGTTTCCTTCAGACCAATCGAAGATAGCTGTAGTTCAAAAATAAGTGAGCACTGAGAAAGAAAACCCTGGCAGGCACCAGGATTCCCCGAATATCCCTCTGGAGGAGGGAGGCAGGGTTCTCAGGGAGCCGCGATAGGCAGTTTAGGAGCAACAATCTACAATTTGTGGTCATCTGGAGGAATTTATGGCAGAGGTGAGAAAGGTATTTGAGTCTCCAGTATCTGGGAGAAAGGTGGTCAGTAAACTGCTTGACTTACGTCAAAACTCCTTTAGTGTGGCAGACTACGCGGTTGATTTTTCTCATGTTGGCCGCCGAGAGTGCCTGGTATCCGGAGTCTCTTTCTGATAATTTTCTGCACAAATTATCTGAGGATGTCAAGGATGCGCTCGGGAATTACCTCTGGACCTCGACTCCCTTATCGCTCTAACCATAAAAATCGATGGACGCCTAATGGAACATATGAGTGAGAGGAGGTCTGGTCTCGGGCAGACTAGTGCACCCGCTATGGCTCCTTGAATCTATGAAGTTTCCGAAGGCAGCTTTTCCGAGAGGATTTGAAGCCACCTGAGCCCTCCCGTGAATCTACGATGGGTGAGTTGGATACTCCTGAGCCTGTGCAGTTGGGAAGAGAGAGGTTGTCAGTTGGGGAACACTCACGGAGGATGAACAGTAATTGTTTTCTGCACTGTGGAGGGGCAGGACCCTTTATAGCTACCTGTCCTGTTAGGAAACCCTTGTCTCGAGTGGGTACCAGTGCTATGGTGAATTAGACTGGGAGTTCCCTAATTCCCATCACCTGCACACCCTTTTTTGTGCTTGTGCTTTGGGGAGACCAATCCAAGTCTCTCTGAGTGGTCATTGACTCTGGGGCTGATGAATGTCATATGGATGCCACAATATCTTCTGAGCTTGGTATTCCCACTCAGCCTCTCTCTGTGCCTCTCTCTGTGCCCACGGCCGCTCTATAGGGGAAGTCACCCATATTACTGTGCCCGTTCAATTACAGGTTTCTGGTAACCACAGTGAGACCATACAGTTCCTCCTCATTGCATCTCCCCATGTTCCAGTCATTTTGGTATTTTCCTGGCTACAAAAACACAATCTTGTGATTGACTGGACCACAAGCTCCATCCTGGGTTGGAGCCCATTTTGCCATTCCCACTGCCTTCAAGCAGCACAGCCTTCCCCAAGTCGTCTTTCTCAGAACGTTAGCAAGACTGTGGATGTCTCTGCTGTTCCCACTGAGTACTATGACCTCCTGGAGGTCTTCAGTTAGGCACGTGCTACTTCCCTTCCCCCGCACCATCCTTATGACTGTGCTATTGACCTTCTCCCAGGCATTACACCACCTCAGAGTCTGTTGTATTCTCTGTCCGGACCAGAGACCAAAGCTATGGAGGAGTACATAGAGGATTCTCTGGTCACTGGGGCCGTCCATCCGTCTGCATCTCCTACCGGTGCAGGGTTTTTCTTTGTGGAGAAGAAGGACAAGAACCTGCGTCCGTGCATTGACTCCCGGGGACTTAGCGACATTACTGTCAAGAATATTTACCCCCTACCTTTCCTCTGCATTTGAACCTCCCCAGGGGGCCACCATATTTTCTAAATTGGACCTTCTAAATGCCTAGCACCTGGTTCAGATACGCGAGGGGGAAGAGTGGAAGACAGCCTTCAACACAGCCAGTGGACATTTTGAGTACCAGGTCATGCCATTTGGACTCACCAAGGCCCCCGCTGTTTTCCAGGCTTTGGATAATGATGTGCTTCGGGACATGCTAAACGGGTTTGTGTTCATGTACCTTGATGACATCCTGCTTTTTTCCCCGATCTGCACAAGAACATGTTCTTCATGTCAGACAGGTCCTTCAGCGCCTCCTGGAGAACGAAATGTTTGTGAAAGCCGAGAAGTGTGCGTTCTCAGTTTTGGGTCATCGGCCAGCCTGTCATCCGGATTCCATCCACAAACTAATGGTGAATCGGAGCAAGCCAATCAAGACCTGGAGACCACCTTAAGGTGCCTGGTCTAGACCAACTCCACTACCTGGAGCCGCCAACTGGTCTGGGTGGAGTATGCCCGGAACACTCTTCCCAGTTCTTCCACGGGACTCTCCACAGGACTCTCTTTCGAGTGCTCCATGAGGTATCAGCCTCTACTCTTCCCTGAACAAGAGCAGGAGGTCAGCTTACCCTCGGCCCAGATGTTTGTCCGCCGCTGTCAACGTACCTGGAGAAGAGCCAGGGCGGCTATAAGCGGACCGTTGCCGAACCCCAACTCCTCGCTACCGCATTGAGCAGAGGGTATGGTTGTCCACACGGGACCTGCCCCTTCGGGTAGAGTCCGTCAAACTGTCCCCTCGTTTCATTGGTTCTTTCCCATCTCCAGAGTCCTGAGTTCCACTGCTGTCCATCTTGTGTTACCCCGTACCCTCCGTATTCACCCTACCTTCCGTGTGTCTAAGATTTAAGCCTGTGTCTCACTGTTCTTTGTCTTCTGTGTTGTGACAAGGTAGGGTGGTATACAGAAGATAGCCCTATTTGGTAAAAGACCAAGTCCATATTATGGCAAGAACAGCTCAAATAAGAAAAGAGAAATGACAGTCCATCATTACTTTAAGACATGAATGTCAGTCAATCTGGAACATTTGAAAGTTTCTTCAAGTGCAGTCAAAAAAACCATCAAGAGCTATGATGAAACTGGCTTTCACGAGGACAGCCACAGGAAAGGAAGAGTTACCTCTGCTGCAGAGGATAAGTATATTAGAGTTACCAGCCTCAGAAATTGCAGCCCAAATAAATGATTCACAGAGTTCAAGTAACAGATACAAGCGTTACCAGTTTGGAGTTTTGTACTAAGAGTTTTGAAAATCCACCTCATACTTCAAAAATAGCACCAAAGCAATTGAAACATTTATAAAATGATATGGAATATATGGTTTTCAGTGCACCTGACAGTAACAGTTACAGTGCATTCGGAAAGTGTAAGAACCGACGCTGGAGATGAGAAGCAGGTACGGAGAGTGAACATTTAATTTTGCACAGACATGGAACAGGACAGAAACAGCGTCAGAACCGAGTAATACAAAGACATACGACAATTAATGCTGAAGTGGGAAACAGAGCTGGGAAACAGACAGATATAGGGGAGGTAATAACACAGGTGATTGAGCCCATGTGAGTCCAATGAATCTCTGATGCGCTTGACGAGGGAAGCAGGTGTGTGTGATGATGGTGGCAGGAGTGTGTAGTGCTGGGAAGCCTGTTGCCCTCGAGCGCCAGGGAGGAAGAGCGGGAGCAGGAGTGACAGGAAAGTATTCAGACCCCTTGACCTTTTCCACATTTTGTAACTTTACTTCCTTATTTGAAAAATGATTAAATTCATTGTTTTTCTCAAAAATCTACACACAATACCACATAACGAAAAAGCGAAAAATGGTTTTTAGAAATGTTTGCAAATGTATTGAAAATAATAAACAGAAATACCTTATTTACATAAGTATTCAGATCCTTTGCTATATGACTCAAAATGGAGCTCAGGTGCATCCTGTTTCCATTGATCATCCTTTAGATGTTTCTACAACTTGATTGGAGTCCATCTGTGGAAAATTCTATTGTTGGACATGATTTGGAAAGACACACACCTGTCTATATAAGATCCCACAGTTGACAGTGCATGTCAGAGCAAAAACAAGATTCTCTGGTCTGATGAAACCTAGATTGAACTCTTTGGCCTGAATGCCAAGCATAATGTCTGGAGGACACCTGGCACCATGCCTACGGTGAAGCATGGTGGTGGCAACGTCATGGTGTGGGGATGTTTTTAGCGGCAGGGACTGGGCGACTAGTCAGAATCCAGGGAAAGATGAACGGAGCAGAGAGTACAGAGAGATCCTTGATGAAAACCTGCTCTAGAGCGCTCAGGACCTTAGACTGGCGTAAAGGTTCACCTTCCAACAGGACAATGACCCTAAGCACACAGCCAAGAAAATGCAGGAGTGGCTTCGGGACAAGTCTCTGAATGTCCTTGATTGACCCAGCCAGAGCCCGGACTTGAAACCAATCAAAAATCTCTGGAGAGATCGGAAAATAGCTGTGCAGCGGAGCTTATCATCCAACCTGACAGACCTCGAGAGGATCTGCAAAGAAGAATGGGAAAAATGTTCCAAATACATGTGTGCCAAGCTTGTAGCGTCACACCCAAGAAGACTCAAAGCTGTAATCGATGCCAAAGGTGCTTCAACAAAGTACTGACTAAAGGGTCTGAATACCTATGTAAATATAATATTTGCTCAAATTTATACAAACCTGAAATAAACAATTTAATCAATTTTAGAATGTTGTAAAGTAACAAAATGTTGGAAAAGTCAAGGGGTCTGAATACTTTCTGAATGCACGGTATATTTCATATGTAACTAAAGAAGATAAAATGTTCACCTACCATTTAACAGCATCAGAAGAACTGTCAAGAAATGGAACATTGCAACTGTTCTCTTGAGTATCATGACTATTACTGGATATCTGTAGTAGAAACATACTATTAGTGTGTGTGTGTGTGTGTGTGTGTGTGTGTGTGCGTAAGTACATATGTGGGTGTGTGTGTGTGTGTGTGTGTGTGTGTGTGTGTGCGTGCGTAAGTACATATGTGGGTGTGTGTGTACCTGTGTACGCGCGTGTGTGTGTGTGCGTAAGTACATATGTGGGTGTGTGTGTACCTGTGTACGCGTGTGTGTGTGTGTGTGTGTGTGTGTGTGTGTGTGTGTGTGTGTGTGTGTGTGTGTGTGTGTGTGTGTGTGTGTGTGTGTGTGTGCAAAGCATATCTCAGCTGCATATGCCTCTGGTTCACTGGTTAAGTAGACAGTGTCATGACATTGGCCTGGGGGGTAAGTTTATGACAGTCATAAATACCTCTTCCCCCCTTTTTCCTCTCTACCCTACTGATGTTACATTTGCAAAAACCTTGGTTAATATAGAGATTCTGGGAACATCAGAAGGTGGGGGGAAAATATAAAATGGTTCGCTACAGTAGGCCGCAATGGCATAGAAATTAATAGCCAACTTGATGACCAACAGATGCAAATGTTGCTTATTATTCTCCACATATAATGTAATTTTCATTGTGGACTTTTTTCCATAACACAAGCACGTGAGGGAGTTCCATAACTTCTACTTCAAATTTCCACATCTGGAACACTCCAGACCCTAGAACTGAGCATGAGTAAAACCTTTCACTTGATACTGTTCGACATTAGAATGCAGTAGGGGACCTTGTGCATTTCAGGTAAACTAACAACTAAATGTTTATAACCCAGGACAAATTAGCTAGCAACAGCAAGCTAGCTAGCTAAATAGGACACGTTAGCTAGCAACTGCACGCTAGCCAGCTAAATTCCCATAAATGTTTAATGCTAAATTGTCCTGGGATATAAACATTGAGTTGTTATTTTACCTGAAATGCACAAGGTCCCCTACTGCATTCTACTCCGACAATTAATCCACACATAAAACGGTCAAAAGCCAATGAGGAGATGGGAGAGGCTGGACTTGCATTGCGTTTGGTGTCACAAATAGAAGCAACTTCTATTTTAGCACTTGGCAAAGCAGGCACTTCTTGGCGCACACCTGCAGTGTGGGTGCAATGATTGAATAACATGTATGTGTACATTTATTTTGCAACGCTTGCTCACATGACACATCTGGTAAGTTTCTAAACCAGCTTTGGTATAGTGTCGCCATAATATTTGAATTCATAAAAGTCATAATCATTGGGATATGTTTGCGATCCACAGTAGAAGACGTCCTCAATGCCCAGCCCCCAGCTTCAGATGTCCTAAATTACCCCCCACACAGCCTTGAACAGCACACTTGCGCTTGATATGCATTTATAAACTGTGAATGAGAAGGTGAACTTGAAACATTTAGCTCAGTTGTATGCTGCTTTGCGATCTAACAGCAAAGGCTGCATGAAATATGTACAATATTTGTTTTATGCTGCCTTGGCGATGTTCAATTCATTCACATAAAACGTAATGGCAGGGAGCAGGTCGATAGCTCTCGTGGTATCCAATTGTTTTTAGGAGTTACTATCATGTCTCATCGTTACAACTCCCGTACGGGCTCGGGAGAGACGAAGGTTGAAAGTTATGCATCCTCCGATACACAACTCAAACAAGCTGCACTGCTTCTTAACACAGCGCGCATCCAACCTGGAAGCCAGCCGCACCAATGTGTCGGAGGAAACAACGTGCACCTGGAAACCTTGGATAGCGCACACTGCGCCCGGCCCGCCACAGGAGTTGCTGGTGCGCGATGAGACAAGGACATCCCTACCGGCCAAGCCCTCCCTAACCCGGATGATGCTAGGCCAAATGTGCGTCGCCCCACAGACCTCCCAGTCGTGGTCGGTTACGACAGAGCCTGGGCGCGAACCCAGAGTCTCTGATGGCACAGTACAGCGCCCTTAACCACTGTGCCACCCGGGAGGACTTTTAGCCCTCCTATCGACTGTACCCCAAAAATGTGCTCAAGGAATGCCGTCCGACGAACCATCAATCAGGCAAAGTGTCAATACAGGACTAAGATCGAATCGTAGTACACCGACTCTGATGCTCGTCGGATGTGGCAGGGCTTGCAAACCATTACAGACCATAAAAAGAAGCACAGCCGAAAGCTGCCCAGTGACACGAGCATACAAGACGAGCTAAAATAGTTCTATGCTCACTTCGAGGCAATTAACACTGAAGCATGCATGAGAGCACCAGCTGTTCCGGAAGACGATGTGAATAACTTTTAAACAGGTAACCTTTAAACAGGTGTATTGTGAGCATGCACTAACTAACTGGCAAGTGTCTTCACTGACATTTTCAACCTCTCTCTGTCCGAGTCTGTAATACCAACATGTTGTAAGCCGACCACCATAGTGCCTGTGCCCAAGAACCCTAAGGTAACCTTCCTAAATGACTACCAACCAGTAGCACTCACGTCTGTAGCCATGAAGTGCTTTGAAAGGCTGGTCATGGCTCACATCAACACCATTATCCCAGAAACACTACACCCACTCCAATTTGCATACCGTCCCAACAGATCCTCAGATGATGCAATCTCTATTGCACTTGCCCTTTCCCACCTGGACAAAAGGAACACATATGTGAGAATGCTATTCATTGACTACAGCTCAGCGATCAACACCATAGTGCCCTCAAAGCTCATCAATAAGCTAATGGACCCTGGGACTGAACACCTCCCTCTGCAACTCAATCCTGGACTTCCTGACGGGCCGCCCCCAGGTGGTAAGGGTAGGTCACAACACATCCGCCACGCTGATCCTCAACACAGGGGCCCCTCAGGGGTACGTGCTCAGTCCCCTCCTGTACTCCCTGTTCAATCATGACTGCATGGCAAGGCACAACTCCAACACCATCATTAAGTTTGCCGATGACACAACA